>NC_080169.1:97684190-98055539 GCF_950295315.1 Erinaceus europaeus | reverse complement strand
CAACAAAAACCTCAAACAAACCAAAAAACAAGAAAGAAGCATCTATGCATGCAACAGCTCCATTAATCCAAGTGCAAGCTACAGTAATGAGTCTTTTTAGTATACTGGAACAACTTTGAAGTGTAAACCATGAAGATAATTTCACAAATGTATTTATCGTGCCCCCCCCCATACACTCACCTGCTCTGCTAACCATTCTTTCTTCTTTTATTCTCCTTTTTCTACCCTCCTTTCTTGACCCCATCCTACACTGTGTTCCTCTCTTCCCTGTGATTCTACACTCCTTTCCTTCCTCTGCAAAACTCTGAGTATGCACAAAGACCCTCTATATAGTTTTCTGAAGACCTTGTTCCAATACTCAATATCCAGAGGACTGTATCTACTGTTTCCTATAGGATAAGAATGCCTCAAGATTCAAAAACTTGGTGTAAAATAAGAATTACCTCCAAAGTCCCTTCTTGAATGCTACGCTGACTTTTACCTTATCATCACCTTGGCTTTAACATCATGAGAATGGAGTTACTTCCCTCCCTCAGAATCACCAGCCTTTTCCAACTCCTGAATTTCTAACAAATACAGGAAGACCACCCCACCTCTCCAAGACCCCCTTTTTATTTATTTATTTTCTTTATTGGAGGGGATTAATGGTTTATAATAAAAAGTAAAATACAGTAATTTGTACGTTGCCGGGATAGCCTGAGGGTGCTTCTTCCCGGGTTGGAGAGAACTCAACTGGAGCTGATCTAGGCTGCTGCATGGGAGAGGGATCAGGAACTCATGCCGCACTAACTTCGCACTAACTCTGGAACTCTCGGAGCCGGAAAGCAATTTCCAAGTGTCTTTAATCAGAAGAGCAGCTGTTTGTATACTCTCCAAGTAGGTTGGAAACAGGATGTGACATAGAGAGGGTGGAGCGAAAAGTGACTGGTGGAAGATCAGGGTGTGACAAGGAGAGGATCAGGGTGTGACAAGGAGAGGGGGTGGAGCAGGTGAGAATTCTACCACTAAACCACCAATGCCCTGGAGGGAGTGTGGTGCTTTATGTAAATGTAAAAGTGATTTATGTAAATAGACAAAAGCTTTGAACAAATCAATCCCTGTATAGGCATATGGTTAAGCAGAAGCCAGGGGGAGCTGGCATACTACCCAACAGTACGTGTGTAATATTTCTCAATTTTCCACACAAAATTCAATCTCCTCTAGGTCCTCTGCCATCACGTTCCAGGACCTGAACCCTCCCCTGCCCCACAATAGAGTCCTTTACTTTGGTGCAATACACCAACTCCAGTTCAAGTTCTGTTTGTGTTTTCTGATTTTCCAACTTCTTTTATTTTTATTATTAGTGATTTAATAATTATTGACAAGATTGTGCAATAAGAGGGGAACAGTTCATATAGTTCCCACCATCAGAGTTCTGTATCCCATCCCTCCATTGGTAGCTTCTCTTTTTTTTATTAAAAAATTTTAAAATATTTATTTATTTCCCTCTTGTTGCCCTTGTTGCTTTATTGTTGTAGTTATTATTGTTGTTTTTGTTGATATTGTCATTGTTAGATAGGATAGAGAGAAATGGAGAGAGGAGGGGAAGACAGAGAGGGGGAAAGATAGACCTACTTTGCCACCTGTGAAGTGACTCCCCTGCAGGTAGGGAGCTGGGGGCTCGAACCGGGATCCTTATGCTGGTCCTTGCACTTTGCACCACCTGCGCTTAACCCTCTGTGCTACCGCCTGACTCCCCATGGTAGTATTTTTCAACTTCTGTCTGTGAGTGAGATCATCCCATATTCATCTTTCTGTTTCTGACTTATCTCACTTAAGATGATTCCTTCAAACTCCACCCAAGATGAGATGAAGAAAGTGAAATCACCATTTTTAATAGCTGACTAACACTCTATTATGTGTATATAGACCACAACTTTCTCAGTCACTCATCTGTTATTGGACACCTGGGTTGCTTCCAGGTTTTGGGCAAGCCCCTTCTTTATAAGCAGTGGTAGTGCTATGACTGGCTCCTCTTTCTCTGCCATCTCCACAGCAGGAGTCCTACTTGTTAATCCCATTGCGTCTCACCAAGAGAGAACCAACAGGTCACACACCCTCCTCCATGACACCAATACATCTGCGTTACTGGTGACTCCCACATCATTCTCTCCAGGCCAGGCCTCTCCTCTAAACTGAAGTCCCAGATAATCCATAATACTTACTTAACCCCAAGTATCTGAAATTCTGCTTATCCAAAATAAGGTTTTTATTCTTCCCTCCCCTACCCCTTAAACCTTCTTCTCTATTCCCATAAACAGAGATTGCATTGACTTCCTTGTTCAAGCCACAAACCTGCTAGTTATCCACAACTCCTGTGGGTTCCTCAGATAGCATACTCAATCAGTTCAGAAGCACAATTTATCTGTCTGTTGATTCCAACTCCTGAGAATAGGTCCTGAGTGACCTATTCTTTCTTCATGTCTCACCATCAACCCAACTGTAGCAGAGACTACTGTCTGACCATCAAATAGGTACATTCTACTGCAGTGTGGAGTTATCATAAGGAAATAGCTATCTCACCAGAAACTATACTTTCTAATCTAGTTTTAGGTAGGGAGAAGGGCCTATGATAAATTCTTGCCCCTGGAATATAAACTGAGGTTACTTATACCATTAAGTTTTTACAAAACAGATGTACCTTCCTAAGGCTTTGTCTTTCTCCATCAGCCAAATGAAGTAGATGCTTAGGTCTTGGAGAAGAATGGAAAAGGCTAGGTCTCTGAATAGGCACTTGAAAGGTTGAAGAGGACAGAGAGAAATGGAGAGAGGAAGGGAAGACAGAGAGGGGAAGAGAAAGAGAGACACCTGTAGACCTGCTTCACCTGTGAAGCAACTCCCTTGCATGTGGGGATCCTTACACTGGTCCTTGTGCTTTGTACCACATGCGTTTAACCCGCTGCGCTACCACCAGACCCCCAACGACAACTTCTAAATCATCTCTCCTCTAAAAATGTCATAAAAATAATTTAGAATGTACGTGTCAGGGGACCTAAAATATGATCAGATACTACCCTTCCATAATGATGGGTGGGAAATGCCAGGTTATTATGGGTGACTCCTATTTGATGTCTGTATCTTTAACCTTGTGTGCATACCTTTCTGGAATGTAAGTTTCAGGAAGTGTGTGTGTGTGTGTGTGTGTGTGTGTGTGTGTGTGTGTGTGTGTGTGTGTGTACAAGGGGCCCAGTAGTGGCAAACCCAGTTAGGTGCACACATTACCATGCACAGCAAGGACCTAGGTTCAAGCCCCTTCCCCATCTCCGGGGAGGGGAAACATTACAAATAGTGAAGCTGGTCTGCAAGTACCTGGGAGTGATGGATTTATAGTGCAAGTTCCAGTGATAATCTTGGTGGCAAAAACAACAACAACAACAACCACAGAAGAAAGGAAGAAAGCAAGTAAGAAAAAAGGAAGAAAGGTCTGCAGCTGCAGAGAAAAGCACCAGAGAAAGATTCAATATACTTATAGCCAACAGATGTCAGTGTTGTAATACGATTCACAGAGTTTTGGAATTTCTTCTCATGCCATACATTCACGTTTTAATGCATGAATATTGTCAGCTTCCACATTCTCAGAACATGTCATCTCTGCATAGGAAATGGGAGCAGTGAAAGGTGTGGTTTAGAAAGGTGAAGGCGGGGCTTGGGTGTTAGAAGCTACACCTGTGGGTATGGCTGCTCGCTCTGCCCAAGTGAGCCCCAGTTGCCATTTGAGTAGAGGGACTCCTCTCTCACTTTAACCCCCCCCCCCCCAATCCCTTGGCCTAACATGTGCACGTTCTCAGTTTTCTTGAATAAAGCTTAAAAAAAACATGCCAGCAAAATTACTTTACAATGAAAGCTTTTCTTTGTAGAAACAACAGGCAACTGCTTCTTACACCACACAAATTCCACCTGATCTTGAGCATGGATAAGAGCTGAAATCATTTCAGTGCCTCACTTTGCAATAAACTGCAAAATGATTGCACTTGGATGAAACTGTATCTGCTAATGATTGGAATGGATAGGGGGAAATAGTCAATGTTGAGAAATAAAGTCTTTTCTCTCTGCTCTCTTCCCCACTGAGTCTACCAGTGCCTTATTTATTTTCTCAGATTTCATTGCATCCTTTGAAAGGCTATGCTCATTACTCTGCTTATAAAAAATAATAGTAAGGCTCTGAGTCCTGACTCACCCAGGAGAGAGTACATGTTACCATGGACAGTGACCCAGGTTCAAGCACCAGATCCCCACATGAGAGGCTCAGGGGGGGAAGAAGCAGTGCTTCAGTGTCTCCACTTCTCTTTCCCTCTCCCTCTTCCCCTTACCCCCTCCCTCTCTCTGCCTGTCTCTCTCTCTCCCTCGTTATCTTTCTCTCAATGCTTTATCTAGAGGAAAGAAAAGCATAACCTCCAGGAGTGGTGGAATTGTGCAGGCACTGAGCCACAGCTATAACCCTGGTAGCAAAATAATCAATAATAATACTAATAATAAACTGAATATTTTCATTAAAAAACCATGCTCATTTAAGAGTTTAGCATGTGGACAGTATGCTTCTGCCTTCTCATGTCATTACAGAGGCTGGGGTCTGGCTTTGTGAGGTTAGAACAGTCCTGGTTGATCAGAGTGCGGTAAGCAATTGATCTCTCCTTGTTCTTTGGAGAACTTGATACTGTGACTCAAATGAAGCACACAGTATTAGAAACTGATCAGAGTTATCCATCTCACTAAGTTTTTTCTAAGTTTCAGGTTATATTACTGGGCCATAGCTGGAAATTGCTGCTAAGACAAGTGGTAGAGCGAAATTTGAAAAGGGACTAGGGAGGGGGGGCTGAGTGGTAGTGCAGTGGGTTAAGTGCAGTGGGTTAAGCACACATGGCGTGAATCCCAAGAACCAGCCTAAGGATCCAGGTTCAAGCTCCTGGCTCCCCACTTACAGGGAGCCAGTGAAGCAGTGAAGCAGGCATGCAGGTGTCTACCTTGTTCTCCCCGTCTCTTGATTTCTCTCTGTCCTATGTAATAACAACAACAACAAGGGCAACAAAAAAATGGGAAAAATGACCTCCAGAAGCAGTGAATTCATAGTGCAGGCACCAAGCCCCAGCGATAACCCTGGAGGTTAAAAAAAAAAAAAAAGAAAAGAAAATAAAGGGACTAGGGAGAAATTTGCAATAGATTGAAACCAGCATTTTGAAGGTCAGGACAGAAGCATAAGTGTCAGTATCAATGATGAATAGTAGCAAGAGAAGCAAGAGACCCTTCACTTTACCCTGGACTATATACTAATGAAATAGATGTAAAATTATACTTCCCTCAGAAATATTCCAAAGTGTTCTCTGTCACAACTTCATATAGACCCTTATTCTGGTTATTTTATATTGTATATTTCATACACTGCATATGGAAATAATAAATTCAATAGAATATATGTACTCTGAGTTTCAAAGTCAGTGTGGAGAGTGGATAAAATCAGAGTGGATAGTGATATATTTTGCCAACTGTGTTGGCAAAAATAATTATAGAGTGATTCTATCTTTGACCTTTCAAGATAGAATCCACTGAAATCAATGAAATTACATATGTGGATCAAAGATAGAAAGTTTATTAATTTTCACGTCAAGCTAAATCAGCTCATAAACTAGTTCCTACATGCACTGGAAAGCTATTTTAAGATAAGCCATTTATTTTTTTTCCTTTTTAAAAAATGTATTTATTTTTTTATTTATTGGGAGATTATAGTCAACAGTAAAATACAGTGGTTTGTATATGTGTAACATTTCTCAGTTTTCCACATAATTCCACCCCCTCTTCTGCCATCATGTTCGAGGACCTAAAAGATGCCCCCTCTTCCCCAGAGTCTTTTACTTTGATGTAGTACATCAAACCCAGTCCAAGTTCTACTTTGTGTTTCCCTTTCTGTTCTTATTTCTCACCTTCTTCCTATGAATGAGGTCATCCCATATTCATCCTTCTCTTTCTGGCTTAGTTCACTTAACATGATTCCTTCAAGTTCCATCCTAGATGAGGTGAAGAAAGTGAATTCACTATTCTTAATAGCTGAGCATCTTTCTTTCTTCCTTCCTTCCTTCCTTCCTTCCTTTCTTCCTTCCTTCCTTCCTTCCTTCCTTCCTTTCTTTCTTTCTTTCTTTCTTTCTTTCTTTCTTTCTTTCTTTCTTTCTTTCTTTCTTTCTTTCTGAAAGGAGACATTAACAAAACCATAGGATAGGAGGGGTACAACTCCACACAATTCCCACCACCAGATCTCCATATCCCATTCCCTCCTCTGATAGCTTTCCCATTCTTTATCCCTCTGGGAGTATGGACCTAGGGTCGTTGTGGGTTGCAGAAGGTGGAAGGTCTGGCTTCTGTAATTGCTTTCCCACTGAACATGGGCGTGGACTGGTCGATCTCCCATACTCCCAGTCTGCCTCTCTCTTTCCCTAGTAGGGTGTGTCTCTGGGGAAGCTGAGCTCTAGGACACATTGGTGGGGTTGTCAGTCCAGGGAAGTCTGGTCGGCATCATTCTAGCATCCAGGACCTGGTGGCTGAAAAGAGAGTTAACATAGAAAGTCAAACAAATTGTTGAATAATCATAAACCTAAAGGCTAGAATAGTGCAGATGAAGTGTTGGGGGGGGGTACTCTCTGCAGACTCTTGTGTGCTTCTGCTTTCCAGGATATATTTTTCCCTAGTTTATGGACACGTGTGAACATATGCTCTATCTCAGGGGACCTGGTCTATATCTAGGTTTGGGGACTTTATTGGGGAGTGGACCACCTGGAATGGAACTAGAGAATACTATGAAAGGAAAGGTCTCACCCAAGTGATGAAGCCCAAAGGTTGTCATTCCACACCTGAAGTCTCTGGTCACAGTCTGAAGTGAAGCGTGCTGGGGTGGCACTTGTTGCGGTGATTAGGTTGCGATCGATGGATGCAATATTATTTGATATGAATTGAGAGCAGCATGCAGGAAAGTGGGACCCATGCTAAGGTTCCAGAACTGGGGGAAATATGGCTCTATAGTGGAAATGTGAGGTTCCTGCTGTCTTAGGGTTCAAGAAGACAATGGATAGTTATTGTTATCATCACATTACTTGATAATTGGGTTAACTTTGGAAAGTCCCTATGTTAGGGTTTGCTGTATAATACCCAGCATCTTGTATATAGCAGTGCCACTGATTGCTTCTATTCTCCCTCGTCTAGGCTTTTGAGAGAGTCAACATATCAAAGTCACAGCCTATATATTAAAAAGACTCAATCTGTGTTTTAAAAAGTTCTAGACATATGATCAATTTTTCCCCTCTCATATTAGCTGAGTAGTATTCTATTGGGTATGTATACCACAGCTTTCTTAGCCACTCATCTGTTGTTGAACATCTAGGTTTCTTCTAGGTTTTGGCTGTTAAAGATTGTGCAGATTTGAACACATGTGCACATCTTTTTTGGATGGGTGTGCTTGGTTCCTTAGGAACCCAGAAGAGGAATTGCCAGATTATAGCATAAGTACATTTCTAGCCTTCTGAAAGTTCTCCAGACTGCTTTACAGAGGGTCCATTTTACATTTCCATCAGCAGTGCTGAAGCGTTCCTTTGTCCCCACAGTCTCTCCAGCATTTGTTGTTGCTATCCTTTCTAAGTATGACTTTCTCACAGGAGTGAAGTGGTATCTCATGTTGTCTTATTTGTATTTCCCTGACAATCAGTGACTTGGATCATCACCACATTGTTGCATTTTTTTGAGCAATCTGGCTCCTGATTCCCCTGGAGTCAAAAGATAAGAACCCATAGCTACTCAGTTCTTTCAGGGCAATATGTTTCACCAAGATGATATCCAGGCTGCAAACACACTTTTTTTTAAATTTCTTTATTGGGGAATTAATGTTTTACATTCAACAGTAAATACAATAGTTTGTACATGCACAACATTTTTCAATTTTCCATATAACAGTACAACCCCCACTAGGTCCTCTGTCATCCTTCTCGGATCTGTATTCTCCTCCCTACCTACCTCAGAGTCTTTTACTTTGGTGCAGTATGCCGATTCCAATTCAGGTTCTACTTGTGTTTCCTCTTCTGATCTTGTTTTTCAGCTTCTGCTTGAGAGTGGGGTCATCCCATATTCATCCTCTGTTTCTGACTTATTTCACTTAACATGAATTTTTCAAGGTCCATCCAAGATTGGCTGAAAACGGTGAAGTCACCATTTTTATTTATAGCTGAGTAGTATTCCATTGTGTATATATACTACAACTTGCTCAGCCACTAATCTGTTGCTCAACACCTGAGATGCTTCCAAGTTTTGGCTATTACAAATTGGCAAGCATACTTTCTTCTCATCTCAGATTCTCTTTTGCTCCTTTTTTTTTTTTTTTTTTTTGCTCACTGATTACATACACTTGTACCCACTTTTGGCTATGTAGTTTCTTCGTAAGTCTCAGTTATGATATGAGAGATTAATGTGTTCTTTTGTTGGGTTTCTAGTTGTTTTAGAGAGCTACTAAGAAGTTGCTATTACTCTGTAGCTTTGTATCTGTCTCTTCTTTTGCTCCTTGTTTTTTTCATCTTCTGGGACATGAGACTTGTGAATACATGCATTTATTGGTAATCACTATTCTGTGATGAATTACCATGGTCTTAAATTTAGAAGTAAGTGTGTAAAGTTTATGCCCTGGATTTCTTTCTTGCTTTCTTTTTTAAATCTACTAGGGAATTTTCCTGAAGAAGCAAAGTCACAATCTTAACCCTCCTATAAATACTAGATGATCCCTAGAAACAACACATTATATATTGAACATAAATAAACATTGTGGTATTTATACCAAATAATTGTTTTCCATGAAAGAATGCATCCAGATTTCATGCAAAAGTAAGATATACATCCAAAGTACAATTATTACTAGTTTATGTTTTTGATCACTATTAAAGTAGGTTTATAAAGCCAGGGAGATATATGTTTTCTAGGTAAACAGGAAATAAATTTGATTTTACTAGTCAGACTAGTAGGAAACTATTAATTTTCTTCCAAGAATAAGATAGGATTGCAAGTGGGTGTTTTAAAAATGCATTAAAATGGCAACGTGCACATAATTTAAATGAGCCAAGAGCTGCTGATTATTCTACCATGTGTTCAGTTACTTTTGTACTATTTATCCTCTAATGTAAACAAGAGAAATTCTCCTAATTGCTAAAAATAGCTTTTTAGTACATGTTGCTTTTCCTATTCTTTCTGTACAGTTTGCATTTTTAAGGACTAGTTACAAAGTGTGATTATTTATAATATATTTTTTAGAAAGAATGCACTATTACTTACATTTTTCAGCTATTAAAATCAAATTAAAGAGCTAATTAAGCTATTCATTTACTAGACCAGAAAATAATTATGCAGTGTGTATCTGGAGGAATAAATGGTCTCATGTGCATCCAAATGAGGTAAAAGTGGGCTGAGACATACTTGTATAACAGAGCACATGAAACTCAATGCATAATGAAGAAGGTAGGTCCTTCATTGTGCTGTACTTGATCATTATTTTTTTCCAGAAATGACATTGATTAGTGGGTGTGACTACACCATTCTTTACAGCTTAAGGCCTTCAGTGTCTGACTAAATAGAGGAACCTTATTTTTTAAGACATCTTACACATTTACAAAATTTAAGTAAGCTTATTAAGCTTGTTAAAATGTTCTGGGACTGGGAAGAAAGCTCAATATTAGTACAAGACTTGTGTATTTGATGCTTTGAAGGCTCTAGGTTCAGCCCTTGGCACTACTACATGCCAGAGCTGAGAGCTATGTTCTGGTATCTGTCATAATAAAATAAATAAATATTTTCACAAATAAATAAACATTTAAAGAGAACTTTTTTTTTTGCTTCTTCCAGTGTGGTGGAGTAAATATTGACATCTTCTTGTTAAAGTACACTTATTGATGACTGAAATTTTCACTCCAACTCTGGCTGAAATACCAATATGACAAATGTTAAAGAGAGAGTGAAAATTCTGAGAATAGTGTCCCTGAGGTGGTCCAGACCAAGAGTATGACAAAGATGTCATTACATGGAGAGAAGAAAGGACTAGTGAGTATATAATTGGAGGAAATTATGTGATAAACCCCCATATTCCTATACACACACGCACACGCACACACACACACACGCGCCCGTTCCTTCCCCATTTCTTGTCCAACGAGGACTTCCATGGCACCATTTTGTTTGTGGGCTGGGTATTTCTTTTCTAAGTATATTTTTGTTGATTCAGTTTTGCTTTACAGTATTATAAGGTTTTCAGAATAAAGTTTCCCCTACACAATATTGACGTGTGTGTGTGTATGTGTTCTTATGCCATCACATCAAATGGAAACCTTTGCCTATTCCCCTTCCCATTCATTCCCTTTGACAACCACCACAGCTTTCACAGAATCTGAGAGTCATTTGATTACCATTATGCTATTTTTTTGCAAGTTTGTGTAAATAACTTATATTGTGCATGTGAGTGAAACCATATGGTAGATGTCATTCACTGCTTTACTTCTTGCACTTAGCACAGTTACCTCCAGTTCCATCCATTTTGTCCCCAGAGCCACAATGTCATGTATTTTAATGGCCAAGTAAAATTTCATTGAGTATACATCATATAGGTTCTTTAATCCAGTCATCTGTCTATGGGCATATGCAGATAGTGCAGCTATGAATACAGGAGGTATATATATTTTCTTAAATTAGTGTTCTCATGTCCTCTGGGTCTATGCCTAATAGTGAATTTGCTAGATCATACAGACTTTTCACTTTAACATTTTAAAAGACTGCCCATATCATTTTCTGCAGGGGCTGTATCACTTTGCATTTGGGGTCTGATCCTGATGTTAGAAATTAAAAGACTGGGAGTCAGGCAGTATCGCAGTGGATTAAGCACATGTGGCGCAAAGTCAGGAGTCAGTGTGGCTTCTCTGAGAGCCTGCTATCTGGAAGGGGTAAAAAGATTTCAAAAGACAGAGGTTGGCTATGCTCTACTTATGTGCAAAGACTAAGGTAATAATGACTGCTCTGGTTAAAAATGCACCCACCCAAAATGACACAAAGGAAATAACTTCATTGTTCATAACAGCTGAGTAGTAACCTGTTGAGATTTTGAAGGAATCCCCCCGTTAAGTGAGATAAATCAAAGGGAGAAAGATGGATACTGGGTGATCTCACTTACAGGTAGATTTTTTTTTTAATGCAGCATCAACAATGAATATTTATTTTTTGTTAATTACCAACTATATCATTAGACGGTATTACCTTGGGTCTTCATCCGGGCCCACTAGAGTTTGAAATCTTAGTCCCATTTTCTAAAGAATGTGATGAAACAAAGGAATGAGTCCAAAATCATACAGTCACTGGCAGCACTGAATTAGTATTTATGTTTTACAATTTCTGTTTTGAGTCTACATACAAGTAGAATTTAAGGAACTTGGAAAGAGGGAAAATGCAAGGTGAAACTTGGGCTGAATGTGGTACATTGCATCCAAAGCAAAAGACTCTGGGGGAAGAGGGGATAAGCAGGGTGTTAGGGCCCTGGTGTACAATGCTGGAAAAGAGCCTGAGTTGTGGATGAGAGCTTTGCAGTCACCTGTCTTAGGCTAGATGAGACATTTAAAATTTATTTTACTGGAGAGTTTAATGGCTACAGTAATTTATTAACATACAATTTCTCATCTTCCTTTGAATCATATCTGCAAAATATTTTTAACCCCAATTTAGGTCCCTTTATATCATACATCAGGAACTGAACAGCCTTCCCATCCATTCCCATCTTTTCCTTTCCCAGAGTCCTTTGCTTTGGCATAAAAGAAATGAGAAAAAAATTAAAACATTACTTAAATAAGATTAAGATTACTTAAAAAATTAAAAGATTACTTACATGGCAGAAGAAAGAAAACAAACACATAAACAAACAGACAAACACCTATCATATCACGTGGTGAGATAGCAGAAACAATAAACAAGGTATTTAGAACACTTAGTCAATGTAGATTTGGGGTTTATCAGATGTAGACTATTAAATGATTATGTATGAGTTATTCATTTATTTGTTTTTAAGTTTTATTTATTTATTTTGGGTAGAGAGAAAAATTGAGAGGGAAGGGGAGGTAGAGAGGGGGAGAGAGACACCTACAGCACTGCTTCACTGCTTATGAAGCTTCCTCCCTGCAGTTGGAGACTAGGGATTTGAATATGTTACAGTGTCCTTGCACACACTGTAACATGAAAGTTCTACTGGGTGTACCACCACCCGTTCCCCTCATTAATTTTTATGTACTTGTGATTAAGAGTGGCTTTCAATGCTATAAGATTACAGAGTGTAGTTTCACACTGTACCCACCACCGAAGTTCTGTGTCCCGCCCTCCCAATGATAACCACCACAGTTCTGACTGTGTATGCATTAGTTAATTTTTTAATTATCTTTATTTTTATTTATTGGATAGAAACAGCCAGAAATCGTGAGGGGGGAGACAGAGACACACCTGCAGCACTGCTTCACCATTTGTGAAGCTTTCCCTATGCAGGTGGGGACTGGGGACTCGAACCTGGGTCCCTGTGCTTTGTAACATGTGCACTCAACCAGGTGCACTACCACCTGGCCCCAAGTGTATGCATTATTTAAAGACAGGAAAACATACTAAGGAAACACCCCAAAGAAATGAACTATTCATGCTCCCAGAAGGATAAAGAATAAGGAAACTTCAATGGAAGGGAAGGGATATGGAGCTATGTGGTGGAAATTGTATGGAATTGTACCCCTCTTATTCCACAATCTTGTCAATATTATTTAATCACTAATTTAAAATAAAAAAGAAAAGAAACCAAATGGAAAATTCAAACTGGAAAAATAAAATTGCTGAAATTAAAAAATAAATAGGGAGGCTGGGTGGTGGCATACCTAGTAAAGCATACATGTTACAATTTGCAAAGACTCAGGTTCAAGCTTCCAATCCCCACCTGTGGGAAGGAAGTTTCATGAACTGGGAAACAGAGCTTCAGGTATCACGCTCTATCCATCTCTATATCCCCTTTCCCTCTTGATTCCAGCTAATACATGAAATCTTAATAAAAGAAATATGCATTGGTTTAATAGCATATTAAACAATTGAAGAAAGAAATTGTAGAAACGGATGGTAAGAATTTTTCCAGAACAGAAGACAGCAAAGATATAAGGAGATGGGAAAATAAGAAAAGGAAGCTCTTCAGTAAAGAATCTCCTAAATCAGAGGGGAAAAAAACTCCTACAGTGAAAAACTTGGTCTAAAATACTTTTATTTATTTATTTTATTTTACTTTAATTTTTATATTTATATTTATTTTATTTATTGATTGATTTAAAAAATATTTATTTGTTCTCTTTTATTGCCCTTGTTTTGTTGTTGTTGTTATTATTGTTGTTGTTATTGATGTCGTCATTGTTGCATAGGACAGAGAAAAATGGAGAGAGGAGGGGAAGACAGTGAGGGGGAGAGAAAAATAGACACCTGCAGACCTGCTTCACCGCCTATGAAGTGACTGCCCTACAGGTGGGGAGCCTGGGGCTTGAACCAGGATTCTTATGCCGGTCCTTGTGCTTTGTGCCACATGTGCTTAACCCGCTGCGCTACCGCCTGACTCCCTATTGATTTATTTTTATATTACAGAATTATATGTCAACAGGCATTTGAATCCACACCATTCCCACCACCAGAGTGCTGAATCTTCAGTCTCCCCACTGCAATCCACTACAGTTCCCCTAAGGTTGTAGGCATCCTCTCTATAACTATCTGTCCACATTTATACATAATTGCCCCCCCTTTTTTCCTGATTCAACCCTCTCTTCCCCTCCAAGCCACTCATGACAACATAACTACCTCCATATGTCCCTCTTCTTTTCTTTTCTTTTTTTTTCTTTTTCTTTTTACCTCCAGGGTTATTGCTGGGGCTCGGGTGTCTGCACCATAAATCCACTGTTCCTGGAGGCTAATTTTTTCCTTTTGTTGCCCTTGTTGTTTTATCATTGTTGTGGTTATTATTATTATTGTTTTTGTTATTGTTGTTGGATAGGACAGAGAGAAATTGAGAGAGGAGAGGGAGACAGGGGGAGAGAAAGATAGACACCTGCACACTGGCTTTACCACTTGTGAAGCGACCTACCTGCAGGTGGGGAGATGGAGGCTCCAACCCGGATCCTTAACGCTGGTCCCTGCGCTTTTGTGCGACCCACTTCCCCCCGACTCCCTGTTCCTCTCCTTTTCCTTCTCTCTCTCAGGGTGCTGATGGAGCTGGAGTTCAGAGCCCTCTTATCTTCATCCTATCACTTCTCCCCTCTGCGAGTATGGATCAGGGTTGTTTTGGGGGAGCAGAAGGTAGGAGTTCTGGCTTCTATAACTGCTTCTCCATTGCGCATGGGCATTAATAGGTTGATCCATACCCCCAGCCTGTTTCTATCTTTCCCTAGTGGTCCAGAACTCTGGAGATGTGAGGGTCCAGGACACATTGGTGAGATCATCTGCCCAGAGAAGTCAGGATGGAGTCATGATAGCATCTGTAACTTTGTATCTGGAAAGTGTCATGACCTAAATTGAGACAAAATTAAGTTGAGACAAAGTGAACAGGAACCAAAAAGTAGGATTAGCGCAGATGAGATTATGGATTTTAGGGTAGAAGAAAGATAGGAAATCCATTTTAGGCATGTTCCTGGGGGCACACAACTATGGTAGTTTTGCTTGAGTTTGGTAGTTCGCTTGATTGGAGTACTACTCAGCAATAAAAAAGATGATTTTAAATCCTTTGGGATAAAATGGATAGAACTTGAGAACATTATGCTTAGTGAAATAAGCAAAGAGGTAAAGGAAAGCCACAGGATGGTTTAACTCATATGTGGAATTTAGAGAACTGAACACACATACTTAAACAACCAGACACAATACAACCCATATTTAAATTGGAAAGCTATAGTGGTTACCTAGAAGGGAAGGGGGAGGGCAGAGACTATCAGTGGTAGGAAAGATGTGAAATTTTAGTCCTATCAATCACTAGTAATGTAACACGGTGGGGGGGAATAGATTTAATATCTCAAGTTCCCTAACTGCCTAGACCATAGCCCTCAGCACAAATATTAGCTTTTGCCTAAACATTAAATATCTTAGATGTGCAAGATGATCAAACTCTGATAATGGGATTAAATTGTTCATGGAGCTCTAAAGTTATGTCTGCAAATATAGCTCTGCAAATATTTAAATCAACTACAACTTTAGGCCAGATAGATAAAGACCTTTTGGTCTTGTATCTAAAATGCAAAGAGGTTCAGATCCCACTAAAAGGGTTCAAAGCATAGTGAAGTTAAGTAAAGATCTTTTACATTCTTAAAAACTACTGAGCTTCCCAGAGCGCTTTTGTGTTTGTGGGTTATATGTGCTGCTGGAAGAACCTGTTTGATAGAGTTTCCATAACTTTGGTCATAAATGTGAGTTGTGTACATATATGCAGGTATGACATTGTACTCCTAAATCATGTAATATTGTAAGCTAATGCTATATCAGTTATAATGCAAACATAGATAAATAAATTTGAAGAGAGGGAAATTATATAACAAAAATGTTAAAATAAGAAAATTTAATTGTTTAAAATTATAACCTCAGAGGGTGACACAGTGGATACAACACTGGACTTTGAGGCCCTGAGTTTGATCTCCAGAATTATATGCTAGATTAATGCTCTGGTTCTCTCTCTCTCTCTTTCATAAATAAATCCTTAAAATTATTTAAATTCATTGCAATACTTCATTTAGCATTAATAAAAATAACACATTTTAAGCTAATTTTTCTCTAAATATTAGTATTTTGTAATATTTTAAAGATTTATTATTTTGAGATAGTAGAAGAAACTCAATTTTTAAATCTGTTTTGGCACTCATCCTATAACTATATATTTTGGTTAAAATGTTTATGGAAGGGAGTCGGGCGGTAGCACAGTGGGTTAAGCGCACATGGTACGAAGAGCAAGGACCAGTGTAAGGATCCCGGTTCAAGCCCCCGGCTCTCCACCTGCAGGGGAGTCGCTTCACAAGCGGTGAAGCAGGTCTACAGGTGTCTACCTTTCTCTTCTCCTCTCCGTCTTCCCCTCCTCTCTCCATTTCTCTCTGTCCTATCCAACAACGACGACATCAATAATAACTACAACAATACAACAACAAGGGCAACAAAAGGAAATAAATAAATAAATATTAAAAAATGTTTATGGAAAAATATGGTCTTATGTTGATCTGTAGCAGGAAAAAAGGGATGGGTTTGATAATCTTTTTAGATAATGGTAGGTGCTATTTTTGTAATGACACTAAAACTCAACAAATGATTACTTTCTTTTTAAAAAATTTTTATTTATATAAAGTTAACACTGACAAAAACCATAGGATAAGAAGGGTACAACTCCACACAACTCCCACCACCAGAACTCCGTATCCCACCCCATCCTCCATAGCTTTCCTATTCTTTATCCCTCTGGGAGTATAGACCCAGGGTTATTATGGGGTGCAGACAGTGGAAGGTCTGTCTTCTGTAATTGCTTCCTCACTGAACATGGGCATTGTCAGGTCAATCCATTTTCCCAGCCTGTCCCTCTTTCCCTAGTAGGGTGGGGCTCTGGGGAAGTGGGGCTCCAGGACACATTGGTGGGGTCATCTGCCCAGGGAAGTCCAGTTGGCATCATGGTAGCATCTGCAACCTGGTGGCTGAAAGAAGAGTTGACATATAAAGTCAAACAAATTGTTGACTAATCATGAACCTAAAGGCTGGAATATTGCAGATGAAGATTTGGGGGTCTTCATTTTGGAAAAAGCTAGTAGACCTATTTTAGTTATATTCCAAAGGGCCCATCCGTGACTATGCTAGTGTTTTTTGTTTTTTTTTTCCCTGAGCCCGACATCTGACATGCGGGTGGAAAATGATTACTTTCTAATGATTAATTGAAGTGACTTTTTTGTTACATAAAATTTTATTTGCGTTATCTTACAACTTTGTTGGCTCTTTTACTTATCCATGATTTTGTAAACCCATGAATGAGTAATTTGGAAAATATTAGTTCACTGAGTAAAGGAAATCTTCTGAATATTGATGCAAAATTCACATTCATTAACATCTATGCTGATCTCATTAGAAAAGTACTGGGAAGCTATCAAGTTCATGATGAGAAATGCAAGTTTTCTAAAATTCTACTTTTTGCTTGAAAACTTGAATTTTATCACTGGAAACAAATTCTATCAGTTGTTTTCCTTGAAGCAACAGGCTCACTTCGTTCAATTTTGAGAAAATGGGATGCCAATTATTGAAGTCTGAATAGCCATAGTTCATCTGTCAGTCATTCTTTTAAATAAAGATGGTGTTCCATTAAAAAAACTAGTTACGTCAGCTTGCAACTCAATCACACAAGTGTTTTTCCTTGAGACAACCATCATACGTTGGTATTCAGCAGAAGTGCTTTTTGTACTTCTCATTTGGTCACAGAGCGTATTAAAAAGGCATTGCTTAAGGGTTAAGATTAATAAAATTAATGTTTTTTTTTTCTGCTTCACCAAGCACACTGTTAGCTGAAACTGGCATCTTAGAAAATTTACTGTGAGTGGGTGAGGGTAAAGAACATAATGATTCCTAGTCTTATTTGATGCCATTACCTTGATTTGTACTAAGGCATCAGCCATTTTATTCACCACTGCTTTATGCATCACCAAAATTGTCTGTGTCTCTAGCATGAAGAAGATCAATAATGCCTTATATGAAAGTATTTATCTATTTATTTATGACTACCAGGACTATTGCTGGACCTGCACACCTGCATGATCCCTCTGTTCCCAACAAACTTATTTTTTTCTTTCCTTATTAAGATAGAGAGTGAGCAGGAGCAGGGGGAGGGAGAGGGAGAGCTTGAGTGAAAGACAGACATTGCACTGTAATGACTCCACTATTGAGGAAGCTTCCACTTTCAGGTATTCCCATGTGGTGGCTGGGGCTTGAATCTGCTTCCTTGTCTACTGGACAGTGGGTGCTCTGCTGGGTGTATCATCTCCCATTCCCCCAAAATATTATTGAATTATGAAAGCAGTTTTGACCTTCTGAGACTATCATTATAAAGGAATGAGGAAAAGGACTTGAGAAGTCTCAACTAGAAGGAGGGGGAAACTGAGTGGATGTGAGGAAACTTACCTTAGACAACCAGGAAGCTGAATTCCAAGCTTTTTGAGGAGACATCAGAACCAGCAATAGCACAAATATTAAAATATTTGGACTCTTAAGGACTTCAGATTCTAAAGTACCAGATGCAGAATATAAATTCTGGGATCCAGGTGATGGCACACCTGGTTGAGTGCACACATTATTATGTGCAAGCACACAGGTTCAAACCCCAGTTCTATCTATCTATCTATCTGTCTATCTATCCACTTATCCATCCCACCACTCTCAAATTATCTCTGTTCTGTCAAAATAAAAAAAAGAATTAAAATTCCGTATGAAATGTTTGCAGAACAACAGGTGCACTCACATAAAAGGGAAAAACCCTCAAAATGGGACCTCAACAGTATACTACTCAATAACTACTGGGTAAAAGTAAATCAAAGAGTAAGTGAAAGTGTCCCTGGAAACAAAGGAAAATAAAAACAAAATTATCAGAATATTTGGGACATAGCTAAAGCAGTACCAAGATGGAAATTCATAGTCATACAGGCACACTTCAAGAAGCAAGAAAACACATAAATAAATAACTTTAAAAATTTTTTTATTTAAGAAAGGATTAATTAACAAAACCATAGGGTAGGAGGGATACAACTCCACACAATTCCCACCACCAGATCTCCATATCCCACCCCCTCCCCTGATATCTTTCCTATTCTCTGTCCATCTGGGAGCATGGACCCAGGGTCATTGTGGGTTGCAGAAGGTAGAAGGTCTGGCTTCTGTAATTGCTTCCCCGCTGAACATGGGCATTGACTGGTCGGTCCATACTCCCAGTCTGCCTCCCTCTTTCCCTAGTAGGGTGGGTCTCTGGGGAAGCAGAGCTGCAGGACACATTGGTGGGGTCTTCAGTCTAGGGAAGCCTGGCCAGCATCCTGATCTGGAACCTGGTGACTGAAAAGAGAGTTAGGATACGAAGCCAAACAAATTGTTGAGCAATCATGGACCCAAAGCTTGGAATAGTGGAGAGGAAGTGTTAGGGAGGTACTCACTGCAAACTCTAGTGTACTTCTGCTTTCAGGTATATATTTTGCAGTAGTTTACGGATACGTGTGAACATATGCTCTCTCTCACAGAAACTGGTGTATATCTAGGTTTTGGGACTTTGTTAGAAAGTGAACCACCTGAGATGAAATTAGAGTATACTATGAAAGGAAAGGTCTCACCCGAGTAATGAAGCTGAAGGGTTGTCATTCCACACGTGAAGTCTCTGGACACAGTATGAAGTGAAGCATGTTGAGGTGGCAATTGTTGTGTTGGTTAGGTTGTGATCGGCAGATGCAATATTATTTAATATGGATTCGGAGAGACATATGGGAAAGTGGGCCCTATGCAAGGGTTCCAGGACTGGGGGAAGTAGAGGCTCTATAGTGGAGATGTGAGGTTCCTTCTGTCTTAGGGTTCAAAAAGACATTCAATAGTTAATGTTATCATCACATTATTTGGTAATTGGGTTAATTTTGAAAAGTCCTTTTGTTAGGGTTTGCTGTACAGTACCCAGTATCTTGTATATAGCTGTGGTATTGGTTGCCTCTGATCTACTTGGTCTAGGCTTTTGAGAGAGTCTGCATATCAATTACACAGCCTATATATTGAAAAGATTCAGTTTGTGTTTTGAAAAACTTCGAGACATACAATTAATTTTCCCCCTCTCATATTAATTAACTAGTGATTTATATGACTACATTTTACTAGGAGTGTACATAAACACCATTCCCACCACCAAAAGACTGTGACCCATCCCTCCCAACCACTCCCACCCCCCCCCAATGGCCCAGGAAGCTGCATGTCTACCCCTCACCACAGGGTTTTTACTTTGATGCCCTACTTACAATTTGGTCAGGTCCTGCTTTTAATTTCCCTTTCAGATCTTACTCAACTTCTGTTGATGAGTGGGATCATCCCATACTTGTCTTTATCTTTCTGACTTAGTTCACTTAACATAATTCCTTCCAGCTCTGTCCAAGATGGGTCAGAGAAGGTGAGTTCATTGTTCTTGATAGCTGTATAGTATTCCATTGTGTATATATACCAGAGCTTTCTCAGCCACTCATCTGTTGTTGGGCACCTGGGTTGCTTCCAGGTTTTAGCTATTATGAATTGTGCTGCTATGAACATAGGAGTATACACCTCTTTTTGGTTGGGTGTTATGGAGTCCTTGGGTTATAACCCCAGGAGAGGAATTACTGGATCATATGGAAGGTCCATGTCTAGCCTTGTGAGAGTTTTCCAGACTGCTCTCCACAGAGGCTGGACCAATTTACATTCCCACCAGCCATGCAAAAAGGGTTCCTCTGTCCCCACAACCTCTCCAGCATTTGTTGCTGCTGTCCTTTTTGATGTATGCCATTCTCACAGGAGTGAGGTGGTATCTTAGTGTTGTCTTAATTTGCATTTCTCTGACAATCAGTGACCTAGAGCAGTTTTTCATATATTTGTTAGCCTTTTGGATCTCCTCTGTAGTGAAAGTTTTGTTCATAACCTCTGCCCATTTTTGGATGGGGTCATTTGCTTTTTTGGTGCTAAGTTTGCTGAGCTCTTTATATATTTTGGTGATTAGTTTCTTGTCTGATGTATGGCATGTGAAGATCTGTTCTGTGAGGGGTCTCTTTGTTTGTTTAATAGTTTCTTTGGCTGTGCAGAAGCTTTTCAATTTGATGTAGTCCCATTGGTTTGTTTCTGCTTTAGTCTTCCTTGCAATTGGGTTTGATTCATCAAAGATGTCCTTGAGGTGTAGGTGGGAAAGTGTTTTACCAATGTTTTCCTCTAAGTATTTGATTGTTTCTGGTCTGACATCTAGGTCTTTGATCATTTGGAGTTGATTTTTGTTTCTGGTGAGATAAAGTGGTTCAATTTCATTCTTCTGCATGTTGCAACCCAGTTTCCCCAGCACCATTTATTGAAGAGAACCTCCTTTTTCCATGTAATCCTTTGGGCCCCCTTATCAAAGATTAGATGTCCATAGGTGTGGGGATTTATTTATGGGCTTTCAATTCTGTTCCACTGGTCTGTGTGCCTATTTTTGTTTCAGTACCATGCTGTTTTGATGATGATGGCTTTATAATATAGTTTAAGGTCTGGGAGTGTGATGCCTCCATTTCTGTTTCTTTTCCTCAAGATGGTTTTGGCAATTCTAGGTGTTTGCATGTTCCAGATAAATGATTGTAGTGTTTGTTCTATTCTCTTAAAGAAGCTTGGTGGAACTTTGATGGGTATTGCATTAAATTTGTACATGGCTCTGGGGAGAATATTCATTTTGATGATATTTATTCTTCCAATCCATGAGCATGGGATATCTTTCCATTTCTTGGTATCAGTTTCTATTTCCTTGAGTAGCGACTCATAGTTTTCAGTATATAAGTCTTTCACTTCTTTGGTCAACTTTATTCCTAGGTATTTGATTGATTTTGCTGAAACAGTAAATGGGAGTGATTTCTGGATGTCTTCTTCTTCAGATTTAGTGTTTGCATAAAGAAATGCCACTGATTTTTGTACATTGATTTTGTAGCCTGATACCTTGCTATATTGCCTAATAACTTCCAGTAATTTTCTGCTGGATTCTTTAGGTTTTTCTATGTATACTATCATATCATCTGCAAATAGTGAGAGCTTGACTTCTTCCCTTCCAATCTGTATTCCTTTGATTCCTTTCTCTTGCCTGATTGCTATGGCAAGAACTTTCAATACTATATTGAAGAATAACAGTGACAGTGGACAGCCCTGTCTAGTCCCCGATCTGAGGGGAAATGCTTTCAGCTTCTGTCCATTGAGTATGATGTTGGCTGTAGGTTTGCTATATATAGACTTCACTATCTTGAGGAATTTCCCATCTATTCCCATTTTTTGTAGAGTTTTGAGCATGAATGGGTGTTGGATTTTGTCAAAGGCTTTCTCTGAATCTATTGAGATAATCATGTGATTTTTGTCTTTGCTTTTATTGATGTGGTGAATGACATTGATTGACTTACGGATGTTGAACCAGCCTTGCATTCCTGGGATGAATCCCACTTGGTCGTGATGAACAATCTTTTTGATGTGTTGCTGTATCCAGTTGGCCAAGATCTTGTTTAATATTTTGGCATCTATGTTCATCAGAGATATTGGTCTGTAGTTTTGCTTTTTTGTTCTGTCCCTATCAGCTTTTGGTATCAGGGTGATGTTGGCTTCATAGAAAGTGGAAAGGAGTATTCCTGTTTCTTCAATCTTATGGAAAAGCAAAGACATAAGAAGTATGGGTACTAACTGTTTCCTGAAAGTTTTATAGAATTAATTTGTGAAGCCATCTGGTCCAGGAATTTTGTTGTTGGGGAGGTTCTTAATAACGGTTTCAATTTCTTTGTCTGTGATTGGTGCATTTAGATTTTGTAGTTCTTGGTTCTCTGGGCCTCTTGAGTCTTGATGTCCTTTCTGTTATTCAGGTCTGAGAAGTTTTCTTCTATTATTTCCTCTAGAATGTTTGCTTCCCTTTCCTCTCTTTCTTCCTCTGGCAGGCCAATTATACGAATGTTACTTCTTTTGAGATCATCCCATATGTCTCTGTTGTTGTTTTCAGTGTCTCTCAATCTCTTTTTAAGCTCTTTAACCTCTTTCTTTGTTTTCTCTAACTCATCCTCTGTCTGACTAATTCTGTTTTCTGCTTGTGTTAGTCTGCTTTCCCTTGCCTCAGCTTCTTTCTTCATTACAGCTATTTCAGCTTTCAGTTCTCTAATTGCCTCAAGATAACCAGTATTTCCTTGGGGGTCTCAACTGTTGTTTCCCTAATACCGCCATTCCTTTCCTCCAATGTTGTTTTCATTTCTGTGATTAATAGGTTTATTATTGTTTGCATACTTTTCTTATCTATGGTTACTTCTGGCTGATTTGTAGTTTCTTCTGGGCTCTTGTCTTCATTCATTGGAGTAGCAG
Organism: Erinaceus europaeus; assembly: GCF_950295315.1. Taxonomy (NCBI): domain Eukaryota; kingdom Metazoa; phylum Chordata; class Mammalia; order Eulipotyphla; family Erinaceidae; genus Erinaceus; species Erinaceus europaeus. Next base: position 98,032,388 of record NC_080169.1, on the reverse strand, counting down.
TTTTATATGTTTTTGATCTACCCATTTTTTTGATTTATCTGTTTCTTTTTTTATGCTCTGTTGTTCCTCAGCTGTTGTGTCTTGAGTACAAGCAACATTGTACTAAATACCTTTATGACAATTGCACTCACCAACCTCAGTAATTACAGTAGCAACTGAATCAAGTATTGAAGCAGTTTAATCACTACCAGTTAGCCAAACAATTTCTCAAGTCCGTGAAAGAATAGTAACCAAATCCCAGTGAAGAAGAAAGAGAAAAGAAAGAAGGGATAGCAGGAATAGACAGTTATGCAAATCTACTATCCACTGTATATCCTAGGGGTAACAAAAGGGGAAAGGGAACTAGAGCAGAGATACACACATAGAGAGTCCACTCTGAGTCTGATTTCCTCCCCAAAATAATTCACAAATTCAGAAAGGCAAAGAAGAAGGAAGGAAGAAGTGTATGACAAGATAAAAAAAAAGAGAGACAAATGAGATAAAAAGGAAAAGTTAAGAAAAAAAGCTGTAATTAAAGAGCAGTGAAAGGAATGGTTTTTTTTTTATTATTTTTAATTTAATTTAATTTAATTTTTTTAATTAGCTAGGAGGAGTAGGTAGGGGAGAGTCTGTAGAGGAGGTAGGAGTAAGGAGACAAGTTCCTCCCACTATAGATAAGATGCCCACTACCCTAGCAATGAAAGATACCCTAAGAGTTAATTCTGGTCAACCTAAAGGGGGGGAAGATATATGCCTTTGTATAATATTAATAATAAAATAGAGCAGGGTAAAAAAAAAAACCCTGTCTCAGATTACCTCAAACCTTGTGATCAGAGGCAGCTGATTGTTAAGAATGAGAAAAAAAAAAACACCTCAGGACTATACAAGGATAGCTGAAATAGACAGTTATGCAAATCTACTATCCACTGTATATTCTAGGGGTGGCTAAAGGAGGAAGGGAAGTTGAGCAGAGACACTCACAGTGAGATTCCACACTGAGTCAGAATTCTTCCCCAAAATAATTCCCAAATGTGTATCAGTGAATTCAAAAAAGCACACTGTTTGGTGGTGTGGGGGCTGGGGCCTGTGGCTTTGGAAGCTGTAGGATTAAGGAAGAAAGGAAGACAAGAATGAGAAAAAGAAAAGAAAGAGAGGGAGAAAAATGAAAAAGATAAGAAAAAGAACAGTCATAAAAGAGCAGTGAAAGGAAAGAGTTTTTTTTTTTTTTTAATTATTTAATTAGCTATGCGGGGTGAGGTGGGGGGGGGGTTGGCTACTTAGAAAGAAAAAAAAAGGCCAGAGGTTTCAGATGGGTATAGACTTAGAATGAATGATACTCCCTGGTGGGATAGGAATTTGGTAAAGACAGAAGCTCAGCAGGGGAGCCTGCTAGGAGCTGGTCCCCAGGGACTGGTTATGGGGGGGGGGCAAGGGGGGAGGAGGTGTGCTTAATAATTAAAAGTAAAAATATTTTTTTCCCTTTTTTTCTACTCTATTTCTTAACCCAAATTAAGTTATAGTCACCTCCTTGGTGTCACTGCTAGGACCCCTTATTGACTGGCCTACTAAAGGAAGAAAATCCTACCATTTCCAGAAGATGTGGTCAGAGCTCAAGCCACTAGCAGCTTCTCAGTCCGCCATCTTCCGGGAAATTGAAACAATAGTCTTGAGTCTCTGCAAAAACAAAAGCCCATAATCGGATGACACTACTAATGAGTTTTACAAAACCAGCATGAAGGACCTTTGCCTATATTTTTCAAACTCTTCTCAAACATTGAAGATACATTCTTCACATTTTCCATAATACCAACATCACCCCAATTCCAAAAGCTGGCAAAGATACTACAAAAAAGAAAAGTATAGACCCATATTCCTGATGAACATAGTTTACGGGATTACCAACAAAATCTTAAGAAACTCTATTCAACATCGCATGAAATAAACCAAGTGGGGTTTATCCCAGGGATGCAAATGTAAATAAATGGATCAATGTAATTCACCATACCAACAGTATGAAACTCAAACATTCCAGGGAGTGTGATGTCTCTATTCTTATTCTTTTTTTTTTTCTTTCTCAGGATTGCTTTGACAATTCTTGGTCTTTTAGAGTTCCAGATAAACTTTTGTAGGATTTCTTCTATTGCTTTAAAGAAGTTGACAGGGATATTGATAGAGAAGGAGAGAGAAAGACGGACACTTGCAGACCTGCTTTACGGCTTGTGCAGTAGCACCCATTTTTTTTTTTAATTTCTTAATTGGGGAATTAATGTTTTACATTCGACAATAAATACAGTAGTTTGTACATACATAACACTTGCCAGTTTTCCATGTAGCAATACAACCCCTACTAGGTTCTCTGTCATCCTTTTTGTATCTGTATTCTCCCCCCCCCCCCCCCAATCCACCCCAGAGTCTTACTTTGGTGCAATATGCAGCTTTCCTATTCTTTAAACCTCTGGGATTATAGACCCAAGGTCATTGTGGGACACAGTAGGTGGAAGGTCTGGCTTCTGTAATTGCTTCCCCACTGAACATGGGTGTTGAAAGGTCAATCCATACTCCCAGCCTGTCTCTCTTTCTCTAGTGGGGAAGGGCTCTGGGGAAGCAGAGCTCCAGGACATATTGGTGGGGTTGTCTGTCCAGAGAAGTCTGGTTGGCATCGTGCTAGCATCTGGTACCTGGTGGCTGAAAAGAGAGTTAACATATAAAGCCAAACAAATTGTTGACTAATCATGAACTTAAAGGCTGGACTACTGCAGATGAAGAGTGTGGGGGGAGTCCTCCATTTTGTAGATAGCTAGTAGGCATATTTTAGTTATATTCTAAAGGACCTGTGGCTATACTAGTTTTTTTTCTTTTCCCCTGAACCTGAAATCTGATATGCAGGTGGATGCAAGTTATTGTCTGGGGAGATGACACATAGCTGGAAAAAGGATCAGAGAGCTGATCAGGGAAGAGAGTAGCTCCCAAATATGGGAAAGGTGTATAAATATTGTTGACTGTAAACCCCATCGATTTGATGTGATCTGGGGCCCATATTCAGCTTAAGAGCCTGTGCGACCTCTGCATCCCTGTAGATTTGAGTTCACATTCTGTGGTTGTGAGCAGGAAAATTCCAAGTTGCCCCAATATCAGGACTCATCTTCCTCAGGTGTTGTGCAGAGTATGTTGTCTAGCCTCCCTTCAGAGGATGGAACATTTTCTACCATTGTTGATCCACGTTGAGGGCAAGGTCCTATTGGGGCCCAAAAAGGGGTTTATTTTGTTGTTTCTGATAGAGATGACCTGTGACAATGGAGAGAGGGATTTATTCGAGATCTAGGCCCATCATGGATAAGACTTCTTTTATAGTAGTGCTACCTGTCATCTTTATAATTCTCTTGATTCATCTCAGAGTTCTACTCTGTTGTATGTATGATTGGATGAGAAAGCTTTGCCAACCATAGCAGAATTCACAGAAGGTCACTTAGAAAATTTGTACTAATTTTCAGCCTGCTATGCCTTGACATTTAATAGGACCATATAATTTGAGAAAGCAACCTCATACTAAATCATGGGCAGAACCAAAGAATTACAAAATCATTTCAATTTCTAAACATTTACAGAATGAAAATCAATGAAGTTGTAACTCTGAGTCCCCCTATGACAGCTTTTAATGATAATTGAATTTCCTATAAATAAAGGGAGGCACTAAATCATATGGGAATAAGTAGGAAAATTTAACAGAAAGAACTATAAATATGCAAGTAAATCTTTATGGACATTATTAACACAATTTAAAATTTCTTTTTATACCCCTCTATGAAGTCCTACAGTATTCAATGCCTTTCCCACATCATTAATTTATAAGCTTCCTCAAATGTGCAGTAAGGGTCATTATGATGCCCCATTGACTTAGCATTCCCACCTTCTCTGTTGTGGAGACTCATCTACTCATTGCTTTATGTGCTGGCTCACATGGATAAACTGGATTTCTATGTCTCTTTCCCTAATGCCTGATATTTTCCTCAGATCAAGAACTCTGGATCTCTAAAGAACATTTCTTTTAGAATGGGTTTGACATTCTCTTCAGTGAAATAAACAATCCATATTGCTTTTTTCCATCAAAATAAGTGACAGCAATAGGTTTGCAGTACTTCCGATCCATCATGGTTTGTGTGATGCTTTCAGTGGACTGTGTCTTCCCAATTGTTCTTCATCAAGAGCTCTACTCTCTATATTAGAGCAATCAACCACCTGTGACTATTTGAACTTAAGTGACTGAAACTTTATGCCATTGAAATTTCAATTTCTTAGTCACACTAAGCCACATTTCGTGGTTGCAAATTGTCACATATGGACAAGACTGACATAGGACATTTCCATGATTGGATGATTTTGTATGTATTGGGCAGTGCAAATCTTGTATTAATATTGAGCTTTTAACTTTCTTTACCAACAAATCTAAGCAACACACACAATATTACAGTATGTCTAGATTTTTTTTCTTTTTAAATGTGACACTGGAGAACAAATTGAGTCCTTTTGCATGTTGCTGGGCTAGCGTTGCCAGAGAAAGAAGAGACTGGGAACTCATGGCTGAGCGGGAACGCAGTGCAATGCCTTTATTGATCAGAGACAATGCCTTTACATCTTTTGAAACGGAAGTGGCAAGTGGGAAAAGGAAATGGCTAGGAGAGGGGGTGGAGAAAAAGAGCTCTAAGGTAGCAAGCTTCCATAGCAGCTGTTGCAAAGGTTCTAACCAGTGGGGGTTAAACCAATACCCTGAAGGCAGGGAGGGTCTCAGGCAAAACAATGATTATGTAAATAGACCACAGCATCAAGCAATGCAGGGAACCTGACGTAATGACCAACAGCATGTATGGTACTGCTAAGCAGCTTCCTCAGCCCAATTATTTTGTTTATTATACTTAGAGGGAGGGAGCAATAGATTGAAAGAAGAGAAAGATGAACACTAAAGCACCACTATATCATCCATAGAGATCCCTGTTTCGATTCTATTCATAGTTCTCCCATGTGGTGTCAGACCTCATGCTTGGTGAGGAATACAGTGTCCACTGAGCTATAGCCCAGTCTCTTTTTCTAGATATTTACAAAATTTGTTTTAAATTATTTATTTATAAAATGGAAACACTAACAAGACCATAGGATAAGAGGGGTACAATTTCCATCACCAGAGCTCCGTATCCCATCCTATCCCATCCCATCCCATCCCATCCCATCCCATCCCATCCCATCCCATCCCATCCCATCCCATCCCATCCCATCCCCTGATAGCTTTCCTATTCTTTTTTATTATTTTTTTTATTTTTTATAAAAAGGAAACATTGACACAACCATAAGATAAGAGGGATACAACTCCACACAATTCCCACCACCAGAACTCTGTATCCCATCCCTTCCCCTGATAGCTTTCCTATTCTTTATCCATCTGGGAGTATGGACCCAGGGTCATTGTGGGATGCAGAAGGCGGAAGGTCTGGCTTCTGTAATTGCTTCCCCACTTAACATGGGCATTGACTGGTCGATCCATACTCCCAGCCTGCCTCTCTCTTTCCCTAGTAGGGCGGGGCTCTGGGGGAGTGGAGCTCCAGTACACATTGGTGAGGTCGTCTGTCCAGGGAAGTCAGGTTGGCATCGTGGTTACATCTGGAATCTGGTGGCTGAAAGAATTAACTTATAAAGCCATAAAAATTGTTGATTAATCATGAACCTAAAGGCTGGAATACTGCAGATGAAGATTTGGGATCTCCATTCTGGAAATAGCTAGTAGGTCTATTTTAGGTATATTCCAAAGGGCCCATGACTTTTTTTTGTTTTTGCCTGAGCCTGACATTTGATATTCAGGTGGACCCAGGTTATTATCTGGGGAGATGATGTCATGGCTGGAAAAAGGGCTAGAAAACTGGATGAAGGCAGATAGTAGCTTCCAAATATGGGAAAAGTGTATAAATATTGTTGACTGTAAATTGATTTGATCTGGGGCCCATATTGAGCATAGTGCCTATGTAAACTCTACATCACTATAGGTTCGAACTTGCATTCTGTGGTTAACAGTAGGGACATTCTGAGTTTCACCAATTTCAGGACCCATCTTCTTCAGGTGGTAGATAGAGTATGCTATCCAACACCTCCCCCCCTTGGGAGGATAGAACATTCTCTACCATTGTTGATCCACATTGAGAGCAAGGTCCTATGGGGACCCCCACAAACTCTTTATAGGTCTTCTCTGATTCCCAATCTTTGCCCTTAGAAGTTACTCCCACAAATCATGGGTAATCAGGGCCACATCTGGGCCTTGTTTTATCTCCCTTTATACAGAATCATTGTATCTCTGATGCTTAAATCTAAGCACTAGTCTCATCTATCTCGTCTAATACCATCCATATCCATGCTTTAGTTACAATAAGATCTCTATTTCCCAGGCCTCTCTGTTCTCTTTTGACTGCATTGTCTTTCTTCTCCAGCTTAGTGTTCATCTTTATAAACTTCTCTTGCTGTTATCCTAGGATCTCCCAACTCAGTCCTTTCTTATGAATCTCTATTCTCTTCACCCTCTTTGCACATTGTGGGCTCCTGTTCTTTTTTTTCTTTTCTTTTCTTCTTTTTTTCTTTTTTCTTTTTACCAGAGCACTGCTCAGCTCTGACTTATGGTTGTGTGTGAGACTGAAGAGCCCCAGGCCTGAGAGTTTATTTGCACAACTATTATGCTCACCCCCTACCCTCCTGTTCGTTTTCATTTGCATGATGGCAGCTTTCTTCTTACTCACCTCACTGTCTCTGATCGTGGTCCTCTTTAGTCTACTTTTTTTCCCCTTTCTGTTAGGATTATTACTGGGACTCAGTGCCTTCATGACTTCATCATTCTCAGCAGCCATTTCCCTCTCTACCCTACTTACCTCCTTCTTTCCATCCCTCCTCCCTCCCTACCTCCTTCCCTCATTTGTTTCCTCTCTCTTTCTCCTTTTGATAGAGATTGAGATATAGAGGGGAAAAAGACACAGAGAGGAGAGACACCTGGAATACTGCTCTACTGCTTATGAAATTTCCCTCCTGCAGGGGTGAGCCAGGGGCTTGAACCTAGATCCTCATGGATGGTAATATGTGCACTCTACCAGGTTAGCCATCACCTGGTCCCATTCTCTTAAAATCTTTTCTCCACTCTTCCACACCAATACTCTTTATTTTCTGAAAGTTGTAATTAAAATTGTACCAATACAGGTGCCTGCCTTGCTCTCCTCCTGTCTTCCCCTTCTCTCTCAATTTCTGTCCTATCCAACAACAACAACAACAACAACCGTTATAACAACAATAAGAATAACAACTACAACAAGGGCAATAAAATGGGAAAAATGGCTTCCAGAAGCAGTGGATTTTGTAGTGCAGGCACTGAGCCCCAGTGATAACCCTGGAGGCAAAAAAAAAAAAATTGTACCAATAGACACCTGCACAATAAACCTCTCCCCCACATTCTCCTGTTTCCTTAGTCTCCTATTATTCTCCCAAGATTCTCTCTTTAACCATCCTATTAGCTCCCTAGAAGTAAATAATCGCCATGAGCAATTTGGTATGACTTTTTCTAGTCTATTTTCTCTGTACTTACACCTGCAAGTAAGGTTAGATTTTTACCCAATAGTACCATATTATTCATTTTTATCCAAGTTGGCTTTTGCTATATCATTTGAAAAATAGACACCTGCAGACTTGCTTCACCGATTGTGAGGTGACACCACCTCCTGGGGCTCCAAACGAGATCCTTACTCCTGTCCTTGTGCTTCGCATCATGTGTGCTTAATCTGCTGCACTACCTACCATCCAGCCTCGGCTTTTGCTATATCTTAGTCCTATTTCATTTCAGTTCTACTCATGTCTTCATAATTCTTTCAGGCTGCTCCATAACTTTACATAGTGCTGTATAAATTCAATTTTCCTTCTTCTAACTAATAGATATTTAGATTGCTTGCAATTTTTGGCTACTGCAAGGAATGCTGCTATAAAAACCTTTCTACACATATTGTATCATAGTTGAGAGCATATTTCTGTTGCATAGGTATTTAAAAGTAAAATTTCTGGGGCTAAGAGTCCATGCCTCTAAAAATTTCATAGACACTGCCAAATTGTCTTCCAAAAAGCTGTAGCCAATTTATAGTATAATAAAGAATATTTCCCGACACTCATGATGATACTGAATTTTTAACAAATATGATTTATATTTATATTTAGCAAATATGATTGTAAAAACATTTGACTTTTGCTTTTATTTGCAGTCTTGTGATCAATAGTAATGCTAAGCATCTTTCCACATTTCTAGTATGAAATATTTTATCCTTTGCCTATTGTATCTTTTTCTCTCTGTTAGAAGAGCTACTACAAATATTTTCTCTTTATGTGTTATGCTGATTTTTTTTTTTTTTTTTTTAGTTTTAAAAGCACTGATTGCCAGGGCCGGGTGGTAGCGCACCTGGTTGAGCACACCTGTTATTATATTCAAGGACCAGGGTTGAAGCCCCCAGTCCCCACCTGTAGGGGGAAAGCTTGATAAGTGGTGAAACTGTGTTGCAGTTTTCTCTCTTGTCTTTATCACTCCCTTCCCTTTCGATTTCTGGCTGTCTGTACCCAATAAAGAGAGAGAGAGAGAAAGAGAGAGAGAAAGAGAGAGAGAGAGAGAAAGTTTTTACAAAAAATTGTAAAAAAACAAAACACTAATTTCTTTATTGTTTATGAAGAAGAGAAAATAAGAGAATACAGAGACAACCAGAGCCAGTTAAATATCTCACTTGAATAGTGCTCTGCTTTGCCCTCTATGCAACCCAGGTTTCAGGTCAGCTTCCACTCCATTGAAGAAAGCTTCTGTGCTGTGTTTCTCTCTCTCTCTCTCTCTCTTTCTCTCTCTCTTTCATTCTCATTCTCATTTTTTCTCCTGACTCTCTCTCTGTCTTTCCTGTATATATTATTTGAAAGTTAAAAATTTTCTATAGGGGTGGGGGAGATAGCATAATGGTTATGCAAACAGACTCTCATGCCTGAGGCTCCAAAATCCCAGGTTCAATCCCCTGCACCACCATAAGCCAGAGCTGAGCAGTGCTGATGTTTCTCTCATTCTCTTCTCTCTCTCTCTCTCTTCCTCTGGATCTCTCTTGAAAATAAAATAAAATATTTTTAAAAATTTCTATAGTCAAATAGTTGGTATATGGTCTATGTGTCTGATAAAATCTTTTTTGCTCCAAGATTATATTAAAATGATCTTGTATTTCATTAGGATGTTTTTACAGTGTTGTTTTTAGATTAACTCTATAGTTTATGTGGAATTAATTTTGTGCAGTATAGGAAGCAGAGAGCGTATTTTGTTTCCAGATGGTTAGCCAATTGCATCACTGCCATTTGGTGTAATATGCAGTCTTTTCCTTACCAGTTATGAGTTTGTGAATGCTTCTAGATTCTCTTGTGTCCTCTTTAACTATAGCACACACGTCAATTATCAAAACTTTATGATTTGGATATGGGTATGCTTAATGTATCCTTACTGCTCTATTTCAGGAGTATACGCATACATTTTTCTCTTCCAGATAAACTTATTAAAAAGCATATGAATTCTGTTAAGAGTTATATTGGATTTATAGACTAATTTGCTTGTTTTCCAATATTGACTTTTCCCACTCCAAAACATGATATATTTTTTCACTTAGTCAAAATTTGCTCAGAATATAGTTTAGGAAATTTAGATGTTTTAAAAAGAAATTTTATAGGACCAAGTGGTGATGCACCTGGCTAAGCACACACATTACAGTGCACAAGGACCCAGGTTCAAGGCTCTGGTCACCCTCTACTTGCAGAGGGAAAGCTTCACAAGTGGTAAAGCAGTACTGCAGATTTCTCCCTGTCTCTCTATCTCTTCACCTCTTCTCTCAGTTTCTCTTTGTCTCTATCCAATAATAAATAAATAAAATATTAAAAAGAAAAAATAAAATTTATTATTATTCATGTAATATCCATTTATAAAATTATCAGATTTCAGGGGTATAGTTTCACACCTATGTAGGTGTGTGTGAACAACTCACTAGATATATTCTGTATCATTTTGATTGGAGGGATAATGGTTTATAGTAAAGGTGTTGACACATGTATACAATTTCTCATCTCCCCATGGAAGGTGTCTGTAGAACTGTCTTACCTCTAACTTGGATCCATTTCTATCATACGGGCTAAAGGTATTGTTTGGGAAAATGTTAGAAAATGATGTTTCAGGGGTCGGGTGGTGGCGCAGTGGGTTGAGCGCATGTGGTGCAAAGCACAAGGATCTGCATAAGGATCCTGGTTCCAGCCCCTGGCTCCCCACCTGCAGGGGAGTCGCTTCACAGGCGGTGAAGCAGGTCTGCAGGTGTCTTTCTCTCCCCCTCTCTGTCTTCCCCTCCTCTCTCCATTTCTCTCTGTCCTATCCAACAACGAACAACGTCAACAATGGCAATAATAATGACCACAACGAGGCTACAACAACAAGGGCAACAAAAGGGGGGGAAAATGGCCTCCAGGAGCGGTGGATTCATGGTGCAAGCACCGAGCCCAGCAATAACCCTGGAGGAAAATAAAATAAAATAAAATAAAAAAATGATGTTTCAGAGTTGGAAATAAAACTAAAAAGCTGGATCAGGGACTAGAGTAGCTCCCAAATACGGGAAAAGTATCTAAATACCATTATCTGTAAACCACCCTGATCTGATCTCAGGCCCATGTCTGTTCATATTTAGCACAGAAGCCTGTGTAACCTCTGCATCCCTGCAGGTCTGAGCTCACATTCCATGGTCATAGAATGTTCATAGGAACATTCTAGGTTGTACTAATTTCAGGACCTATTTTCCTCAGGTGGCAGAGTATATGGGCAAGTTCCTGTAGTCTGCCCTTGTCTTTTATGTTCTACCTATAAGCGAGATCATCTGGTATTTGTCCTCCTTTTGGTTTACCTCATTCATGATGCCTCTAAGTTTCATCCAATATTAGGTGAAGGAAATTACTTCAACAATTTTAACAACTGAGTGGTAGAGTTATGCTGCAGGATACTAACCTTCTCTCTTTTAATGTTTTCTGTCTTCTTATAATCAATTGTTTTATATATATATATATATAAAACATCCATTCAATAAGGACTTTGAAATTTATTGATAATAATCTGTATGCAATGTTATTTAAAAAAATACTGGGTCAGGGAGACAGCATTATGGATATGCAAAAGTCTCTCATGCCTGAGGCTCTGAAGTCTCAGGATCAATACCAGGCACCACCATAAGCCAGAGCTGAGCAGTCCTCTGGTGTAAACAAGAACAATAATAATAACAATAATGATAAGTCTATTCACAGTTATGTTATTTTTCTTATCTTAAATAAGTTAAGTTTTAGGCTGGGAGAATGGATCAATTTGCCAACATCCATGTTCAGCAGAGAAGCAGTTACAGAAACCAGACCTTCTACCTCCTGTACTGCATAAAGAATTTTGGTCCAGACTCCCAAAGGAATAAGGAATAGGGAAGCTCCCAATGGAGGGGATAGGACATGGAGATCTGGTGGTGGGTCCTGTGTGGAATTGTACCTCAGTTATCTTACAATCTTTTAAATCACCATTACCACTATCAATTTTTTTTAAAACAATTTCATTCATGTTAATTGTTATTATTATTTTTTTACTACTAAGGTTATTCTGGTGCTTAGGGCCATGAATTTACTGCTCCCAGCAGCCTTTTCTTTCTTTCCTCCCCCCCTTTCTATTTTAATTGATAGGACAGAGAGAAATTGAAAGGGAAGGGGATAGATAGACAGGGAGAAAGAGAGACACCTGGAGACCTGCTTCACCACCAATGAAGCATTCCCCCAGCAGGTGGGGAATGTAAGCTTGAACCCAGGTCCTCTTGATTAAACCACTACCCCAACCCTCAATTAATGCTAATTAAAATTGCCACCTGTGACCAGTGAGCGCCATTAGATTCATTTCCTGTGGGTTGCCCAAACAAAATACCATAGACTCACTGTTTTTTTTTTAATCTTTTTCCTTTATTGGGGGATTAATGTTTTATATCTGATAGTGAATACAATAGTTTGTACATACGTAATATTTCTCAGTTTTTCACATAGTACAACCCCCAGTAGGTCCTCTGTCATCCTTTTCAGGACCTATACTTTCCCCCCGCCCCCACCCATCCCAGAGTCTTTTACTTTGGTGCAATACACCAACTCCAGTTCAGTCTCTACTTGTGTTTTCTCTTTTTATTTATTTTATTTATTTATTTATTTTTTAAATTTTTTATTTAAGAAAGGATTAATGAACAAAAACATAAGGTAGGAGGGGTACAACTCCACACAATTCCCACCACCCAATCTCCATAACCCACCCCCTCCCATGATAGCTTTCCCATTCTCTAGCCCTCTGGGAGCATGGACCCAGGGTCGTTGAGGGTTGCAGAAGGTAGAAGGTCTGGCTTCTGTAATTGCTTCCCCGCTGAACATGGGCATTGACTGGTCGGTCCATACTCCCAGTCTGCTTCTCTCTTTCCCTAGTAAGGTGTGTCTCTGGGGAAGCTGAGCTCCAGGACACATTGGTGGGGTCTTCAATCCAGGGAAGCCTGGCCAGCATCTTGGTGGCATATGGAACCTGGTGATTGAAAAGAGAGTTAACATACGAAGCCAAACAATTTGTTGAGCAATCATGGATCCCAAGCTTGGAATAGTGGAGAGGAAGTGTTAGGGAGGTACTCACTGCAAACTCTAGTGTACTTCTGCTTTCAGGTATATATTTTGCACTAGTTTATGGATACGTGTGCACGTAGGCTCTCTCTCACAGAAACTGGTGTATATCTAGGTTATGGGACTTTGTTAGAAAGTGAACTACCTGAGATGAAATTAGAGTGTACTATAAAAGGAAAGGTCTCACCCGAGTAATGAAGCTGAAGGGTTGTCATTCCACACGTGAAGTCTCTGGACACAGTCTGAGGTGAAGCATGTTGAGGTGGCAATCGTTGCGTTGGTTAGGTTGTGATCGGCGGATGCAATATTATTTGGTTTGAATTGGGAGATGCATACGGGAAAGTGGGCCCTATCCAAGGGTTCCAGGACTGGGGGAAGTAGGGGCTCTATAGTGGAGATGTGAGGTTCCTGCTGTCTTAGGGTTCAAAAAGACAATCGATAGTTAATGTTATCATCACATTAATTGGTAATTGGGTTAACTTTGAAAAGTCTTTTTGTTATGGTTTGCTGTACAGTATCCAGTATCTTGTATATAGCTGTGCTATTGGATGCTTCTAATCTACTTGGTCTAGGCTTTTGAGAGAGTCTGCATATCAAATACACAGCCTATATATTAAAAGGATTCAGTTTGTGTTTTGAGAAACTTTGAGACATACAATTGATTTTCCCCCCTCATATTAATTAACTACTGATTTATATGTCTACTTGTGTTTTCTCTTTTTTAAAAAATTTTTTTTGTAGTTTTTTAAATTTCTTTATTGGGGAATTAATGTTTTACATTCGACAGTAAATACAATAGTTTGTACATGCATAACATTTCCCAGTTTTCCACATAACAATACAACCCCCACTAGGTCCTCTGTCATCCTTCTTGGATCTGTATTCTCCCCACCCACCCCAGAGTCTTTTACTTTGGTGCAATACGCCAATTCCAGTTCAGGTTCTACTTGTGTTTTCTTTTCTGATCTTGTTTTTCAACTTCTGCCTGAGAGTGAGATCATCCCATATTCATCCTTCTGTTTCTGACTTATTTCACTTAATATGACTTCTTCAAGCTCCATCCAAGATGCAGGTTTGCTATATATAGACTCCAATATATTCAGGAATTTTTCATTTATTCCCATTTTTGTAGTGTTTTGATCATAAAAGGAATTATATTTTGTCAAAGGCTTTCTCTGCATGTATTCATATGACCATATGGTTTTCGGTCTTGCTTTTATTGATGTGGTGGATCACGTTGATTGATTTACGTATATTAAACCAACCTTGCATCCCTGGGATAAACCCCACTTGGTCATGATGAACCATCTTTTAAATATACTGCTGTATCCGGTTAATATACTGCTCTATCCTGTGAGTTTCTAAACAAGTGCCGTTTATAGTCTGTAGGTTCTGAGGCAGTTATTCACCATGCTCTCATCAGGAGAACAATGTGGAAAGGCTCCCACTATACAGCCCCACTACTAGGCCACTGGAGTATAGATCTTCTTCTGAGTTTCCTAGTCAGTTATCTGCCCCCCTCCCAACCCAGTATCAGCACAGGGCCTCCCCCCCTGCTGCTCCAGCCTCTGAAGGCAGTAGCAATGTAGACTCACAGTTGCACCTGGTGAGTCTTAGGGGAGTCTTTTTGTTGGTAAAACAGACTGGATGTGATGTCTCAATCGGTAAACTGCTGGACTGTTATCAGCTGCTCTGGAGTAGAAATGGGCTTTAGCCCCAGAAATCTCTCCTTAGGCTCCTCTTTGTCCATGAGTCACAGGTGTCTGGACTCACCAGTGATTTGGTGGATCCCCAAATTTGTTCTAGTCCTGTCTTGTTGTGGTCCTAGGTGACCTCCTTTGATATTCCTAGTTGACCCGGGAGAGGAGAGAAACACATCTGCTGCTGCTCGGCAGCCCCACCTCCCAGAACCTGACTGGCTGGTTTAAACAGAATGTATCTGGTTTATTTTTCCCTCTGTAGATATATTGCTACTTATCTTAGATACTTTGGTTTCTTTTCCTTCTTACCTTCTACTACTATATGCCATGTGGTAATCCTCTTGATTCGAGATCCATTTTGATTACTGCTTTCCTGAATTACCAACTAATAAAACCAACTAGAAAATTTACACATTGCTTTATTTTTTTTCTTGTTTTTATTTTATTTTTTTATTATCCTTATTTATTGGATAGAGACAGCTAGAAATGTGGAAGGGGCTGATAGAGAGGGAGAGAGACAGAGACACCTGCAACACTTCTTCACCACTCACAAAGCTCTCCCCTTCAGATGGGGGCCAGGGGCTTGAACCTGGGTCCTTGCACATTGTAACATATGTGCATAACCAGGTGCACCACAACTGGGCCCTTTATCTTTTTTTTTTTTTTCTCACATCCATTTATTTGCTCTTTCTTGAACTCATTGAACTTGATGCTTAAGTATTCACAAGCAGTTTTTTTCCCCCAGAGGGGCTTGAGGGCCGTGCATAGGATGCTAAATTCAAAATGAATTTATCTTAATTTGAAGACAGTTTATAAAAATATTTTATTATTTATTATATAGAGATAGACAGAAATTGAGAAGGAAGGGGATGGCAGAAAAAGAGAGAGAGAGAGAGAGAGAGAGAGAGAGAGAGAGAGAGAGAGACTTGCAGCAGTGTTCTTCACCACTGGTGGAGCCTGCAGTTGTCTACCCAGAGCTTGAAACCTGGGTCCTTGAGCATTGTAACATGTGCTCTCAACCAGCTGTACCCATTCGTGACCTTTAATGAAGACTTGTTTACATTGCTGATATCCTACTTAGATTCTGTTTAGCAGATTAGGGCACCCTTTCTCAATTTTGGTGAGCATGGGTTGCTAATTTAATCTGACTCCTGGCCACTTGTCTAGAGGACTGTTCTTGACTCAATGAGAACAGGTCCACTGGGTAAATCGTTCCCCACTTCCCACTGGATGCAGCCTCCAGTGAACTGATTCCTCAATGGGGAACACAGAAGGCTCTTGCCATTGCTCTTAAAGTGGGACCAATTTTGTGGGAGATGGCTGGTGCTCCAGAATTCTCCAATCTGCCAAACTGAAGCCAGACTCCCACTGATACTATATTGTAGTTTGGTTCCTTCCCAACCCTTTTCTATTTCTCTGATTTTCTCTTTTCTTAAAGCACCCCTTTAATAAATCACGTGCACCAGTTTCTTGTCTCAGGCTCTGTTTCTCACTCTCCTATCTCTCTCTCTTAAAGATTTATTTATTTATTAATGAGAAAGATAGGAGGAGAGAGAGAGAGAGAAAGAACCAGACATCATTCTGGTACATGTTCTGCCAGGGATTGAACTTGGGATCTCATGCTTGAGAGTTCAGTGCCTTATCTACTGCACCATCTCTTGAACTACTCAGGCTTTGTTACTAAGGATTCTGGTACAAGACATGTTGTTTCAGTGTTGCTCTTTATATTAACGTGGGTCATAATCCTTATGAGACCCCTTGAAAACGTTCACCCTTTACACAAATTAGGTCATCTTTGGATGGCTTGCTGACAGCTTGACTTGACACCTCTTTCCAAATCTAACTTGTAATTATGAAATTAAAATGACTTATTTTGACTCTGATACTTTATTCCAATGATTTATCCACACTAGTCCCATCAGTCTTGTTAACCTACACTGGTGCATTTTACTCACATTTATGATCATATTTATTTTTATGCCTGAATTATATGCCTTCCAACATTATTAATTTATATTTTGTGTCATTGTCATATTAGCTCAGCTATAATGCATTTTTAAATATTTATTTATTTATTCCCTTTTGTTGCCCTTGTTGTTTTATTGTTATAGTTATTATTGTTGCTGTTATTGATGTCGTTGTTGTTGGATAAGACAGAGAGAAATAGAGAGAGGAGGGGAAAAACAGAGAAGGGGAGAGAAAGGTAGACACCTGCAGTTCTGCTTCACCACTTGTGAAGCGACTATGACTCCCCTGCAGGTGGGCAGCCAGGGGCTCGCACCCGGATCCTGGAGCCGGTTCTTGTGCTTTGCGCCACTTGCACTTAACCTGCTGTGCTACCGCCTGACTCCCACTATGATGCATTTTATGGGCTTTACATTTCTCTTCATTCTTAAGATCTATCATCTTGCTAGGCATTTAGTGCTCAATTAGTATTTGTACAATGTTTACATGACGACTTCGTTAAATAAATTGGATTACAACACAATTTTTTCTCTTGGGAAATACTTTTCTGTCTTTTTTATATTATACTTGGATCATTTAATCCCTGTTTGGAAATTCTATTTCCATAGTAACAGATTATCATAAAAGAAAAAGAGTAAGTTTCATCTTTATGGCTAACCATCAGAACGAGGAGGATTATAAGAAGAAAGCTTTTAATTGTAGAATTATTAAAAAAAAAAAAAGGAATGAACCAAGCAGAAGCAGACAGTTCATACAAAGAAAGATCAATCATTTCTAACACTAGTAATATTATTGTACTTCAAGATTACACTCACTCCCAGAATTGAGAGGCTCAAACACTAGTATTGTTATGTACTTCAAAATCTGAGGGCAAAAGGCAAGAGGTCAGTTCCAGGCATCCTTGCTGGGTTGAAAGCAGTGCCCTCTATTTGATCAGTGAGGACAATAGTATAGAATCTAACTTCTTTAATGATTTGCAGTAACATCAAGTCTCCTGTGTTTGAGAGTTGCCTAAGATGGCTTGCTCTTTAATTTGCAATAAGGATTCAGTATCCTAGTGGTGACAAATTGAATCTGGCCCCATAAAGGGGAAAAAAAACTAATGTGATGCAAAGCATGTTTCTCTTTGGCAAACCTAAAGAATTCGGGACACCTTCCAGGATCTGGGAATCAGTGTGTATTTCTTTGGTTGAACATGATAAGATATTCTAATAGATATCAAGCAGATGTTCCACAAACAGGTTCTCATTAAACACACTCACCCATTATCACAGTGGAACAGTTCTTGGTTGAAAAACAAGGTCTGCCTGAGAGAAGAGACCTGAAACTCAACAGTGAACCTGTCTGAGGGTGCAGATTCACAGGAGCAGTCAGTCTGGTAGACGGCAAAGGACACATTCCACAGCCAGCCTGGGCTCCTTGAGTTTTAACAACACCACTATTTTCAAGGAAAGATGCTAAGGTTAGTGTGATGAGCTGTAAGGAAGTCTGAGCTCAACAACTCCACAGTTTACTTACTGCTCAGATGATCACATTGTTTATTTTGTTCTCATTTACCTATAGTGAATTATACCAAGTGATTTTTATTTCTAATGCTAATAGAACATTCTTCCTGGAATAATCTCATTTTTCACACACAAAACCAAATCTCAAGAGCACATAGCAATAAGCATTTATGACAGGATCCTGGGTCAGTTGGGTTTTGACAGGTGTAGGCTGTGTGGCTTTATTTTATTCTGTGGCAGCTCAGCTTCTCACTGAGGATCGTGGTTGAATTGTAGAACTCTTTTCCACATGGGCCTCACTCTTCTCAGATGCCTCATGTGAGGGCAGGGGCATTAGCAGGAGATTAACATGAGAACTAGCACTGTTATCTACTTGGTTAACATTATTCACATGTCAATTGTCACCATATCATCAATATTCTATATAGCAAAGGAGAATACACATGCTATGTTATTTCATGTTGTGTTGTGTTTTACTGTGTAATGTTATTTGTTCTTTTATGATCATTGGTCTTAATATTTATGATGGATATGACTTCCGTTGATATATCTATAATATGAAAGTGTTTCTAAAATAGTCTATAGATAATTTACTTTTAAAATTCATCTTGAAATTTTATTCCACTGGATCCTTATTCAACTTATACTGATTACTGTAGTTATGGATCTATAGGGATTTATTTCTACCATTTTATCATGGGTTTTCTATTGATATATCATTTCTGCACTACTTTCCCTCTTTTCCCCATTAGATTATTGGTTTTTCTCATTCCATTTCCTTCTCTCACAAACTTAAAAAAAAACTACATATATATATATATATATTTATTATCTTGCTTGCTATCATAGCTAGTTTAACACATATGTTTGATTATCAAATCTTAGTCATATTATTTACCACTTCTTTAGCAACTCGGTCATCTTCAAACACTTTCTACTTTTGGAACATACTATATTTGTCATGCGTTTACATTTATTTTGTGTTTCTTTCAATCCCATAAGACAGTGTTGTTGTTACTGTTCTTGCTTTTGCATGACAGGCCAATTTTTATGACTCTGGGCCTATTTAAAAAATTATTGGGGGAGTAATGGTTTACAGTATAGATTTTAACACATAGGCATAATTTTTCATCTTGATCACTACTTGTGAAATTTCCACTGACAGATGAGTGGGCACCAAGGGTTTGAGCCCAGTCCTGGTTCTTATCAACCTTGTGTGTTCACCCAGGTGTGTTAGTGCCCAGCCCGATATTTGCTTTTTAAATGCATGCTTCATCATTATTTCTATAGTGGCTTTTCTCATATTTTAATCCACTTAAATCTATCTAGATGTAAAGGCTTTTTTAAAAAAACCTTTTTTGGGGGTCTATTCTGTTCACTTTTGCTCACAGTATTTTTTTTTTCCTGGTGCAGTGTGTGTTTGTGTGTGTGTGTGTTACTGTGACCTCATATTTCTGGGAACTTTATTTTTGTATGAATTATTTACAACTGTGATACAGCTAGTACTCCAGAAAGGATTTAAAATTATTTCTGACACAAACCTGGAGGCACTAACCACCTAGGACAGTCTTAAATTGACTTGTTAGTTTGAGATTTATTGGACCTCCCAGGTAGTATGAATTTAGCTTATAAAACCACATGCAGTTTGGCTTGTAGTTAAGAATTTTCAGGGGAGAGTCTCCTTACCTTTTCCAATGCTAAATTTCTAGATAGGTAATTTTACTTTCCATTTCTAGAATGGAAGGATGTTCCCTTGTTAACTCTTTTTCTTTGGTCATCTCTGAAGCTTTCCCACTCTGGGATGACTCTTTTCAGATCCAGAGACAGAAACGAGAGGGGCCAGGCATTGGCACACTTGGAAAAGTGCATGTTACAATGTGTAAGGATCCTGGTTCAAACCCCCAGCCCCACCTACAGGAGGAAAGCTTTACAGTTGGTGAAACAAGCTACAGCTCGCATTCTCTCCCTCTCTCTCTCTCTCTCTCTCTTTCTCTCCTTCCTTATAGATTGCTATCTGCCTGTCTCTATCTAAATAAATAATAAAATAAAACTGAAAAAAAAAAAGAAATGCAGACAAAGGGAAAATGTGTAAGATGCTATAGCACTAATGCTGCTTTCAGTGCTGTGGCATCTGGCTTTGACCTGGGTTGTGTGGATGACAAAGCAGGTGCACTATCCAAATGAGCTATCTTGCTGAGCCCTCAGTTAATTCTTACACTGAAGGTATGGTTCTCTGTAAGCTTGGCTTTATGAAAGGTGCTCTCCTAGGAAACCTGCCACTTTGGGTAGATCCTGGGCTTTATGTCCTCTATGATTGAACTCCTTTTTTGTATATGTATGTTGGGATGGGGTGGGGGGGGTACCAAAAAAAGCTTAATTTAGCCTGAAAATGCTTCCAAGGCAAAACTTGGAAACTTTATTTCTCTGATTCCTGATCTGGGTTATTACTCTTACTGTCTTCCTTCCTGCCTTCCTTCCTTCTTTCCTTCTTTCTTTCTTATGGAGTTGGAGCCTTGCACATGAATAATTTAATTTCTCTAGGAGTCTTCTTCATTCTTTCCCCTATTTGTTATTTATTTTGGTCAGGTTTTGTTAGGACTTCACATCCATTCTATTCCATTGCTCCAATAGACTTTTTTTTTCCAGACAGAAAGTAAGAGTCAGAGATGAAGAGGGAGATTAAGAGAAAAGAAGAGACATCATAGCACTGCTCTGCTGTTTGTGAAGCTTCTATTCTGCATGGTGCTCTCTTATGGTGGATGGGGGCTCAAACTTAGGTCCTTGCACCTGCTAAAGTATGTGATTTATCATGCGAGCTATTTTATGCTCCCTGAGCTGTCTCCTATCTCCTTTTTTTTTTTTTATTCAAAGAGTGTGTCATGTTGTTGGGGCTAGAGATATAGGATACCTGAAAGATTACTCAGAGACAAGTGCTATGTCTGAGAACCAGTAGATGTTTTCCCTGAACAAACATCCATATATAAGTGGGTGTGCACCTCCCCCCCCACACACACACATACAAAGCCCTTCCTTTAGGACCAGAGCCCTTTTGTTATAAAGGTTTAAAAACACCAGGAATCTCAGATCTCAAAGGGATTGATAAACAAACAATGGGGTAAATGATTAGACAGCCTAAACAAAGTGGGAAACCTAAAGATTGTAGATCGAAACTTAGCATATGAATGACTGCTGCGTATAAGCAAATCAGTGATTCTCCTCTCCCATATTAAGGGTTAAGAATTTAATCCAGGGGATTCGGGTGGGCAGTAGTGCAGCGGGTTAAAAAAAGCGCAAGGACTGGCTTAAGGATCCCGGTTCGAGCCCCCAACTCCCAGGGGAGTTGCTTCACAAGCGGTGAAGCAGGTCTGCAGGTGTCTTTCTCTCCCCCTCTCTGTCTTCCCCTCCTCTCTCCATTTCTCTCTGTCCTATCCAACAATGACGACATCAATAACAACAGCAGCAACAATAAAAAGACAACAAGGGCAACAAGAGGAAAATAAATAAATGAAATAAAAAAAATTAAAAAAAAAGAAAATGAAGAAAAAAAATTACAAAAAAGAAAAAAAAATTAATTCATAGACTTTTGTTTACTGTGAGCTTTTGCTCATTAACTCCTTCCATGTTGGAAGAATTTACAGATAGCTTATTGAATTCGATACTGAGTTAGACATTAAGTCTAAAGTTGTCAAATATCTATTTTATTTGTTCCTCTTTGAGACAGAGAGAGAGAGAGAGAGAGAGAAGGAGATACCATAGCACCAGACTTTCTCTGGCACCATAGCACCTGCCTTGTCGTGCCAGGGTTGGATCTCAAGCAAGACAAACATGTGCCCTACCTGGTGAACTATCTCTCAGGCTTAACTTTTACTGAATTTATTATTTACTAGTCAGCTAGATAATTGATATATTTATGGTCTGGTAGGTGGCACAGTGGATAAGGGGATAAAGCATTGGACTCTCAAGTATGAAGTCCTGAGTTCAATCCCTAGCAGTACATGTACCAGAGTGATGTCTGGTTCTCTCTCTCTCTCTCTCTTCCTTTCTCATTAATAAACAAATAAAATAATTTAAAAACAAGACTTATGTATTTAAGCTATTTTTATAGTATTTTACCCAACATTTTGTTTTATGCCTGACTGTAATCTCTACTGTCAGAAATGGAAGTTTAGATGCCAGTTTGAAGTTAAATTTTTCTGATTCTGAATAAATGGATAGTGTTTGGTAATAACAAAGAGAAATATATGACAGTACTTCTACTAAGTTAGTAACTAGCATCAACATTGCAAACACATAAGTAAAATAGTATAGTAGTTTTTAACCTGGATTTTAATGAGTACATATAAGTCTTTATCATTTAGTGCATTTTTGTACTAGTGATTAGAAAAAGCTAGGGGTAAAGGTATGTGCATGACATGTCATATCTGCCTGATTGCTACTCTTCAAGGATCCTTTAATATCCTGCATCCCAGACAGGTAATCAAAACTCTTCAAAATTAGAAAAGTTAATTTTGCCTTACATTTCTATTCCTTTCCATGTAGAGCTGGTACCCCGAGTTCCATCCAGCTTTCCTCACCAGTGGACTCTGACCATTGCTTCACTTTGCCCTTTCACTACCTTTGTCCCTGTCCTTCCCCCTCCTTTCACCTGTGATTATTTTTGCAAATAACATGGCTTTCACAGCTGACATATTTTATTTTCTATCTCTTCTTTGAATTTTATTTAGGAAAGCCCCCTTCTGACATTTACCTCTGAACAGAGAAGATGTGATCTCTTTCATGTTTTATAGTCTACATAATAGTTTTTGCTTTTTCTTGTCTCTTTTTTTTAGAATGCAACCATCTTGGATGTTGAGATTCTCATTTATATGTGTATTCCCTCACAAATGTCCACAAAAAAGCGAAGTGCATGTGGTGTAGGTATAGGAAAATCTCTAGATGTGATATGATTAAAAACATCTACCAAATTGAATGGAGCAGACTGGCTTGAGTATAGCACTCTTCTTTCACTGTTGGTGCATGTAAAATTACATATAGAGATAGTAGAACGGCATTGGACAAATAAATGTATGGCTTGCCTATAAAAAGAACCCTATTCTGCAGAAGAAAGGGAATCATTATCCAGAAAGTAAGTAAAAAATGAAAGAAATTATTGTCTTGTTGTTATTAACTCATGTGCAAGTTTTGTAAGTTGATCTAAACTAAATTTTGCAGGATTATTGTCGTGAATAAGAATTAGAGTGATTCTCCTAGGGTATAATTAAGCAGGGGCTAAATGCAAATTGCATAGCTCGAAGTCACTCAAGGGTAGCTTCAATTTAACACAGCCATTCTTCAAAATATTATTTACTTAGGCTGAGGACTTCAGAATAATGCGATCACATTTTCCCCAAGCAGGCTCTCTATATTTCAGATCCATATTGGGTCTTCTGTGTTTTGATATGCCTTTGGTTTCATGTGAGACAGCACTGTGGCAGTGTCACCTGGTGTTGCCTTTTCATACTCCTTTTTTTTTTAATTAAAAAAAATTATTAGTAAAAAAAACACAAGTAGAACCTGATCTGGAATTGGTATATTGCACCAAAGTAAAAGACTCTGGGGTGGGTGGGTGGGGAGAATACAGATCCAAGAAGGATGACAGAGGACCTAGTGGGGGTTGTATTGTTATATGAAAAACTAGAAAATGTTATGCATGTACAAAATATTGTATTTACTGTTGAATGTAAAACATTATTTCCCCAATAAAGAAATTAAAAAATATTTATTTATTTTAAAATTTATTTTCCCTTTTCTTACCCTTGTTTTTCATTGTTATTGTAGTTATTATTGTTGTTGTTAATGTCGTTGTTGTTAGATAGACAGAGAGAAATGGAGAGAGGAGGGGAAGACAGAGAGAGAGAGAAAGATAAGACACCTGCAAACCTGCTTCACCTCCTGTGAAGCGACTCCTCTGCAGGTAGGGAGCCTGGGGCTCGAACTGGGATCCTTATGCCAGGCCTTTTCATACTTTTCACTGGGTCGAAAATACTGTTTTCTTGCACTTCTGTATTTTTTTTTTATTTAAGAAAGTATTAATTAACAAAACCATAGGGTAGGAGGGGTACAATTCCACACAATTCCCACCACCCATTCTCCATATCCCACCCCCTCCCCTGATAGCTTTCCCATTCTCTATCCCTCTGGGAGCATGGACCCAGGGTCATTGTGGGTTGCAGAAGGTAGAAGGTCTGGCTTCTGTAATTGCTTCCCCGCTGAACATGGGCATTGACTGGTCGGTCCATACTCCCAGTCTGCCTCTCTCTTTCCCTAGTAGGGTGGGTCTCTGGGGAAGCAGAGCTCCAGGACACATTGGTGGGGTCTTCAGTCTAGGGAAGCCTGGCCGGCATCCTGATGACATCTGGACACTTCTGTATTTTTCAAAGCATGATTACATTTTCACATGTTAGTAATTCTTTTTGATATATATATATATATTGCCTACAGGGTTACTGCTGGGGCTCAGTGCCTGCACTACGAGTCCACTGCTCCTGGAGGCCATTTTCCCCATTTTGTTGCTCTTGTTGTTACCCTTGTTGTCGTCGTCGTTATTATTATTATTATTATTGTATTTGCTGTTGTTGTTCTTGGACAGGACAGAGAAAAGTCGAGAGAGGAGGGGAGACAGAGAGGGGGCGAGAAGGACAGACATCTGAGACCTGCTTCACCACCTGTGAAGTGACTCCCCTGTAGGTGGGGAGCGGGGGCTCCAACCGAGATACTTAAGCCTGTGTTTGCCTCTGCACCAAGTGCGCTTAACCCTTGGCACTACCACCAGAGCTCCCCTTTTTTTTTTCCTCCAGGGTTATTGTTGGGGCTCAGTGCCTGCACTACGAATCCACTGCTCCTGGAGGCCATTTTTCCCCATTTTGTTGCCGTTATTATTATTGTTGTTTCCATTGATGTTGTTGTTGTTGGATAGTACAGAGAGAGATTGAGAGAGGAGGGAGACAGAGCAGGGAAGAGAAAAACAGACACCTGCAGATATGCTACATCGACTGTGAAGTGACTCCACCTGCAGGTGGGGAGCCAGAGGCTCGAGCCTTGCTCCTTGCACAGGTCCTTTTGCTTCACCCCATGTGCACTTAACCCGCTGTGCTACTGACTGACCCCAACATGTTGCCAAATCTGTGGAGCATGAGTTCTTGTCTTCATCTTTGCACATAAGAACACTGAGCCAGAGAAAGGCTAAAGGACGAGTTAAGACAGCAGGCATGGGGATGAGCCTATGCTTAATTTCTTTGCTGAGTGAACATATGAAGACTCACAGGTCACTGGGACAAACATGGAACCAAGCTCTACAGGAGGGCTGGAGATGCCCCTATGACCACTCTCTCTACTGCAAGAGGACTCAGGACTGCAGGAACACCAGAGTGTCCAGGAAAAGCTTCCTTGTGGATTTGCAGGTTTTATCCGCCCCCCCCCCTTTTTTTAACTCTATGCTTGAGCTAGTTTTCATAGTGACCTCACATCACTACATACCAGAGTTGTTCCTCAAATGACTTAGAGATTGGCAACATAACATTCATATGTAAGAATTTTTTTTTTTTTTAGTTTTAAATTTTAGTTTGGGGATCCTGGACCAAAATCTAGGAAGACTAGTTAGCTTGACTTAATTATTTTTTTGTTTAATGCTGGGAGTACAAGTCAACCTGCTAATGCCCATGTCCAGCGGAGAAGCAATTACAGAAGCCAGAAGTCCCACCTTCTGCACCTCAGGATGAATTTTTGTCCATACAACCAGACTGGATAAAAAATAGAGATGTTTCCAGTGGAGGCGATGGGACACAACTCTGGTAATGTCTATTGTATAGAATTTTACCTCTGTTATCATATAATCTTGCAAATCATTATATCATGAATAAAAAACTAAAATGTATTTCATTTACATATGTTTTTGTTGTTGTCACTGGGACTTTGCCCCTTCAGGCATTTTCAGATACAAAGATAGAGAGAAAGATTGATAACATAGCACCAGAACTTCCTCCAGTGAGGGGATGCTGGGCTCAAACTTGGGGTGCATACATAGCAATGAAGGTACACTATCCAGGTGGGCTGTTTTATAAGCCCCCATTCAAGTATACTCATTTAGGTGAATGATATAACCAGTATACCTACTTTGGCATACCATGGATTGGAACTTGAGACTTCACGTGGGCATCCTACTCTACCTGTAGAGTCATCTGACTGCTGTAACTTGCCTTCTCTAAATAACAAAATAAGCATGTCAGGCTAGTGATGAGAGAGAGAGAGAGAGAGAGAGAGAGAGAGAGAGATGACCCAGGAACCAAGCTCGTGGAGGCGAGGCAGTTCAAATCTTTATTTATCCAAACACCCCAGAGTCGGGTGGTAGCACACCTGGTTAAGCCACGTGGTGCAAACTGCAATGGCCGGCTGCCCATGCGCTTCCCCAGGCCGGACCATGGAAGAGACCAATTGGAAATGGAAGTGGCTTGACAATACCATACATGGTTAGGAAAGGGGCAGAGGAAGGTGAAAAAGATAGGAACTTCCTTAGCAACTGTTGTTAGGGGTTTAACTGGTAGGATTAGTAATACCCTGTGGTCTTGAGAGTAGAAAAAGAATATATTAAATGAGCAGAATAGGTGGGGGTATAGGGTAGAGGCCTTAAGTCATTTGTTAGACAAAGCAGAAGATTGATATGTAGATAATAAAAGGACGGGCCATAGTATCAAGGAATGCAGGGTGGAGCAGGGGGAGGTGGCTTAATGTTTTAAGGAATGCTGGGTGCCTGGAGGCAGAAAAATGCAGGGTGCTTTGTGAGGCAGGGAGTCTGGTAAGACGAGGCAAACCTTTGGGGTTCCCGTGTTCCCCTTGTTCAACCTCTCGGTAGAGAGAGAGACTAACAGGATAGATACACCCCTCAGGTCAAACCCTGCCAGGCTCTACCACAGCCTCACAATTTCCCTACATAAGCACATCTGCAGGTGAGGATCAGAGACTTCTTTCAAATCCCTTTCACTTGACACTGAAGTCATGCATTAACCTAATAAGCATGTTGCTATTATTCAAGATTTTGGGGTGGGTAGGAAATGAAGGACAAATCTACTCATAGCATCATACTCTTTTGTTAATTCTTAAACACACTTCTCAAAAGCTGAGGTTTTTTTTTTCATAATTCATTTGCTAGAGTGTTATTAACCCCAACATTGCCATTCCAATATTGTATTCACTTTTGTGGCACATTGTCACTTGTTGTCTCTGCGTCCTGCACGGAGTAAAGTCTAATAATAAGCCTGAGAGAAGGAATGAGAGATTAATGAGGTAGGGAGGACCATGTCAGAGACAAGGCAACTTTATTTCTGAGTCTCCAAATTTATACAGAAAGCAAGCAGTTCTACACAATACAAGATCACACAAGATAGTTCTACACAATACAAGATTACACAAGGTATCATGGTTTACTGGCAGTTAGTTAAAGATCAATTGATTATAGTAAAGATCAATCGGTTATGGTAAAGATCAAGGGATTACTGGATTTTGCTCTCCTCCTCTAATGATTTACTTACAAACTTATTATTTTTTTTACAGTTGCTATGTTCCCATTACTATTGTTCTGTCTGTACCTAGTTCCAGGAATATGATCAGCTGAGCATAACAGTAAAACAGGGGAGTGGCTACTGGATTTGCTTACTTTCACATACTATACTATGATTATTTAGCAGCTGGCTATTGTTTCTTAAGATTAATAAGTCTTGCCAGAATCAGCAGAGCACAAACAGGGGAGCAGCTACATGCCACCAAGTCCACATCAGCTAGCCAGGCATAAACAATAATAGGGGAATTTGCAGAGCATAGCCAAAGGTCATGGTGTACCCATGTTGCCCCTCCTGGCTATGCCCCTTCTCAGGGGGCCTGAGAGGTTTACCTTGAATGCTGCTCCCAATAGTCACTGTTTTGTCATTTAGCTCTATTTCATTCTTTAGTTTTGTATTAAAGAATTCATAGAAGTATGTTTTCTCTGAACAAGACTTTTGACTCCAAAATCATTTTTTTCACATTTTGTCACACAAGTCTTCTTTAATCCTTAGATAGTCTTATTACTTCTTTTTAGACAAGATAAGCATGTTTCTGTTTGTGTCAGTTATAATTACCTAACTCAAGGTTGTCTCCTGGTATAGTGTAACTCATTGTGTATATAAAATAGACTTCGCTTTTTTAAAATTATTATTTATAAAATGGAAATACTTACAAGACCATAGGATAAAAGGAGTACAGTTCTATACAGTTACCACCACCAGAACTCCATATCCTATCTCCTCCCCTGATAGCTTCCCTTTTCTTTAACCTGGGAGTATGGACCCAGGTAGACCTCATTTTTTAACATACCTACCAACTAAATTCAGTGGTTCACTTAGAATAGTTTCAGGCATTAGGGTTTGCTGATGATGGCACAAGGTGAGGTCAGGCAGCAGGTCCCTAGGAAGCTTCAAGATCTCATCCTCAAAAAGCAGTGTGTGGAAGGTTGGTGACTAGGTCAGTAAGTGAGGTCTGGGGAGGAGTAGGGTCTTAGATGATGATGTTTACAAGTTAAGTAAAGGTCGTGGCAACCTAGTTTGTCCTAGTAAGGGAGAGACTAAAGTTCTAGGTCTTTTTCTGCTGCTTTCTAGTATTCAGACATTGAATAAATTACTCACTCTCTCTGACCTTCACATTTCTAACTTAGAAAATTGGAGAAATATTTGTTAGGGTCATTCTGTACATAGTTATGCTACTAAGTAACAGATCATTTTAAAACTTGGTATTTAAAATACAATTTATCTGCTCATTGATAAGATTGAGTTTAGTTGGGCAGTTCTCCTGTTTACTTTTCCTGGGATCATTCACGGCGACATGATTTTGGGATTTAACTGGAGTTCAATGATCCAAGATGGCCTCCGCCAATTTGGCAGTCAGCTGAGTCTGTCAATACAGTTCCTCTCAGTTCTCTTTGCAACTGCTTTAGCAATGGAGCCCAGGATTCTTAGAAAATAATGGCTCTGATTTTAGGAAGCAAGTACCAATGAGCAAATGCTAACCAAGTCTCTGTGCATGTTATTCTGCTAAATGTCTTTTTGGCCAAAGTAAGTGTCATAGCCAAATCCAGAATCACCAAGAAAGTGAAATTATTCCACTGTGTTTGATTTGTGTGTGATGATTTGTGTAATAACCTATGTATTCTGTCAAGCAAACAAAACATGGGAAATGTTTTATTAATTAGAGTTATATCACTGTAAGATTTATTTGGTGTGTACATATGTACTTAAATACTGGTGGGGAGAAGACATGGTACCTGAGAACTTTAATAAACGTTGAATTTATAGTCCTGAAAATAATCACTTAGTTTTAACTTTGAGTTCTATTGATAAATTAAAATAATTTAACCTGTGTTTTCAGAGGCATTGTATAATGAAACCTGGGTAGTAGGGTCAATGTGAGGTGACTGGAGAAATGGACTCAGTTCCATAGGATTGGGATTTGAAGGTTCACTGTTTCAAGCATATGTTAAATTTATGATTTACTCATTCATAAGAACATAGAGAGCAATTCTAGGAGAATTTAACTTGAAAGTCAAAAGACTGTTGGTCAATACTGCGAGAGGTTTCCATACATCCTTGACCATGAGTGGAAGCTGTGAAGATGACTATTCATCTGGACTAGAATGAAAAATGGAGTTCAATATCAGGGGAAATGGGAAGTCACCACCCCTAAAGTCAGAGTGAAGTAGGGGAAGGAAGAGGACATAAAGGTATAGAAACAAGGCAAATGACTAGTCCTCTGAACTAGACAGAAATACATGGGGAGAGAGGGTAAATAGCATATGAATTTGGAAGTACTATGATTTAGGCAGGATCAGACAGGTGCATAGAGGCTGCTT
The DNA here is from genome assembly GCF_950295315.1 of Erinaceus europaeus. Taxonomy (NCBI): domain Eukaryota; kingdom Metazoa; phylum Chordata; class Mammalia; order Eulipotyphla; family Erinaceidae; genus Erinaceus; species Erinaceus europaeus. Next base: position 98,002,599 of record NC_080169.1, on the reverse strand, counting down.
GTCATGAGTGTCTATAAATATGCTTCATAAAGAATATAGGGATGCTGTGGTCTGGGAGTTGGCACAGTGGATAAAGCACTGGATTCTCAACCATTAGGTCCCGAGTTCGATCCCCGGCAGCATATGTACCAGAGTGATGTCTGATTCTCTCTCCTCCTATCTATTTCATGAATAAATAAATAAATTGATTCTTTTTTAAAAAATGATTTTAAAACTTTTAAAAATATTTATTTATCCCCTTTTGTTGCCCTTGTTGTTTTATTGTTATTATTGGTGTTGTTGATTTTGGATAAGACAGAGAGAAATGGAGAGAGGAGGAGAAGATAGAGGGGGAGAGAAAGATAGACACCTGCAGACCTGCTTCACCGCCTGTGAAGTGACTCCCCTGCAGGTGGGGAGCTGAGGGCTTGAACCGGCATCCTAACATTGGTCCTTGTGCTTTGTGCCACTTGCACTTAACCCGCTGTGCTACCACCCAACTCCCAATAAATTAATTCTTAAAAAAAAAAGAATATAGGGATGCCGCAGAGGGTAGATACGCAAATTCAGCAACCACTCTGAGCCACTGGGTCCCTGGTGTAAAGGTTTGGCCAATCGTGTGGCTAAGGTCTTTAAATATCCTAAGTCAGGACTAGCTCAGACTGAATGAAAGTGACAGGTATCACTAGATCCAGAGGAATAGCTTCATACAGTTGTTTTTTCATGGTTAAAAACACATTCCTAGGCCAGTGTAGATATCATAATGGCTGTGCAAACAGACTCTCATGCCTGAGGCTCCATCAAGCTCCAGGTTCAATCCCCCGCACCACCACAAGCCAGAGCTGAACAGTGCTCTGGTAAAAAAAATGAAATAATGGAGGAGTCGGGCTGTAGTGCAGCGGGTTAAGTGCACATGGTGTGAAACTCAAGGACTGGCATAAGGATTCTGGTTTGATTCACAAGCAGTGAAACATGTCTGCAGGTGTCTGTCTTTCTCTCCCCTCTCTGTCTTCCCCTCCTCTCTTTATTTCTCTCTGTCCTATCTGGCAGCAACAACATCAATCACAACAACAATAATAACCACAACAATGATAAAAACAACAAGGGCAACAAAAAGGAGAAATAATTAAATAAAATATAAAATAAAATAAAGGTTCTTAATTTCCTCACAGTCATGCTGTGATTAATTCTAAGCAGATGAAAGACCAAGAAGAAAATTAAGTAAGAATTCCAAGATAGAACGCTATGTCAAAACTAGAGACTTTTATACATACTGAAGACTTAAGTTCAGAATTCTGAAATTCAATAGTAATGACTTAGGCTTCTGTTCACATTAGCTCTTTCATCTCTCTGGAAGCATGGATCCAGGATCACTAGGATGTGTAGAACGTGGAAGGTCTGGCTTCTGTAATTGCTTCTCTGATGAACATGGGCATTGGCAGGTCGATCCATACTCCCAGCCTGTTTCTATCTTTCCCTAGTGGGAACAGGTGCTGAAGAGGTAGTGTTCCACGTATGGTCATCTGCCCAGGAAAGTCAGGTTGGTGTCATAGTAGCATCTGCAACTTGGTGGCTGAAAAGCATTAAGATATAAAGCAGAAAAAATAGTTTAATAATCAGGAACCTGTTTATTAATTATGTTAAGTGAATTAAGTCAGGAACAAAAGGATGAATATGGGATGATTTCACTCATGATTAGTCAACAATTTGTTCTGCTTTATATCTTAACCTTTTTCAGCCACCAGGTTCCAGATGATACCATGATACCAACCTGACTTCCCTACCAATGTGTCTTGCAGCCTCACCTCCCCAGATCCCTGCCCCACTAGGGAAAGAAAGAGATAGGGTGGGAGTATGGATTGACCTGTCAGCACCCATGTTCAGCGGAGAAGCAATTACAGATCTTCCACCTTCTGCACCTCATAAAGATCCTGGGTCCATACTCCCAGAGGTATGCATATCAGATGCCAGGCTCAGGAAAACAAAACAAAACAAAAAACTAGTATAGTATAGTCATGGGCCCTTTGGAATATAACTAAAATAGGCCTACTAGCTATCTGCAAAACGGAGACCCCCAAATCTTCATCAGCACTATTCCAGCCTTTAGGTTCACGATTAGTCAACAATTTGTTTGGCTTTATATGTTAACTCTTCTTTCAGCCACCAGGTTCCAGATACTAACATGATGCCAACTGGACTTCCCTGGGCATATGACCCCACTGATGTGTCCTGGAGCCCTGCTTTCCCAGAGCCCTGTGCCACTGGGGGGGGGGGAGATAGATAGATAGATAGATAGATAGATAGATAGATAGATAGATAGATAGATAGATAGGGAGAGAGAGAGAGAGAGAGGAAGGCTGGGTGTATGGATTGTCCTGTCAATGCCCATTTTCAGCAGGGAAGCAATTAAAGAAGCCAGACCTTCCACCTTCTGCACCCCATAATGTCCCTTGGTCCATGCTCCCAGAGGGATAAAGAATAGGAAAAGCTATCAGGGGAGGTCATGAGATAAGGAGTTCTGGTGGTGGGAGTTTTGTAGAGTTGTACTCCTCTTATCCTATGTTTTTGTCAGTGTTTCCTTTTTATAAATAAAAATTAAAAATAAAATAAAGTAATTAAAAGATAGGAAAGCTATCAAGGGAGGGGATGGGATACAGAGTTCTGGTGGTGGGAATTGTGTGGAAATGTACCCCTTTTATCTTATGGTCTTGTCAATATTTCTATTTTATAAATAAAAATTATATAAATAAGAAAAAAATAAGGTCTTGAGGAGTCATGCAGTTGCACATCTGGTTAAACACACACATTACAGTGTGCAAGGACCCAGGTTCAAGCTCCTGGTTCTTATCTGCAGGAGAAAAGCTTCATCAGTGGTGAAGCAGGGCTGTAGGTATCTCTTTATCTCATTCCTTATCTATCTCCCCTCCCCTCTTAATTTCTCTCTGTCTCTATCCAATAATACATAAATAAAAATATTGAAAAAGAAAAAAAGTTGAAAAACAAGATCAGAAGGGAAAACGCTAAGCAGAACTTGGACTGGACTTGGTGTATTGCAGCAAAGTGAATGACTCGGGTGGAGAGGAGAGTTTAGGTCCTGGAGCATGAAGGCAGAGGAAGACCTAGTGGGGGTTGAATTGTTATGTGGAAAACTCGGATATGTTATGCATATACAGACTATTGTAATTTACTGTTGATTATAAACCATTAATCTCCCAATAAAGAAATTTTAAAAATCAGGAACTTATAGGTAAGAATACAGCAGATGAGATTTGGGTCTTCATGTTAGAAGGAGGTAGGAATTCTATTTTAGGTATATTCCAAGAGGCCCATGACTTTACTCATTTTTGCCTGAGCCCAACAGCTAACATGCAGGTGGGCTAAAGGTATGTGTCAGAGTTGGGAATAGGACTAGAAAGCTGGATTGAGGAATAGAGTAGCTCCCAAATATGGGAAAAGTATATAAATACCATTAATCTGACCTGGGACCCATATTAAGCATAGGAGCCTGTGTAACCTCTGCATTCCTGTAGGTCTGAGCTTGCATTCTATGGTTACAACTAGAAACATTCTAGGCTGCACCCAGTTCAGGACCAGTCTTCCTGGAGTTGCAGAATATGTTGACTCAGCCTCCCTTCAGAGAGTGGGGCAGTCCCCACCATTGTTTCATCTTGAGGGCAAGGTCCCGTAGAGGCCTACAAAAGGGTCCGCAATGCTGTTCCTGATGGAGATGACCAGTGTCGGTGGAGAGAGGGATCCATTAGAGATCTAGGCCCATCATATCTATTCGGGAATCCCAGGCTTCGCTGACTAGGACCTAGTGATGGGATGATCTGGTAGTGACCCAAAGAACCATCATTAAAGCATGCCGGTCTCTTGCCCTTGTCCAGCTTTTTTAGTCCTTACTTTACCTGACAAGGTTAGCCTTAGGGTGATAGAGGGAAGTGAAATAGAAAGTAGGTGAGGAGGGTATCTAAGTCGAAGTAGAGAATATTTGATTAAGTGCTTTGTGGTGTCTTTTTTTTTTTTTTTTCTTTAGGTCTTTCTACTTGCTTGCTGCACTTAATTGAGTCACTGCAAACTATTGTGCACTTTTGCTTTAAGGTACATATTTTTCCCTAACTTATGGATACATGGGCACATGTGCCCTATCTCATAGGCCCTGGTCTATATCTAGGCTCAGTCACTTTGTTAGGAAGTGCGCCACCTGAAATAGAATTAAGGAGTCCTATGAGCTAAGAGATGTCTCACCAGAGTAATGGAGCTGAAGGGTTGACATCCCACACCTAGTGAAGTCCAAAGTGAAACATGTCAAAGTGGTACTGGTTTCATTGATATGGTTGAGATCAGCGGATGCAGTATCAAATGGTATGGATGGAGAGAAGCATGCAGGAAAGCAATCCCTACACCAGAGGTTCCAGGACTTGGAGAAATATGACTTTTATAGAGGATGGGGAAGGTTCCTGCTGTCTTAGAGTTTAAGAGGGCAATAGATATTGTTATAACCAAGTTATTGGGGAATTTGATTTATTTTGAAAATCCCAAGGTTAGGATTTACTGTGTTATATAAGAACTTTATCAAGATTTATGTCATTTATTAGTGAGTTGATACTGATTTACAAAACTGTAAGGTAACAGGGGTATAATTCCATATCTTTTCCACAACCAGAGTTCTGTATCTCCATTCCCTCCACTGGAAACTACATTAGCTCTCCCAAAGTTGCAGATATGAGTCGACTATTATTTCTATAACTGTATATATGTATATATATTTGCCCATTTTTTCTATGGTCCATCCTTTTCTTCCTCTCTAAATTACACCTACACTTATTATTAATCCGTAGTGTTCTTCCCTTTTCTCTCTTCTCTCTCTGGGTCCTAATGGACTAGGAGTTCAGAACTCTGTAGTCATCTTCCTCTATCATTTCTACCCATCTGGAAGAATAGACGACCAACATTTCTTTTTTGAGGTGTAGAAGGTGGGAGTTCTGGCTTCTGTATTTGATTTTCCACTGGACATGGGTATTGGCAGGTGGATCCATACCCCTGGTCTGTTTCTATCTTTCTCTAGTGGGGTAGGGCTTTGGAAAGGATGCATTGGTGAGTTCGTTTGCCAGGGAAGTCAGATAGAATCCTGATAGCATCTACAACTTGGTGACTGAAAGTGATAGGATATGAAGCAGGACAAAGTGATTATTGAACAGGAAGCAAAAATAGAATAGAGCAGATGAGAATAGGGACCTTGGGGTGGAAAGAAACAAGAAAGTCTATTTTAGATATATTTTAAGGGCTCATGACTTCCATAGTTTTTGCTTAAGTTTGATAACTAACATGGAATTAGAAATAGTGTTTGGGAAGATGATGTCAGAGTTGAGAATAGGGCTAGAAAGTTGGATTAGGGCAGAAAGTAGCTCCCAGGTTTAAAGAAAATCTATAGGTAATATTAACTGAGCCTGACTCAGGGCCCATATATATTCATATTTAGCACAGGAGTCAGTATGTATGACCTCTGATTCCCTGTCAGTCTGAGCTTGCAGTCTATGGTCACAGCTAGGAATATCTTTGAGCGGAAGGGTAGGATGACTCAGCCGCCCTTCAGAGAGTGGGACAGTCCCTACCATTAAAGCATGGTTTTTCTTTTTTCTCTTTTATTTATTTATTTAAAAAAGAGACATTAACAAAACCATAGGAAAATAGAGTTACAACTCCACACAATTCCCACCACCAGATCTCTGTATCCCATCCCCTCCCCTGATAGCTTTCCTATTCTTTATCCCTCTGGGAGTATGGACCCAAGGTCATTATGGGATGCAGAAGGTGGAAGGTCTGGCTTCTGTAATTGCTTCCCCAATTAACATGGGCGTTGACTGATTGATCCATACTCACAGCCTGTCTCTCTCTTCCCCTAGTAGGGTGGGGATCTGGGGGAGTGGAGCTCCAGGACACATTGGTGAGGTCATCTGTCCAGGGAAGTCTGGTCGGCATCATGCTGGCATCTGGAACCTTGTGGCTGAAAAGAGAGTTAACATACAAAGCCAAACAAATTGTTGAACAATCATGGACTGTTAAAGACTGGAATAGTGCAGATGAAGTGCTGCCCGGTACTCACTGCAGACTATTGTGTACTTTTGCTTTCAGGTATATATTTTGTCCTAGTTTATGGATATGTGTGAACATATGCTCCATCAGGGGACCTGGTCTATATCTAGGTTTTGGGACTTTGTTAGGAAGTGAACCACCTGGAATGGAATTAGAGAATACTATGAAAAGAAAGGTCTCACCCGAGTAATGAAGCTGAAGGGTTGTCATTCCACACCCGAAGTTTCTGGACATAGTCTGAAATGAAGCATGCTGAGGTTGTACTTGTTGCGTTGATTAGGTTGGGATCGGCAGATGCAATATTATTTGGTATGAATTAAGAGAAGCATGGTTTTTCATATGTAGTGCCTACCTTACTGTGTTATTTTGATCTAATGAAACTGTGCCCTGTAGATAACATATATTAATAAGCTTTGTTTTGACTCAATAGATTACCTATTGAATTAACTAGGAAAAGGCTTGGATTTTTATATGAAGAGAGAAAGGATCGTTATTTAAAGTTCTTTTGCTTTAACTTTTCGACATTAATGTTACAGGTGAGAAAACCTCTAATGAGTTTTTCTGCTCCAGTACAAGATGCCAGTGAGAAGAACTAATATATTTCATTTGGACTTTTCTAATGATTCCACTTAGTATTTTTTTGTGATGGTACAAAACACTGATAATTTTAGAAGCCTTTACTCTTAGTCTGGAATATTTATAGTTCAGAATAAAATGTTCTGTTTAAGAGTACTGCTTAGAGGGAGTCCAGTGGTAGCACAGTAGGTCACGCACAGGTGGAGCAAACCACAAGGACTAGCCTAAGGATCCTGGTTGGAGCCCTGGGCTCCCCACCTGCAGGGGGGTCGCTTCACAAGCGGTGAAGCAGGTCTGCAGGTGTCTATCTTTCTCTCCCCCTCTCTGTCTTCTGCTCCTCTCTCCATTTCTCTCTGTCCTATCCAACAACAATGACATCAGTAACAACAATAATAACAACAATAAAACAACAAGGGCAATAAAAAGGAGTAAATAAATAAATTAATATTTAAAAAAAGATTTATATTAAAAAAAGAGTACTGCTTAGAGAATGTGGAGTGAAGTTGGTGTATTACACCAAAATCAAAGACTTTGAGGTGTGAAGAAGGGTTCAGGTCCTGGAACATGATGGCAGAGGAGGACCCAGTAGGGGTTGAATTGTTATGGGAAAAACTGAGAAATGTTACCTATGTACAAACTATTGTATTTTACTTTTGACTGTAAACCATCAATCTCTCAATAAAGAAATTAAAATTAAAGAGTACTGCTTAAGCTGGTGGTGTAGATCCACCTGCCAACTCCTGTGTCCAGTGGAGAAGCAATTATAGAAGCCAGAACTCAAAACCTTCAGCACCCCATAAAGAATTTTGGTTCATACCCCCAGAGGGGGAGAAATGTTGGGGGAAGATGACTAGAGGGTTTTGAACTCCAATTTCATCAAGACCCAGAGAGAGAAGAGGACAAAGGAAGGACATTTGGAAGTAGCAATACGTATACGTGTTATTTAGAAAGGAAGAGACTGCAGGACCATAGGAAAAATGGGAATATATATATATATTATATATATATTATATATATATATTCATATTTGTGACCTTAGAAGAAATGCTGTAGTTTCCAATGGAGATACTGGGAATACAAAACTCTTATGGTGGGAATGGTATGGAATTATATCCCTATTATCTCATAATTTTGTAAGTCTATATTAAGTCACTAGTAAATAAAAAATGTAAAATTAAAAAAAAGCAAAAGACCAGAAACAAAGAGATGAGTTAATATATGGGTCTTCCCAAATTGCCTGTCTGTATGTGTATGTCTTGACCAAGTATCTGTAGTTCTCCAGGCTTCATTAATGAAACAGCAGCTCATAAGGGAAAATGCTGAAATTTATGTGTATAAAAACATTAGTGAACCATTCACTCTACAAATATTTATTAAAGGAGTAATATGTATATGCCAATTACTGGGGTGATGGTATTTAACAGAACAGACAAAAATATGTACATTTAAAGAGTTTATCTTCTCATCTTGTGGAAAGCCACCAGTACATAGGATTGAGTAAAAGTCAAATCTTAAAAAAAAAAAATCCTATCTTCTGATCTAGTACTCTCTTCTAAGCATATTTACCAAGAAAATAATCCAAGATGTTGAAAAGTCTATGTAATAAGAGTGGGCTCATTACAGCATTTATAATGGAAAACTCTAGAAGTGACAATAGACTTAATGAAATGAGAACGATTACTTAAAGGGCCACGCAGTGGTGCACCAGGTTAAGTGCACATGTTATAGTGTGCAAGGATCAGGAGTCAAGTCCCTATTCCCCACCTGCAGGGAGAAAGTTTTGCAAGAAGTAAAACAATGTTGCAGGTCTCTCTCCCCCTCTCTCTCTGTCTCTCTCTCTCTCTGTCTCTCTCTCTCTTTCACTCTCTGTTTCTCTCTCTCCATTTCTATCTCTCCCTTCTTTCTAGATTTCTGTCACTATCCAGCTAACAAATAAATAAAAATATACTGGTGTATATCAGTTTAATGAAATAGTAAATAAACATTTTTTTAATTTTAGGAGACTATCCTATACATAGGTGTACAAGGTGGATAATTTAGGTTGTCAAATTGTTTCCTGGTAAGATTAAACAAAGTTGTGTCTATAGGCAGTGTTTGAGAATAATCATGTAATTTTATCTTGTGCAGTGAGTATTTTAACAAAAAGCAGCCATGTGTGTCCTATATAATTATGCAATAAAGTTAGTTTATATGCCAAAAATGGCATCTCATTTTAATTTACAGTTCTTTTGTTATTAGTGGCACCAAACATTCGTTCATCTGTTCAGTTTATTTTTATCTTTCTTTTGTGAATTCTTCTTATTTTTCAAGGGATTTTGATAAATTCTATGAGTTAGATTGATTGAGAAGGCACTTAGTCAAGTTTGTGCTTTTGTATTTAGATCCTTATCATTCTACAATGTGCATTATGAAAAGTTACTTAAATATTACAAATATCCTGGGGTCAGGCGGTGGTGCACCTAGTTAAGTGCTTACATTATAATATAATGTGCAGAGACCCTGGTTCAAGCCCCTGGCCCCCACCTGCAGGGGTCAAGCTTCAAGAGTAGTAAAGCAGGGATGCAGGTATCTCTCTCTCTCTCTCTCCCTCTATCTCCCCTTCTCAATTTTTATATCTCTTCTCCAAGAACAAATGAACATGTTTTAAAAAGACATTGCAAATATTCTTTGGGGGTAGTGGGAAATCAGTAACTTAATTTACAATACTTTATGTTGAAGAAAAGCTGACACCAGATAAATTTGAACAGTGACTATTGTTTACACTCTTATTTCTTTCATGCTTAAAAAGCTTAGTATTAGGTTAGGCATCACTTGTTATGCCACTGACTTTGTTTATGTTTTAGATATCTAAAAATAATATTCCTTGCATATATGAACACCAGTTTATCTTATCTTCTTTTTGGAAGCATCTCTTTCTTTCCTTCCTTTCTCTTCCTTCCTTCCTTCCTTCCTTCCTTCCTCCCTCCCTCCCTCCCTCCCTCCCTCCCTCCCTCTCTCTCTCTCTCTCTCTCTCTCTCTCTCTCTCTCTTTCTTTCTTTCTTTCTTTCTTTCTTTCTTTTTGCCTCCAGGGTTATTGCTGGGGCTTAGTGCCTGCACCATGAATCCACTGCTCCTGGAGGCCATCCCCCCTCCTTTGCTGTCCTTGTTGTAGCTTTGTTGTGGTTATCATTGTTATTGTTAATGTCATTTGTTGTCGGATAGGACAGAGAGAAATGGAGAGAGGAAAGGAAGACAGAGAGGGGGAGAGAAAGACAGACACCTGCAGACCTGCTTCACCGCCCGTGAAGCAACTCCCCTGCAGGTGGGGAGCCAGGGGCTTGAACCGGATCCTTATGCTGATCCTTGCTCTTTGCTTGGAAGCATCTGTTGCTATATCCGTTGACATTGAGTGTTTGAATTAAGAGAGAAAAAAACTAGTAATTTGTGACCACAAGAAAATTTTGAAGTGTACTACTGAGGAGCACCACCTGCCACTAAATTGTTTTTCTAAAGTGTGATCACATCATGTCGGAACATACTGCATTACTGGCAAATTGGTTCAACCTCTGTGGAGAGCAGTCTGGAAAAATCTCAGAAGGTTATCATTGGACCTACCCTATGACCCAGCAGTTCTTTTCCTTGGGATATATCCTAAAGAACCAAACACACTCCACATAATTCCCACCACCAGAGTTCTGCATCCTTTCCTCTACATTGAAAGTTTTTCTGTTCTTTATCCCCATGGGAGTATGGACCCAGGATCATTATGGGGTACAGAAGGTAGAAGGTATGGCTTCTGTAATTGCTTCTTTGCTGGACCTGGGCATTGGCAGGTTGATCCATACTCCCAGCCAGTTTCTATCTTTGCCTAGTGGGAGAGGGCTCTGGAGAGGTTGGGTTCTAGGACACATTGGTGAGGTTGTCTTCCCAGGGAAGTCAGGTTGGCATCATGGTAGTATCTGTAACTTGGTGGCTGAAAAGCACCAAGATACAAAGCAGAAGAAATTGTTTAATAATCAGGAACCTAAAGGCAAGAATATTGCAGATGAAGATTTGGGGTCTCCATTTTGGAAAAACCCCAATCCTGCTTCACCTTCACCATAGTACATTGGATACCCAACCCCCCTCCTTCCCCTCCCCCTACTCCAGAGTCCTTTGCTTTGCAGCAGTATACACCACTGGTCCAAACTTCATTCTATGTTCCCTTTTCCTTCCCTTTAAAGTTGTTTGTTGAAGCTGGAAATTTTGTTCTATTTTATATTGTGCCAAAGTGCTGCTCAGCTCTAGTTTATGGTAATACAGCTTATTCAATCTAGAATCTTAGAGCCTCAGACTTGAGAGTCTGTTTGCAAAACCATGATGCTATCTCTCCTGAAGGTGAAATATTTTTTAATTTATTTTTAATTATACTTTATTTATTGGATATAAGCAGAAGTTGAGAGGAAAGGGAGAGAAAAGAGAGACACTTGTTGCCTTGCTCCACCCATAATTATTAAGCTTCCTTCCTGCAGGTGGGGACCAAATGTTTGAACTCAGGTCCTTGTACACTGTAATGTGTGCTCAACCAAACGTGCCACTACCTGGCCCCTGCTTATTTGTGTGTGTGTGTGTGTGTGTGTGTGTGAGAGAGAGAGAGAGAGAGAGAGAGAGAGAGAGAGAGAGAGAGAGAGAACGCATCACTGGGACACATATGATGCTGGAGGTTGAACATATGATATCATGCTTGAGAGTCCAAGAGTTTATCCACTGTGCCATCTCTGGGGCCCCAGCAGACTCCTATTTGTGTATTTTGTTAGACCTACTGATTACAGGAGTTTTGTGCTACAGTTTGGGCATTGGCTCAGATTAGATGTTCTCAGCAAGCATTGAGCCAAGTTGGACTTTTGTCTCTATACTCAGATCAAATCTCGCTAAACTGTTTTTCACGCATGCCATTAACAAACTAATCTCTAGTTTGTTTTCCTTATTGTTCCAAAAACCCTCTCCATTTCTCCACTACTGTTCCTCTTTACTGTTCTTCACATTCTAGGTATCTCTATTCTATCTCCTCAAAAATATTGCATCACTTTTTTTTAAGATGGAAAAAGAAAATCTTTTTTAAATGAACTTTGGAGCAGTTATATCTGGGTTGACCTGTTTTTGTAGCCTTCCCTGTTGTTTTGCCAAAAAGCTATTTGAAATATGACTTCATATACCTTGAACTTCCTTTGGGGATCTATTTATACATTAAGTAATGTCAGAACCAAGGCAACAATAGCCCTCACTGCCATTGCCTTAAATGGATAGGTTTAAGGCTTTTTATTTTTTGTTCACACTTAATTCTATCTTATGTCTGTATTTCTTTTACTCACTTTCCCTGATTACAAAAATAATATATGATAACTAAGAAGAAAATTACAGAGAGTAAGTTGAAAGGGACATCATGTATAATTATTCTGTGTAACTACTATCTGTATTTTGACATATATCTTCTTTGGCTTTTTCTGTGCTTAGTATTCCAACTTTTTATGATAAAAATTGTAAATATATAGAAAAACTGAAAGATTAGCATGAGGAACGTCTAAATGCCTACCACAGAAATTCAGTAAAATTGTTAGAATTTTGCAGAAAGTGGCTCACTTTACTCTGCCTCTGTCTCTGCAGCTCTAACTCAGCCTTTAATCTCTCCAGAGAGTGAATCATACCTCTATACTTTCCAAAAAATATGGTATGCTCTTCTGTAGTGGCAACCACATCTCATCAGAACTAGTAATACTCAGGAGTTGGGCAGTAGTGCAGTGGGTAAAGCGCAGGTGGCACAAAGCACAAGGATAGGCTTAAGGATCCTGGTTTGAGCCCCCGGCTCCCCACTCACTTCACAAGTGGTGAAGCAGGTCTGCAGGTGTCTTTCTCTTCCCCTCTATGTCTCCCCCTCCTCTCTCCATTTCTCTCTGTCCTATCCAACATGACAACATCAATAATAACTACAACAATAAAGCAACAAGGGCAACAGAAGGGAATAAATAGAATATTTTTTAAAAAAAGATATTAAAAAAAAAAGAACTAGTAATACTCAAGTATAACCTAATATATAGCCTGCATTTAAAACAAATTTCAAAGGGCTGGGTGTGATCCATCTGCTAGAGCTATGTGCCGTAATGCTCAAAGACTCAGGTTCAAGCCCCTGGTCGCCCCTATAGGAGGAAGCTTTAAGAGTGGTTGAAGCAATGCTACAAGTGTCTGTCTTTCTCTCTACCTACCTTCCTATTCTCTCTCGATTTCTGTCTCTATTAAGTAAATAAATAAATAAATAAAATATTTAAAAATAACAAAAAGACCCCAATCTTCCCCATATGACTGAGTGGTGGTGTACCTGGTTGAACACGTTACAATGTGCAAGGACCCAGGTTCAAGCCTCCCTACCTGCAGGGGGAAAGCTTCACAAGTGGTGAAGCAGGTATGCAGGTATCTCTCTGTCTCTATCCCACTCTGTCTTCCCCTTCCCTCTTGATTTCTTGCTGTCTCCAATAAATAAATAAAGGCAATAAAATAAATAATTTAAAATAGCTAAGAAGAAAAAGCACTTAAAAAGAGAGAGTGAGAGATATAGAAAAAGAGAGACCTGCTACCCTGCTTCCCCACTAATGAAGCTTAGTTTCCCACATGCATTTGGGAATGGGGACTTGAACCAGGGTTCTTGTGCATTGTAGCATGTGAGCTCAACTGGATGTGCCACCATCTGACCCTCCAAATGTGTGTGGATGTGTGTGTGTGTGTGTGTGTGTGTGTGTGTGTGTGTGTGTGTGTGTATGTGTATGTGTGTGTGTATTTAGGGTTATGGCTAGGATTTGATGCCTACACAAATGACTCCTCCATTCCTGGTGATCATTTTCTCTTCTTTTTCCTTCCTTTTCCCATTGAGACAGAGAGAGAGAGAGAGAGAGAGAGACTGAGAGAGAAAGAGACTTGCAGTATTGCTCTCCTGATCTTGAAGCTTCCCCTCTGCAGGTGGAGACTGTGCTCTCTGCATGTGTCCCACTGCCCAGGGCATCCATGATTTATGTTAGTTTGAGACATTTTATACTCAGAAACTTTTAGATCTGGAAGTATGACTTAAAAAAAACTCTCACTGATAGACAAATAGGATTATTCTTCTAGGAAAAGTTATGTTTGAAATACTGGGTGGCTTCTCCCATGTGGAATCTAGAGAGCTGATACATATGAACTTGAAAAATAAAAACAGAAGCAAACTGTTTCTAAGACTTGTGAGAACTATGACAGTTATCTTTGGGAGGAGAAAAGGTAGGGATACAGAACTTTGGTGGGGGGTATGGTGTGGTTCTCTACAGGATAATTTTATAATCTTGTAACCTACTATTTATTATAAATAAAAAATGACAATAATTGTGTCTGTTACATAGATCTCAGAACAAATTTTGAGATTCATAATTATATATTTTTCCTTTTTGTGTACTGAAAATTTCTTTAGTAGGCTTCATACATGTTGAGGATAGTAATCATGCTATTATCAATAAAACTGAATCTCTAAAGCCCAGTGGGGTGTATAGTAGGTCCTCAATAAATATTGACTGAATCAAAAGAATGACTGTTTTCTCTGTAGCTATTGGTAAGGCTTAATCAGAAGCCAAATAGAGAAGCTTTACTAATCTCTTAATAAACAAACACCTTTGAAGTTCTAACACTACTACTTTAAATCCACACTTAAAGTTAAAAAGTAACTTAATATATATTTTGGACTAAGATAAGGAATATTATCATTTCCTTTTCAAAATGTTTTTCATAACACATACACACACACACCATGGAAAATACATAAAATTACCCTTCAGGATTTGTAATGATTTGTAAGCACTGGCCCTCTTCACCATAACAGCATTTTTTTTTTTTATTATCTCCTATACGTAATTGTAAAAATAGAGTCACTGTGGAGTGAATATGTTAAGTCACGTAGTGTCATAACAATCTTTTCATTCTTATATTAGTTAACAGAATTCACCTGAACTTTTATGGAAAGATATTTTCCATAATTAACTGCAGTGAGTACAAAACAGTTTTTAATTCTGGGAAATTGCAATCATATTTATAAAAGAGTGACTGGGAGGTAAGTGGTCTAAAGGACAAAGATTTTAATTATCAGAGTAAAAACAATGAAATGAGAGACTAATTACTAAATGGCAGTCTTTTCCGGATTATATTTACCACAAACTGCTCTGTTGTATCATATTTCAAGTATTAGTGGCCTAGAACGAAGTGGCCCTTCTCTATATAGACTAAAATCTAGATGTGTCTATACATGTTTTTCTGACTTGTCAGTCTCTTAGCTGTTATTCTTTTTTTTTTAAATTTTTATTATCTTTATTTGCTTATTGGATAGAGACAGCCAGAAATTGAGAGGATGGGGGAGATAGAGAGGGAGAGAGATAGAGAGACACCTGCAGTGCTGCTTCACCATTCATGAAGATTTACCCATGCAGGTGGGGGCCGGGGGCTTGAACTCAGGTCCTTGTGCATTGTAACATGTGCACTCAACCAGGTGCACCACCACCCGGCCCCAGCTGTTATTCTTAGTCTCTTTCATTCATTTCATAAAGTCTGTCTGTTCTTTCACTTCCAATAAGGAGGACATTTATCCATGTATCCCTATGAAACAAAGTTACCCTATCCAAATCTAAATGTAGCTATTCTTCTCTCCCTCTCCCTCCCCCTTTCCTCTTCTCCCTCCCCCCTCCCCCCCCCATGTAGGTGAAGATGTGCCAGTGATTTCTGTAGGGAAGCTCTAAAGGTAGAGGAAACAGTTTCATTGCTGGGGGAACACTGAAATTTTTTTCATCTTTCTAACATTTTGTTAGTCACTTGCCTCACCCCACACCTATGGGCACCTAATTTTTTACAAGGAGACAAAAACTATTAATTGGAGAGAGACTCTTCAACAAATGGCATTGGGAAAAGTGGGTTGAAATATCCAGAAGAATAAAACTGAACCACTACATTTTACCACACACAAAAGTAAACTCCAAATGGATCAAGGACTTGGATGCTAAACTGGAAATTATCAAATACTTAAAGGAAAATATTGGTGGAATTCTTTTCATCTAAATGTTACAGGCATCTTCAGTGATACAAGTCCAACCGCAAGGAAGACAAAAACCAAAAATAAACCAATGGGACTGCCAGGCTAGCATTGCCGGAGAGAGAAGAGACTAGCAACTCATGGTGGAGCGGGAACGCAAATCTTTGTTCATGCAGACACTCCAGAGTCGGGTGTGAGCACAGCAGGTTTAGGCCACGTGGAGCTAGCAAAATGGCCACCTCCCACTATGCACAACAGCCCTTCTGCAGGTCGGGATGTGGAAGAGAAAGAGAGAGAGAGTGGAAACAGAAGTGACTTTTTTTTTATTTTCCCTTTTTTGTTGCCCTTGTTGTCTTTTTATTATTGTTGTAGTTATAATTGTTGTTGTTATCGATGTGGTTGTTGTTGGATAGGACAGAGAGAAATGGAGAGAGGAGGGGAAGACAGAGAGGGGGAGAGAAAGACAGACACCTACAGATCTGTTTCACCGCCTGTGAAGCGACTCCCCTGCAGGTGGGGAGCCAGGGGCTCGAACCGGGATCCTTACGCCAGTCCTTGCGCTTTGTGCCACCTGTGCTTAACCCACTGCGCTACCACCCAACTCCCACAGAAGTGACTTTTATAGGAGAATTCTGGAAGTGGCAAGTCAGAACGGGATTAGCTAGGAAAGGGGATGGAGAAAACAAGGCACTGTGGGAAGGTAGAAAGCTTCCATAGCAACGGTTGCTAGGGTTTTAGCTGGCAGGAACAGGAGATACCCTGAGGGGGTAATATGGTGGTGGAGGAGTCATTTTTAAAACAAGGCAGAAGACTGATATGTAAATAATACTCGCATGGGAATATGGTGGTTTGTGGGTCCTGTCTAACTCAACCACATCTGTACAATATCCCAACAGGGACAACATTGAATTGAAAAGCTTCTGCACAGCGAAAGAAACTATTACTCAAACAGAGACTCTTCATAGAATGGGAGAAAAAATATATATACATAATTTTTATTTATAAAAAGGAAACATTAACAAAAACCATAGGATAAGAGTACAACTCCAAACATTTCCCACCACCAGAACTCCCTATCCCATCCCATACCCTGATAGCTTTCCTATTCTTTATCCCTCTGGGAGCATGGACCAAGGGTTATTATGAGATGCAGAAGGTGGAAGGTCTGGCTTCTGTAATTGTTTCCGCACTAAACATGGGCATTGACAAGTCAATCCATACTCCCAGCCTGTCTCTCTCTTCCCCTAGTGGGACGGGGCTCTGGGGAAGCGGAGCTCCAGGACACATTGGTGGGGTGATCTTCCCAGGGAAGTCCATTTGGCATCACGGTTGCAGCTGGAACTTGGTGGCTGAAAGAAGAGTGACCATATAAAGCCAAACACATTGTTGACTAATCATGAACCTAAAGGCTATAATATTGCATATGGAGATTTGGGGGTCTCTGTTTTGTAGATAGTTAGTAGGTTTATTTTAGTTATATTCCAAAGGGCCCATGACTATATTAGTGTTTTTTTTTTTTTTTTTTTTTTCTGAGCCTGACATCTGATATGTAGGTGGAACAAAGTTATTGTCTGATGAGATGATGTCATGGCCGGAAAAAGGACCAATAAGCTAGATCAGGGAAGAGAGTAGCTCCCAAATATGGGAAAGATGTATAAATGTTGTTGACTGTAAGCCCCATCAATTTGATGTGATCTGGGGCCCATATTCAGCTTAGGAGCCTATGTGATCTCTGCATCCATATAGATCTGAGCTCACATTCTGTGGTCATGAGTAGGAATGTTCCAAGCTGCCCCAATTTCAGAACCCACCTTTCTCAGGTGGAAGATAGAATATGTTGTCCAGCTTCCCTTTGGAATATGGAACATTCTCTACCGTTGTTGATCCATGTTGAGGGCAAGGTCCTATGGGGACCCACAGAGGGGTCTATTGTGTTGTTCCTGATAGAGATGACCAGTAACAATGGAGAGAGGGATTTATTTGAGTTCTAGGCTCATCTTGTCTGTTTGGGAATTTCAGGACAGAATGGGGAAAGATCTTTACATGCCACATATCATACAAAAGGCTAATAAACAAAAAATATAAAGGGTTTACTAAACTCAGCAAAAAAAAAAATGCCCCATCCAAAAATGGGGTGAGGATATGAACAGAATATCCACCAAAAGACCCAAAAGACCAACACACATATGAAAAAATGCTCCTATCTTGAAGGAATCATGTAAAGTGAGATAAGTCAGAAACAAATGGATGAATATGGGATGATCTCACTCATAGTTAGAAGTTGAAAAACAGGAGCAGAAGGGAAAACTCTAAGCAGAACTTGGAATGGACTTGGTCTATTGCACCAAAGTAAAAGACTCTGGGGTGGGGGTGGGGGGGTTCAGGTCCTGAAGCATGATGGTAGAGGAGGACCTAGTGAGGGTTGTATTGCTATGTGGAAATGTTACACATGTACAAAATATTGCGTTTTACTGTTGACTGTAAACCATTAATCCCCCACTAAAGAAATTTTTTTAAAAAATTAAAGAGATGGTTCAGGAGGTGGTGCAGTGGATGAAGCATTGGATTGTCAGGCGTGAGGTCCTGAGTTTGATCCCCGGTGGCACAGGTACTAGAGTGATGCTCTTTCTCTTTCTCTTTCTTTTCTCTCTCTTTCTCTTCCTATCCCTCTCACTAACAAATAAAGAGGAGACTGAATGGTGGCACAACTGGTAAAGTGCACAGAAGTTACCACGCTCAAGGACTGGTTTCAAGCCTCTGGCCCCCCATTTGCAAGGGGAGGAGCTTCATGAGCAGTGAAGCAGTGTTGCAAGTCTCTCTCTCTCTACCTATCTAGCTAGCTTTATATTTATCTCTATCTGCTCATGCCTTTCAATTTCTCTCTATTCTAAAGAAATACAATATTAAAAAATTAGATAAAACTTTTTCTTTATAGCTTAATTTTTTTTCATCTGATAGGATAGAGAGAAATTGAGAGGAAAGGGGGAGATAAAGAGTGAGAAAAACAGTCATGTGCACATTGCTTCATTGCTCATGAATCATCCCCTCTTCAAGTGAGGATGTGATGCTCAACCAGTGTGTCATTGCCTGTCCCTGAAAGAGAACCTTCTTAGATCTCTCTCTCCACCATCACTGGTCATATCCATCAGAAACAACATCACAAACCCTCTGGTGGGCCTCTATAAACCATTGCCCTCAGTGTAGAACAACAGTGGTAGAAATTGCTCCACTCTCTGAAGGGAGGCTGGGTCAACATGTTCTGCCACTCAAGGAAGACTGGTTCTGAAATGAGTGCGGCCTAGAATGTTCTTAGCTATGACCATGGAACTCAAGCTCTGACCTATAGGGATGCAAAGGTTACACAGGCTCCTGTGTTAAATATGAATAGACATGGGCCTGAGATCAGATCGATTGGGGTTTACAGTTCACGGTATTTATATACTTTTCCCATATTTGGGAACTACTCTCAGCTCAGATGCTTTCTAGTCCTATTCCTAACTCCGATACCATCTCCCCAGACAATATCTGTAGTCCACCTGCATGTTCATTGTCGGGCTCAAGCAAGAACTAGTAAAGTCACGGGCCCCTTGGGATATACTTTAAATAGACTTCCTAGTTTTTTTCTAAAATGGAGACCCCAAATCTTAAAAAAGTTTTTAAGACTTTATTTATTTATTTATTTATTTATTTATTTATTTATTTATTTATGAGAAAGATAGGAGGAGAGAGAAAGAGCCAGACATCACTCTGGTACATGTGCTGCCAAGGATTGAACTCGGGATCTCAAGCTTGAGAGTCCAACACTTTACCCACTGCACCACCTCCTGGACCACAAAGACCCCAAATTTTCATCTGCAATATTCTTGCCTTTAGGTTCATGATTAGTCAACAGTTCGTTCTGCTTTATACCTTAATGCTTTTCAGTCACCAAGTTGCAGATGCTACTGTGATGCCAACCTGACTGCTGTGGGCAGAAAACTTCATCAATGTGTCCTGGAACTCCACTTCCCCAGAGCCCTGCCCCACTAGGGAAAGAGAAAGACAGGCTGGAAATATGGATCAACCTGCCAATGTTGGTGTCCAGTAGAGAAGCAATTACAGATGCCAGACCTCCCACCTTCTGCATCCCATAAAGATCTTTGGTCCATACTCCCAGAGGGGTAAAGAATAGGCAAGCTTCCAGTGGAGGGGATGGGATATGGAACTCTGGTGGTAGGAATTTTATGGAATTGCACCTCTCTTATCCCACAATATTATCGGTCATTATTAAATCACTAATAAGAAATTATTAAAAACAAAAGAAAACCTTTTTAACCAAACTGCCCCCTGTAAGGGTATGAATTTTAAAAAAATACTCAGACTTGTATGTGAGGGATGTGCAGATGGCAAAAACAATGTTACAGAGACAAGTTATAAGCTCCGCTCTAAAGGCAAATGAAAAATGAAACCCATTTATTTATTTAATGGGGGTGGGATAAGAACTAGATCATCACTGACATGTGAGGTTCCAGAAGCAAACCTGAAACTTCATACTTGAAAGCACTCCTTTCTTCCCCTGGGCCATCTCCCCGACCACATCTAATGGCAGATTTTATTTCCCTTGAATTTCACTCTCTTTATGCCCATCTTTACTTAATTTATATTAATAAGGGCAAGCGAGTCAAAACTGAAAACAATAAAAGTAGCTACTGGTTGACTGGGGAGGTGACATAGTAGCTAGCACATTGGACTTGGCACATGAGTTTTGAGTTCAATTCCTAGCACCACCTGTGCAAGGTTTTTTTTTTTTTAATTTTTATTAGTGATTCAAGATTGATTTTAAAAAATGACATGTCAAAAGGGGTATAATTCCATCCTGTCCCCATCACCAGAGTTCTGAATCCCAAGTCCCTTGATTTGTAAATCACTGTGTTTCACCCAAGGTTGCAGACATGGGTTAACTGTTATCTCTAGAATGATCTGTCTACATTTGTACACAATTGCCCCTTTTTTCTTCCAGGTCCAATCCTCTCTTCCCCTCCAAGACACACCTAACCCTATATATTACTATATCCAAATATCTCTCCCTTTTTTGTCCTATTTCTGGGACCTGATGGAACTGGAGTTTTGAGCCCTCTTGCCTTCTTCTTCCTATTACTTTTCCCCCACTGGGAGTATGGATTAAAGTTTTTTTGGGGGGGTCAGGCGGTGGCGCAGTGGGTTAAACACATATGGTGCAAAGCGCAGGGACTGGCGTAAGGATCCCGGTTCGAGCCCCCGGCTCCCCACCTGCAGGGGAGTCGCTTCGCAGGCAGTGAAGCAGGTCTGCAGGTGTCTGTCTTTCTCTCCCCCTCTCTGTCTTCCCCTCCTCTCTCTATTTCTCTCTGTCCTATCCAACAATGAACAACATCAACAAAGGCAATAATAATAATGATCACAGCGAGGCTACAACAACAAGGGCAACAAAAAGGGGGAAAAGATGGCCTCCAGGAGCAGTGGATTCATGGTGCAGGCACCGAGCCCAGCAATAAGCCTGGAGGAAAAAAAAAAGAATTAAAATAATAATAATAATAAAGTTTTTTGGGGGCTGCAGAAGGTAGGAATTCTGGCTTCTGTAATTGCTTCTTCACTGGATTTGGGATTTTGATCCGTGCCCCCAGACTGTTTCTTTCTTTTTTTTCTTCACATTTTTAGAAATTTATTTATAAAATAAAAAATGTCATCAAGACCATAGGATAAGAGGGGTACAATTCCACACAGTTCCTGCCACCAGAGTTCCATATCCCTTCCCTCCCTTGAAAGCTTTCCCATTCTTTGTCTCTCTGGGAGCATGGACCCAGGATTATTATGGGGTGCAGAGGGTAAAAGATCTGGTTTCTGTAATTGCTTCTCTGCTGAACATGCCTGTTTCTATCTTTCCCTAGAGGGGCAGGGGTCTGGAGAGGTGGGGTTTCAGGACACATTAGTGAGGTTGTCTGCCCAGAGAAGTCAGGATGGAATCATGGTAGTATCTGCATCTTGGTATCTGGAAGGTGGCAGGACATAAAGTGAGTCAAAAAGGTTAGTGAACAGGAACCAAAAAGTAGGAACAGAGCAAATGAGATTAGGTGTCTTAGGGTGGAAGTCAGGATGGAATCATGGTAGTATCTGCATCTTGGTGTCTGGAAGGTGGAAGGACATAAAGTGAGTCAAAAAGGTTAATGAACAGGAACCAAAAAGTAGCAACAGAGCAAATGAGATTAGGTATCTTAGGGTGGAAGAAAGCTCAGAAGTCCATTTTAGTATGTTTTAGGGGCCCACAACTATGGTAGTTTTTGCTTGAGTTTGATAGCTAGCATAAAGTTGGGTAAACCCATTGTCTGAGAAAATGGTGTCAGAGTAGAGAAAAAGACTAGAGAGTTGGATTAGGGCAAAGAGTATCTCCATTCTTGAAAATTATTCTGTGGATAGAATTAACTATTTACCTCCATCTACCCAATATAGGGCATATATATTTAGCACTAGAGCCTGTGTAACCTCTAAGTCCCTAGTGGTGTGAGAACATTGCAGGTTACACTCATTTTAGGACCAGTCTTCCTTGAGTGGTAGGGCAAGATACCCCAGCCTCCCTTTGGTTTATGGTGAGCCTGTGCTAGAGTTTTACTCTGGTTCACTCTCTCTCTTTTTCTCATTCAGTCTATCTCCTGTGATAATGTGTGTATATGTGTAATGACTTGAAAATTTTGTGGTCACACTATAATACTATTTATTTTTCATAACTTTCGTGATGAATTTACTATACTCTCATTTTCTGGTGAAAAACAGTGGGCTTCAAAGTAGACTCGTGACTCATCAAATCAGTAAATAATGACCACTGGGCTCAGTACAGGACTTTTGATTCTACTTCAGTGCTTTCTTTACTACACTGCAACACAAAGACAATAACTCAGTAAATGGGAAACAACAAAAATGAACATCAAAGAGAGAACAAATTATTGGAAAAGTTATTGGAACAACGTTGCCTAATAACCAGAGTCATTCTCTGGGTAGGAAACTTTAGAGAATCAGAATGCCAACCTTCCACCTAGCTCACTAGATCGGTATAAGTCAACACTATAAAAGGCTGAGCTTCACTGATTTCAGAAATGACAATTGCAGCAAGAATAAGAGTAAAGGCCCATAAAACTCACAGGAAGTACCTAAAGGAAATTTAAATGAAAAGCATTTGAAGAAATGAAAACAATAGATCTATGGTAAAGAAAATGTATCTTAAAGAATCAGTGAGGAAAATAAAAAATGTCAATCTCAGTTGCTGCAATAAAGAGTGAGTAGCTAAAATATGAATCCTTTTTTATTACATTATAACTGCCAATCAACTAAACAGAGTAATAGCCCATGGAGCTGAGTGCCATTAAGCATGACAAAGGGTTATATACAGTGACTATGCAGAATAAAGAGAATTTCTCTGCAAATTCTAAACATATTCTTTTTAAAAAACAATATTTTAAAAATATTTTGTGTTTACTTTTTATGAATTTAATTTTAATTTATTATTTCCAGATAGAGACAGAAATTGAGGGGGGGCGGATAGAGAAGAAGATAGAGACCTGTGGGGGGGGCAGGCAGTGGCACACCTGGTTAAGCACACAAATCACCAAGCACAAGGACCCAGGTTTCAGCCCACCTTCCTTCCTGAAGCAGACCCACTTCAGGAGTAATGAAGCGGGTCTGCAGGCAGGCCTCTCTCTTTCGCTTCTCTTATCTCCTGGCTCCTCTCTCAATTTCTCTCTGAGAAAAGAAAGAAAAGAAAAGAAAAATAAAGAAAAGGAAGGAAGGAAGGGAGGAAGGGAGGAAGGGAGGAAGGGAGGGAAAGAAGGAGGGAGAAATGGTTGTAAATTGTTAGTGCATTGAGCCCAGCAACTGCTACAGGTCTCTCTCTCTCTCTCTCTCTCTCTCTCTCTCTCTCTCTCTCCCTCCCTTCAGTGCTCCCAGCAGCCATTTCGCCAACCCCCCCCCCCACTTGTGAAGCTTCTATCTTGCAGGTTGGGTCTGAGGGCTTGAACCCAAGTCCTTGCATGCTGTAATATGTGTACACAACCAGATGTATCACCACACAGCTTTTTTTCTTAAGTTTTTATTAATAATGTAATATTGATTAACAAAATTATAAGATAACAGGGGTATAATTTCACACCATTCCCTCCACCAGACTTCCGTGTCCCCATTCCTCCCGTTAGAAACTGCAGTGGTTCTCCCACTGCAGATGTAGGTTGACTTTATAGCTATAACTGTCTATCTATATTTATATGTTTTTGCAATTTTTTTCTACCATCTTGCCTTCACTTCCTTTCTGTGTCACACCAATAACTGATGCTACTTCTGAATGTCCTTCCTTTTTCTTCTTTTTTCTTTTAGGTAAAAGAAACAGTGCCTGACTCCCTCTAGTGTTTTCCAGTTTTGCTTCTCTTTCAGTGATGGTATAAAGACAAGATTCCTAGTGGAAAATACTTCGGATCCTGGTAGAATTGGAGTTTAGAGTCCTCTCATCATCTTCCCCTATCACTTACCCTTCTGGGATTATGGATTAAAATTTTTTGGGGTGTGCATAAGGTGGGAGTTCTGGTTTCTGTAGTTTTTTAAATCTTATAATCTTGTTAATCTCCACTGGATATGGATGTTGGCAGGTTGATCCATACACCCAGCCTATTTCTATCTTTCCCTAGTTGGGTAGGGCACTGGAAAGGTGAGACTCTGGGACAGGTTGGTAAAGTCATCTGCCCAGGGAGGTCAGGATAGAGTCATAGTAGCAGCTGTAACTTGGTGGCTGAAAGGCAATAAGATATAATATTTAATAAAGAGGAACCAAACAATAGGAACAGAGCAAGTGAGAATAAGGATCTTAGGGTGGAAAGAAGCTAGGAAGTCTATTTTAGGTATGTTCCTAGGGGGATCATGACTTTAGTAATCTTTGCTTGAGTTTAATAGCTAACATAGAGGGTGGGGGGAGATATCATAATGGTTATGCAAAGAGACTCTCAAGTCTGAGGCACCAAAATCTCAGGTTTAGTCTCCTACACCACCATAAACCAGAGCTGAGCAGTGCTTTGGTAAAAACAAACAAACTAACTAACTAACTAACTAACTTAGAAGTGGACTAGAAATGTTTTCTGGGAAGATGTGAGAGTTGAGAGTAAAACTAGGAATCTGGATTAAGGCAAAGAGTAGCTCCCAGACTTGAAGAAAACATATAAATACAATCAACTCTTTACTATATTGATCTGATCTGGGGCCCACATATATTCACATTTATAGGAGCATAGGATCCTATATAACCTCTGAGTTCTTGTCAGACTGAACTCACAGTCCATGGTCATAGCTGGGAGCATTGTAGGCTGCATTCATTTCAGGACCAGTTTTCCACAAGTAATTGCTTCTTCACATGGATGTTTGCTGGTCAAACCATACCCCCAGCCTATTTCTATTGAAAGATTTTTTCTTATTTAAATCATAGATTTAATCTGATTGCTATTTAGAGAGGGCACCAGCCAGGCACCAACCAGAATACTTAGATGTAGAGTCTCATTATTGTTTATAACCAGCCTACAAAATGGGAAGGACAGAAAAGCAGTTGTAGATTCTTCTGGGTATAACCTGGGAGTGTCATATGTCACTCTGGTTAACATTATATTGGGGAGAACTTGGTTATATGGCTTCATCTATCTGTCAGAATCACAAGGAAATAGTCTAGCTATGTACTTGAAGATGAGGTGAACAGGTTTGGGTTGTTAGTTTTAACTCTGGTACATTAACCTTAATGAACTTAATTTAGCCCTTTCAGGATACCATCATACATTTTTGTAAGCCAAAAGTTCAGGACAGAGATCTTAATCTTTTCATTTCAAATACTAAGGGAAGGTTGGAGACCTACGTCCCTATGGTTGAGTAAAATGATGATTTAGTTGAGGTTGAAATATACTGATACCTGTCTTGGGGGAAATGTGGAAATATATCCTTGTGACATCACAAATCTTGGAAATCAAAATTTCCTCAATAAAGTAATATTAGAATTCAGGGTGAAGAGGATATATCATTACTTTTTCTGTGGAGTCATTGTGATTAGGGTTTAATGCTCTGTGGCTACTTTTTTGAAACTCATTTTTTTTTCATGTTATATACATCTATTTCTCTATTGATTTTTATGAAAATAGAGCTGTACAGAGAAAGAAAACATAGCACTGATCATCTCTGGCATATTGTGGTTTGGGGGATTGAACCTGGGACCTCAGAGCCTCACACATGAAAGTCTTCTGCATGACCATTATTCTATCTCCTCAGTCCATACATATTTTTAAAATGGGATACAAGAGAAAAATCTTGAGGCCTCATGCATGTGTGATACTACTAAATGACCTCACGAGAACATTTTTACTTAGAATGGGATAGAGAGACACATAAAACAACACTTACTCCTCCATCCATCAAGCTTTCTTGAGGCTGTCCATGGCATTGCCACGTGGTACTAGACCTCAAATCCAAGACCTCACACATGGTAAGGCACGTGCTCTAACAAGTAAGCTATCTCTCAGACCCACTCAATTTTGTCTTTAATCTGTGTTTCCAAGTGAAGTCTAATGGGACATTGTAGTATTTTATTGGGATTTTGGAGTCTTTGTTCATATGCAGTACCACTTACTCCACCACTGCCCCTGGACAAACTCTTGACTGCCTACTCTTTGCTCTTGGTATTTGTGCTCATCTTGATATCCCCTGCTAACTCGTGCCCCATGAACATTGTAACCCTCTGGTTGGACCAGAAACCAAATTGCCTCACCCAAGAAAAGAAATCACCATTCTGTAGTTACTGTCTGTTGTTGGTGGCAGCCAAGGTATATGGACAAGGAGGGTCAGTGTAGAGTATATGCTTTGTGTTAGTCTCAGGGAGACAGCATCATGGCACATCTGATAGGTGTCTTCTGAGAAGTTTATTAGAACATCTCTAGTGCAGGCTATAGATGTGCATGGTTGTGGAGGTTGTGATCTCTTAGGGGTTATTATAACCCCTGAGATTATTGGTCCTGAAGCCCTACATTTTTATTTTGCATGCTACGTAGTTATCCCTGCCTGAAGACCCCAATAAAAAAGTCACTATACTCAAATTTTATGAAAAGCATGTGTCATTGTTCATATTCCCGCCTCCACCACCACATTTACCTATAAGGAATAGAAAGATGCTTGATCTGTCCCCCAGTATCACATTATCATGGGTCAAATCATTCATTTTTGCAAAGTTTGATCAAATATGCTATCTTAGTGTGACTGATTCTTAAGGAAAGTCAGATCTGTAAGATATCTGAAGGTAAATTCCTTTTTAAAAAATTATTTTATTCAATAAAACAGAGAGAAATTGAGGGGGCAGAGACAGAGAGGGAGAGAAAGATAAACACCTGCAGACTTGCTTCACCACTTATGGAGCACCCCTGCTGCAGGTGGGGAGCGAGCTCAAATTCAGGGTAAAGTCCTAATAGCAAAATTTGAGTGGCAGTGGCAGTGGCAGGATGGACCTGAAAGCAAGAACTGTAATGAAAATGACACTTGTTGATTGGCAAGGCTGGCACACTGAAGCCAAAGTCTACAGAACTTACAAGATCCTGGGTAGGAAAGACAATTAGGTACCTGAGGAAGGCTGTGCAAGGGAAGGAAGGGGAGGGAATAGCCAAAACAAAAAGACTTCTTTATCTCTTTCTCCCCTCTATTTCTTAATTTTGCTTGAATTGTATTTTGCTCTGAGGGTTCTTAACCTCGAGGAAAATTGCAACAGCAAGCTCAGGTATATAACAGCAGTGTTTATATGCCTGTTGTTAAAATTCGTAGGCTCCTGCTGGCCGGGTCTAGCTTCACGGGCGGGTAACAGAGACGCGGAGACAATGGCTGGGCAGGGAAGCTGTATTTCTTTATTCAGGAACAACGATTCATAAACTAAGACCAACTAATCACCAAACAGAACTCTGCTGTCTCTTGGCGGCGAGGCAAGCACTCTCTCTTATTCTCGAACTCTCGAACTCAGGAACCCTCTCTTACTCTGTCACTCAGGAACTCAGGAACTCAGGAACTCTCCAACTCTGGCACTCCCGAACTCTGGCGGGGTCCCCAGGGGCGGGGCCAAGCGGCCCGCGAAATTAACTGGACTGATCTAATTCTCTTGGCGGGGGAGAACTAGAACCCAATGTAAAGCATACAACAATGCTCAAACTTTATGTTGCAATTTCTGACACTTTGAAGTTTGGCTGATAATTTTTCTGTGACAGGTAGCTGCATTTCTATTTCTATTATGTTGTCTTTTATGAAAAACACTTAGAAAGACTTAAGTGTCTAAGTCATCTGGCATTTTCCTTTCTCAAAAATCAAGAAGAAAAATACTTAAGAAGACTAGAAATCGAAACTAGAGTCACAGTTGACAAACTCTCACCAAAACCACTATTTTACTTCCTTTCCCACAGCAATGATTTCTTAGACAAAGCATTTTTACAGTAAAGTAAAAGGTGAAAAAAAATTACAGGCCTAATGGTGTCTGCCATCCCAGATTTAATTGCTGAAATCAATCCTAGCACCTTAGGGAGTAACTTTATTTGGAAACAGGGTTGCTGCAGGGTAATTGGCTAAGATGAGATACTACCAGATCAGGGTAAATATACCTGGTTTTCCTTATAAAAAGGGGAAATTTGGATACATAAATACTCACATAGGAAGGACACCACATGAAAACTGCTGTTTTCACAAGCCAAAGACTACCAGAAGTTAAGAGAAAGGCCTAATCCAGATCCTTTTCTAGTACCTTCAGAGGTAGAGACCTTGAACTTATGCTTCTAGGACCCAGAACTACAACACAATAGATTTCTGTTGTTTTAGCTGCTTAATTTATGGTACTCATGGAAACCCTAGAAACCTAATACAGAAGGGGAAAGGATTGCTAAGTATGTGAGAAGATATAGTTCACAGATGTTCTTTATTTTACTTTAAATGACTGATCAAACAAGAGAAAACAAACTGAAATAAAGACAGGGCTGGTAAAATAGATCACATGGATATTGTGCCATGCATGCAACCGAGGTTCAAGCCTGGCCCTCACTGAAATGAAGGAAGCTTTGGTGCTGTGATTAGTCTCTCCTCCTCCTCTTCCATCTCCTTCTCCTCCTCCTCCTCCTCCTTCTTTCTCTCTCTCTTTCTCAACTTAACCTGGATTGATGAAGTCCTAATGATATAAGCAATGCAAAAAAATAAATTGGAGGGTGTGCTACATATACAGAGTAAACAAATTTCAGTCACGTTATAAGACTCAAGAAACTTTTAACTTTTAAATGTTATTTACAATTATTATTCCAGCCTATAGAATTTACACTGCCTTCTCTCAAATAATTTGAAACATTTGATATCTCTTTCCTTCTCTCCATTCTGGAGCATCATAGCTTGTAAGTGACACTTAACATTAGATATAAAAAGCAAAATAAAGAAAGAAGAAGAAGAATTCAGAGGGAGAAAGCAAGAGTACATACAGACTCTTTTCTTTCTTTCTTTACTACGTGCAGTAGCAACTGGACTGCCATTTTTAAGACCTGTCTTCATTAGTCTCAAGCTCTAGATAATCAGAAAACAAGTAAGCAACTAGGTCATTTTAAGATATGATATAGAAGAATTCTGTCTTAAACATTATTTCAATATACCAAGTGACATGTTTCAAGACTTTGCAAACACTAATATGCAATTAATTCTGTATGTTGCCTTTTGACTTTTAGTGTTAAAGGGTTAACTGAATGAATACTGGCCACATTTATGAGAGAGCTCAGCAAAACCCAGAAAGGCTGCTGTGTTTTTCTTGGGTCTGTACATGAGTTTCTCATAATTAGTTCTCTGAACAGTAGCTGAAGTTTATAGAACCCAGACATGTGACACCCACAGCCTGCTTAAAACATCAATTCTAAAGCTAGAAGTCATTAGAATAACTCATCTTAATTCATTCCTTAGGTTATGAGTTTTAGTATCAGTCACCTTTGAAGCTGAGCCTTGAGCTTTACTGCTTTGGGAATGAGAGAGAAGTTACCTGACTTCTTTCATCTTGCAATCAGGCAAGCATGGTTATCTAAATCCCTATTGGCATGTCAGTCTCTGTACCTGAGATCATAAGAGTCTGTGACAGAACAGGGAAGAGACGCTTTCCTCCTATGATAGACCATAAACCTCACAGTCTTGCAGATGAATGTGATATTAAACAGAAGTTTTCAGCCCTCTCAGAGACATTTCTTTTTCATAGCTAATGTTTCATAATGCTTCCTTTATTATCCAGAGATGAAAGCCATAGTTAATATAAATGATCATACCTGACTCAGAAAAAAAATCAATATCATAACCTAAACCTTATATAAAGGAGAAATAAAGATAAAGTAATTTATTGTGAAATAATAAATCTCTCAATGTGTAAATGCATAGCCATGTCTAGACTAGAACAGCTAATGAATGGTTCAGTTGCTTGAATCTTGTTACAATGAAAAGGTTTGAATTTAGGAGAAGTTAAAAAAAAAACACCTCTTCTGAACATGATATACATAAGGAAATAAAAGAGCAGAGGTACAATTAGAAATGAAAAGATAAGTTAGAATTAAGGCATGTAATACCAGATTAGACATATTTGTATACAAGAGAAAGAAAGAAAGAATCATCACTGAAGTGTGGATAGTAGCCACGGCAAATTACAGAAAGTGGAAATGGAGGAAACGAAGGAGTACAATGTTCATACAAATGAGTTTGGTCTTATTTATGAGTACAGTATAAAATAATCCGTTTTCATCATGACATTAGAAGGAAGTGATAAAACATTGCACACACAAATGGACGTCTCTCCTGTGCAAATATCTTACTGCACCTAATGTTTGGTATTTTAAAAAGGCCTTGGATTACTGTTATTTTTGCAAAGGCAAAGAAGATAAAGGCAGATAGGAAAAATAAACAATACCATATTGAAGAAGTTTGAGGAACAGACATGAAGTAAGACTGAAAAATGCCAAACCCTTGGGTTAGAGAAGTGGATCAGTGCATTAAAGTACGAGTCTTGCATGCTCAAGGGCCCAAGTTCAGTTCTTAGCACCACCATATGCCAGAATGGAGCAGTGCTCTAGTCTCATAAGCATAACTATTAAAAAAAAAAACCAGATCATTGCTAATTATGTAATCTTTTTAAAATCACACATGCTGAAATATTCGGATGTACAAATTACACATCTTCATACATTCACATATGAAACCTTCACCACAGCCATGATAACATCCTTTAAACCTTTATGTCTTTTCTCATGCTCTTCTGAGTCCCTCCTCTCTATTTCTCTAGACACAAATTACGTGGCATTTTCTAGAATTTCATATAAACTGAAATCATAAATTACTTACTAAAAAAAAAAAGATGGTGTTAGTGAGTGAAACCATAGCCTCACACATGCATAATACCATGCCTGAATGATCTCACAGTAATATTTTTCCTTTTTATAATTTATTTTTCAGAGGTCAAGTGGTGGCATACCTGGTTGAGTGCACATGTTACCATGTGCAAAGAAAGACCTGGGTTCCAACCCCCAGTCCCTATCTGCAGGAAGGAACTCATAATGAGTGGTGAAGCAGTGTTACCAGGTGTCTTTCTATCTCCCTTCCCCTATCATTTTCTCCCTGTCCTATCAAATTAAAAGGGAAAATTATATATATGATGATAGGACAGAGAAAGATAGACACCCGAAGATCTGCTTTCCCCTGCAGGTGGGGAGCAAGAGCTCGAACCCTTGTTATTACGCTTGGTAATATGTGTGCTTAACTGGGTGCACCACCACCACCCAGCCCTCATATATATATATATATATATATTTCCACCAAGGTTATTGCTAGGGCTTAGCAATAATATCGATCCCAATGACTTTCTTTCTTTCTGTTTCTGCCTTTCTTCTGACAGACAGAAATTGAGAGGGAAGAGGAGCGAGGGAGAGAGAGAGAGAGGAGAGAAAGAGAGAGAGAGAGAGAAAGAGAGAGAGAGAAGGAGGAGGAGAGAGAGAGAGAGAAGGAGGGGAGAGAGAGACAGAGACAGAGACCTGCAGCACTACTTTACCACTAGTGATTCCAAGGCGGGGGGGAGGGGTTCTTCTCACTTTGTAAAGTGTGCTATTTGGAGCATTACTTCGCAGCCTCCTGTAATTTTTCTTCTCTTAATAATAGTTTGTGTTTTCGAGGTAACCATGATTTACAAGGCTCTAAGTAATTCAGAAGTATCATTTTCACCTTCATAAAATGTGCTACCCCACTGTCACCATATAACCAATATCTGTCCACCAAAGTCCATAGGGCCACTTCCTTCTTTTCAAGCCCCACACACCTTTGTTAACCTCAGATCAGCTCTCCAGGTCAATAGGCTTGCTTGAGTTTTGCTTGTTATCCTGAATTTGCTCGTTTTCCCCCTATGGGTGAAGACATTTTATGTTATTGTTTCATGTGAGTCCCTTCATTATTTCTTGTAGGTTTGGTTTAGTACTGATGAATTTCTTTTTTCTCTCTCTCTTTTTTTAAATCTTTTATTTATAAAAAGGAAACATTGATTAAACCATAGGATAAGAGGGGTACAACTTCGCACAATTCCCACCACCAGAACTCCCTATCCCATCCCCTCCCCTGATAGCTTTCCTATTCTTTAACCCTTGGGAAGTATGGACCCAAGGTCTTTGTGGGAAGCAGAAGGTTGAAGGTGTGGCTTCTGTAATTGCTTCCCCACTGAACATGGGCGTTGACTGGTCGATCCATACTCCCAGCCTGTCTTTCTCTTTCCCTATTGGGGAAGGGCTCTGGAGAAGTAGAGCTCCAGGACACATTGGTGGGGTTGTCTGTCCAAGGAAGTCTGGTCGGCATCATGCTGGCATCTGGAACCTGTTGGTTGAAAAGAGAGTTAACATACAAAGCCAAACAAATTGTTGGCCAAGCATGAACAAATAGAAATAGACACCTGCAGACTTGCTTCACTGCCTGCAGAGTGACAACCCCCTGCCAGGGGCTCGAATCCTATTCCTCACCGCAGGTCCTTGTGCTTCAGGCCATGTGCGCTTAACCCAGTGCGCTACCGCCTGGCCTCCTTGATGAATTTCTTCAGTGGACATTTCGTTTATTTCCATATTTTACTTAGTAAAGGCAATATTGCAGTAAATATTGTGGCACATAAAATTTTTCAAGTTAGTGAGTTTAGATTCTTTCGATAAGTACCCAGAATTTGGTTTGGTGTGATAATGATTTTATTTTATTTTATTGAAGGTTTATATTACTTTTCCAAAATGGCTGTACCAATTTACATACCTACGAACTATACAAGGGATCTATTTCCTCCACAGGTTCACCAAAACCTGTTTTTAATAATTCTGAAGTTTTTTTTTAATGTGAGCTATTATTATAAGAGGGAGATGGTATCTCCTTGTAGTTTTGATTTGCATTTCCCTAATAATAAGTAATGATGAACATTTTTGGGGCTTCCTGGCCATATTTGTGTAGAAAAAGCTATTCAGGGGGGCTGAGCAGTAGCTCACAGGGTTAAGTGCATATAGTACAAAGGGTGAGGACCTGTTCAAGGATCCCTGTTGGAGCCCTTGGCTGCCCATCTGTGGGGTGGGTGGGTGGAGGTTCTATGCTTCACATGTGGTAAAGCAGGTCTGCAGGTATCTATCTTTCTCTCTCCCTATCTTCCACTTCCCTGTCAGTTTCTCCGACCTATCCGATGAAACACAGGGGCGGGATGGGGAGGGGGGGGATGGCCACCAGGAGCAGCGGATTCCTAGTGCAGGCACTGAGCCCCCAGCGATAACCCTGGAGGCAAGAAAGAAAGAGTTCTTTAGTAATTCAGCCTATTTTAAAATTGGTTTTTTCCTAGTGAGGGTTGTATTGTTATATGGAAAACTGAGAAATGTTATGCATGTACAAACTGTTGTATTTACTGTTGAATGTAAAACATTAATTCCCCAATATAGAAATTTTTTAAAAATTGGGTTTTTGTTATTGAATTTCACAGTTGTTTTTTCCTTTCGTATCTAAATCTTGAATATTAACCCCTTTATTGGATGTATGATGTATCAATAATCTTCTCCCATTCAGTAAGCTCATTTTAAATTCTGCTGCTGTTTTCTTTTGTGATGTAGAATCTTCTATACTTGATGTAGTGATGGGCCAGGAAAATAGCTCACTTGGATAGTGTGCTGCTTTGCCATCTGCATGAACTAGGTTTGAGCCTGGCGCCAAGTGCACTGAGGGAAACTTCAGTCCTGTGGTCTCTCCTTTTATCTAAAAAATGTAATGTAGTGTCATTTTCTGAATATGCATACATATATATTTTTTCTATTATGTGATCATGGCTCCTTTTGTCATAAATGAAATATTGATAGGTATATGGGCTTATTTCTGAGATGTCTATTCTAATCTATTGACCTGTGTGTCTCTTCTGCTGCAAAGCTATAATGTTAAAATTATTACCACTTTGTAATATAGTTTGAGATTGGGTAACATGATGCCGCCATTTTTCTTCTTTCTTGCACCTCAAGATTGCTTTAGTTGGTCAGGATCTTCTATGGTTCTATATGTATTTTAGGTATTTTTTGTTCTGGTTCATTAAAACATACTATTGGGATTTTGATAGGGATTGCATTGACTCTGTATATTGTTTTTGGTAAGATGGCCATTCTGACTATATTAATTCTCCCTGTTCATGAACGTGGAATATCTTTCCATCTCTTCTGTCTTGCTCTTTATTTTTAATGTTGTCTTATAGTGTCTAAATTCTACAATACTTTGATAATCACAGTATATGAGGATGGGAGAGTTGGTATAATGGTTATGCAAACAGACATTCATGCCTGAGGCTCCAAGATCCCAGGTTCAATCCCCCAGCACCACCATAAGCTACAGCTAAGCAGTGTTTTGGTAAAAGCAAACAAAAAATAAAACTAAAATTATTAACAATAGATGACTTCATACAAACAAAAATAGAGGCAAAAGTTGAATAAACCAATTGTAAGCACAGTAGTTGAGATTAAAAACTAAAAAAAAAAAAAAAAATACTCCCCAACCATAGATCTAGTATCAGACAGTTTTACTAGTGAGTTCTGAAAAACTTCAAAGAAAAATTTATTTCTGTTATTTTCAAACTCTTCCAAAAGTTGAGAAGGAGGAATATTTCCAAAACATAGGAGATTGACATTGTCATGATACCACAACCATCTGAAAACATCACACAAAAAAGTTAAAAGAAACAAGGAGTTGATTCAGTGGCAGACATAAATTAAGCCCTGGGTTTGATTCTCCATTCCTGCATTAAAAAAAAAAAAAGAACAAAAAAATTCAGCACTTCCAAACAAACAAAAACCAATCTCAAGACATATAGAGAAAGGAAAATTACAGAGCAATACCTCTGTATATATGCAAACTTTCTCAGCAAAATACTAACAAATTGAATTCAACAATACTAGGATAGGAGAGATAGAATACTGGTTATACATACAATAAGCCTTTCATGTCTGAGATATCAAAGGCTCAATTCCCAGCACCATAATAAGCTTTACTGGTCTTTACTGGACTTTACTGGTCAAACAAACACATTAACAATTATAATGTTACCAAATGGAATTTAGTCTAGGAGTATAAGAATGGTTCAATATACATAAGTGAACTAATGTTATGCATCACATCAACAACAGGGAGGACAAAAATCATATATCCTGTCAATAGTTGTAGAGAAAGTATTTGACAGGATCCAGTATCCATTCAGTATAAAAAAACTTAATAAAATGTAGAAAGAATATAATATATTCCTCAGTATAATGATGGCTACATATTACAAATCCAGTCATGATCTTCAACAGTGAAAAACTGAGAGATTTTTTCCTTTAAGATCAAGAATAAGACAAGGTTGTCCACTCTCCATACTTCTATTTAATTTAGAACTATAGATTTTAGAGCAATTATATAATAATAAGAAATGCCAAAACTTGGAAGCAACCTATGTGTCCAACATCAGATGGCTAAGAAAGTTGTGGCATGAGCCCTTCCCCACTAGGGAAAGAGAGAGACAGGCTGGGAGTATAGATCAACCTGTCAACGCCCATGTTCAGCAGGGAAGCAATTACAGAAGCCAGACCTTCAACTTTCTGCACCCCATAGTGACCTTGGGTCCATACTCCCAAAGGAATAAAGGATAGGAAAGCTATCAGGGGAGGGGATGGGATACGGAGTCCTGGTGGTGGGAATTGTGCAAAGTTGTACCCCTCTTATCCTATAGTTTAGTCAATGTTTCCTTTTCATAAATAAAAAAATAAAAAAAAAGAAAGTTGTGGTGCATATACACAATGGAATACTACTCAGCTATTAGAAATGATGAATTCACCTTCATCTTGGATGGAGCTTGAATGAATCATGCTAAGTGAGATGGGACGATCTCATTCACAAACAGAAGTTAAGAAATAAATATAGAAAGGGGAAACACAGAATAAAACTTGTTCTGAGTTTGGTCCTGGTGGGTGCATGATGGTAGAGGAAGAGCTACCTACGGGGTGAGGGTGTTTTGCAGAAAATTGAGAAAGTTTACACATGTATCAAAAATTATATTTACTGTACTGTAAAATATTAATCCCACAATAAAAAAGAAGTAAAAGGAATTCAGATTGGAAAAGAAATGAGGTTATTATTTGCAGGTGATATATTAATATATATAGTCAACCTTATAAACTCCACTAAAAACTATTGGAAACAATACATGCGTGCAGCCAATTGGCAAAGTATAGGTAAATCTGTTGGTTGCATGCCAATACCTAACCAATCAGAAAAAAGAATTAAGAAAAGTAATTAAATTCACATCAAAACATAAAATACCTAGGAATACATCTAACAAAGGAGATGAAAGCTCGATATGAATTACATAATTTAATGTAATTTTTACAGAATAGATTACATAGTATTAAGATACTAGTTAGAAATGACAGAAATGTTTATTGTTTTAATTTTTTGTAATCAACAATGGGTTACAAGATTGTAAGGTTACAGTGTTCAATTCCACACCACACCCATCACCAAAACTCTATGTCCCTACACTCTCACCTCCCATGGATAACCATCATAGTTCTCACAAATCTTAGAATCAGTTCAATTCCTTCTATTTTTGTTTGTTTGCAAATTTATGTGTATTGCAAAAAAAAAAATCTTTTGAGCACCAGGTTTATTAGGTTCCTAAAAAACCGTGGTAAGAAAATAAACAAAGGAGGAGATGGCTTAACCGGTCATTTGACATAAGTCATGAGTCCTTAACCATCTTGTTCACTACTCACCAGCATTCAGTTTTCACGATGGGAGAAGCAGGGCTGACAGACAAGGAGCCAAAGGCAAGCAGGAGAGAGCAATAAAGGCCAGATCTGTCCTGAAATCCTTCAATATGTAACATCTGTCCTATATTGATGTTAACCTTATGATAATCACGCACACGTGGTCCAGCCTTCCTCTTGTTTACAGTCAATAAAGCGCAGTGTACTCTCAACACACATGTATCAGTTCCTTAGATTCCACATGAGTGAAACCATCTGATAGTTGTTTTCATCTCTTTACTTATTTCACTAAGCTTAATCGTCTCTAGTTCTCTAGTTCTATCTACTTTGTCCCAACGGACACAGAATCATCTCTTTGGATTGCAGAGTAGCATTTCATGGAATATATACCCTATAACATCTTTAGCCAATCATCTGTTGATGGGCATTTAGGCTGCTTCCACTCTTTGGCTATTGTAAGTAATAGAACAGAGGGGTGCACATGTCCCTTCAAATTAGTGTTGTTGTGTTTTTTTTTATTTGTGTTTAAGTGTCCTTTGGATAAGTGTCTAACAGTGGAATTGCTAGGTTATAAGGCAATTCCATTTTCATTTGTTTAAGGACTATCCATCCAGAGAAATAAGTATATTTAAAAACAACCATTTTATGAATATTTCCCAAGAACCTCTTGTTTCTGTTTTAAGGACCCCAAAATTTCCTCTGATATGTATTTGGATATCATGGTAACAACTGCAGACTAACAAAGTAACTTAGTGTACTGAACCAAAAGTTCACATACCATGAGGGCACTGCCAGTGAGGAGTAAGAACCCTGCACTGTAGCAGAAATAAAAATAAAATTCACTCATTTTTTGTGGACTAAATGAGTGGGGATGTGAATAAGGGTGGGAAGATTTTGATAAACTATTTCTCTTTATTATTTATTTTAAATTCTCAGGGGATTTTAGAGGGGACAGGAGGCTTGCTGCCTTTCTCCTGGCTTTACATATTGTGGACAAGGATAAGGGATAAGTGGGTGGGGGGTGGGATACCAAGAGTGGATGGATTATTCACTCAGTTATGGACCCCAGAAGGGATGCAATGCAGGGCAGCCCTGTGCCCACATGGGGGAGCACACACCATTGTCAAAAGTGAGCTATCGTATACTTACTCTGAAAGAGCTTTTCTATTTATTATTTTTATTTTATTTTAAAAAAGGAAATACTGAAAAAAAAACTTAGGATAAGAGGAGCACAATTCCACACAATTCCTACCACCAGAACTCCGTATCCCATACCCTCCCTTGATAGCTTTCCTATTCTTTAACTCTCTGGGAGTATGGACCCAAGGTCATTGTGGGATGCAGAAGGTGAAAGGTCTGGCTTCTGTAATTACTTCCCCAATGAACATGGGCATTGACAGGTCAATCCATACTCCCAGCCTGTCTCTCTCTTTCCCTAGTGGGGTGGGGCTCTGGGGAATCAGGGCTCGAGGACACATTCTGTGGTCATTTGTCCAGGGAAGTCTGGTCAGCATCATGCTAGCATCTGGAATCTTGGGGCTGAAGAGAGTTAACATATAAAGCCAAACAACTGTTGACTGATCATGAACCTAAAGGCTGGAGTAGTGCAGAGGAAGAGTTGGGGGGGGGGGGTCCTCCATTTTATAGATAGCTAGTAGGCATATTTTAGTTATATTCCAAAGGGCCTGTAGCTATACTAGTTTTTTTTTCCCCTTCCCCCGACCCCCAGACTGAAATCTGATATGCAGGTGGATCCAAGTTACTGTCTGGAGAGATGATGTCATAACTGGAAAAAGAACCAGAAAGCTGGATCAGGGAAGAGAGTAGCTCTTCCCTTCATAAATATGGTTGACAGTAAACCCCATCGATTTGATGTGACCTGGGGCCCATATTCATCTTAGGAGCCTATGTGACCTCTGCATCCCTATAGATCTGAGCTCACATTCTGTGGTCACGAGTAGGAACCTTCCAAGCTGCCTCAGTAACAGGACCCATCTTCCTCAGGTGTAGCACAGAGTATATTGTCCAGCCTCCCTTTGGAGTATGGAAGATTCTCTACTGTTGTTGATCCAAGTTGACGACAAGGTTCTACGGGGGCCCACAAAGGGGTCTATTTTGTTGTTCCAGATAGAGATGACTGTGAACAATGGAGAGAGGGATTT
The DNA here is from genome assembly GCF_950295315.1 of Erinaceus europaeus. Taxonomy (NCBI): domain Eukaryota; kingdom Metazoa; phylum Chordata; class Mammalia; order Eulipotyphla; family Erinaceidae; genus Erinaceus; species Erinaceus europaeus. The sequence continues at coordinate 97,963,411 of NC_080169.1, read as the reverse complement.
ATTCAAGGTCTAGGCCCATCATGGCTGTTTGGGAATCTCAAGACTCAACTAGGGCCCCAGCTGATGGGGTGGCCTGATAGTGACTTCTTATTTGCTTCTCAGTTTCTCTTATCAGATTAAACAGAATTTTAAAAAGTTTCTTGGAGCAGTGGATTCATTGTGCAGACACAGAACCCCAGTGATAACCCTTGTGGCAATAATAAAAGGGGGGAACACTAACAGAACATCCATATGAAATAGCAATTCCAACCCTGTGTAGGCACTCCAGAAATATTAAAATATCTGTCCTTTACAGAGCTTGTACACAATCATTTATTGCAACACTATTTATAATAGCCAAAATATAATAGCCAGCATTGGAAATGAAAAATATTCATCAGTTGGTGAATAGATAAATAAAATGTGATATATCCATAAACTGGAAATATAATTTGTCAATCAAAACACATAAGACTTCTGACATATGGTACAATGAGGAAGAACCTTGAGGATATACTAAGTGAAAGAAACCAAACAAAAAGGGTCACATCTATATTATTTCATTTATATGAAATGTCCAGAATAGGGAAATCCATAGAGACAGGACACAGACTACAGGGAGAAAAGAATATAAGAGTAACTAAGAGATCTATCCCTCCCTCACTCCCTTTTCCTCCCTCCCTTTCTCCCTTTCTACCCTTCCCTTCCTCCCTTCTTCTTTCCTTCTTTCCTTCCTCCCTCCCTTTCCTTTCCTTTCCTTTCCTTTCCTTTCCTTTCCTTTCCTTTCCTTTCCTTTCCTTTCCTTTCCTTTCCTTTCCTTTCCTTTCCTTTCCTTTCCTTTCCTTTCCTTTCCTTTCCTTTCCTTTCCAGACCATAGTTCCAGCTTATGGAGGTACAGGGGAATTGAACCTCAAGCTTTTGGAGTCTTAGGCATGAAAGTCTTTTTGCATAACCATTATACTACCCCCACCCTATAAGAGCTTTTTTTGGGGGGAATGATAAATAGGTTTCTGAAATTGAAGGTGATATTAGTGGTTGAACTAAGTAAATATACTAAAATCCACTGAATTGTTTATTGTACTTTAAAAATTATTTTTATTTATTTTGATAGAGACAGAAATCAAAAGGAAGGTTGATACAAACAGAGGGAAAGAGACAGAGACACACACACAGCACTGCTTCACCATTCGTGAAGCTTTCTCCTGCAAGGTACTGGGGGCTTGAACCTGGGTCCTTGCACATTGTAACATGTGTATTCAAACAGGTATGCCACCACCTGGCCACCTGAAATATTTATTATTAAAAGGTAAATATTATATCAAGTATGTTGTTATTACATTGTCTAATTATTGCATTATATAACTATATAGTGCTAATGATACTCCAGATTATCTGTATAGTTAAATATTGTACACAAGCATAATGCATGTTTGTTGTGATTAAATCTGCAACCTCATATTTACCTTGGTATTCTTACTTTGATCTTAAGATTAAAAGAACCTTTTCTGAAGACATCCCAGCATCCCTTGAACCTCATCTCACACAAAGGTCTTTGTACTTGCTAGGACTGCCTATGAATGCTGGCTCTTTCAACCTACCTTCTGGGTAATTCCTTATCACTTCCTTTACCAAGTCTTCCCTAATATTCCTGACAAGTTCCTATCCCTCTATTATGCCCTCTCAAAATGCCATGTTTTTTTTTAATCATACCATATATTATAGTATGTATGTTATATTTGTATTTTAATGGGTGGTTTTTAGGTGAATACCTATCTTGTCAATTCCACTGTAAACTCTTTGAGAGCAAGTAAGATCATGTTTAATTTTGTTACAACTATATAGCCTGCAATCCAGAGTGCTTCATCTATTTATATCCAGGAATATTGAGTTAATGAGTGAGTTATCCTTTGGTTGCTCTTACACCACTTCTGAGTTTACTTCCACTTCTTCCTGTTCATTTATTCAAAAATATCAATTGGACTCCTACTACATATCAGCCTTTATAGGGTGGTGACTCTTGAAATGATGACTGGTCTAATCAACTAACATTTCAGAGGCAATGGTCACAAGAAGTTTTCTTTCATTCACTATGTTTTTTTTTCCCTCTTTATCAGAGCACTGCTCAGTTTATGGTGGTAATGGAGACTAAACCTGAGACTTCTGAGTTTTAGATGTAAAAGTCTCTGGCATAACCATTTAAGCTCTCTCAAACCAAAACCCTATAACCCTCTCTCTCCCCCCCAAACCCTATACTAAATTCTTATTTTTTTAAATAAATTCTTAAGAGGATCACAAACATACTGGAATTCATCTCCTCATTAAGGGGCTGAGTATGGGACATAACATAAAAGTTCATACACTCTCCTTTATGAGTTTCAGTATATTGTTCTTGGTAATGACAGTTAACTAAATCATATAACTTAACTGTAACAGTTTTTTTCCCCTATCTCTTAACTTCTTTCTAACCTCATTCTACTATCAGTTCAACTGCAAAGTATTTTGTGCAAATTAAACTGTTGGGACATGTGAGAACCAGACATGTGTGTCTCTCTGATTTAAGCATCAAGTATCAGATCTAGGTCATTTGAGATTTCCGGGAATGATTCTTTCCTAGGTCACATAAAAATGATAGGAGGGAGGGGCCAGGTATCGGCGTGACCTGTTGAACACACATGTTACAGTGCACAAGGACCTGAGTTCAAGCCTCCAGTGCTCACCTGCAGGGGGAAAGCTTTGTGAATGGTGAAGCTGTGTTGCAGATGTCTGTCTCTCTCCTTCTCTATCACCCCTTTCCATCATGATTTCTGGCTGTCTCTATCTAATAAACAAATAAAGATAATAAAATATCTTTAAAAATGATAGGGAATATGTAACTCCTTTCATGTCTATGTTCAGGGAACAAAACAAAGGTTATAGTAAAGCTGGCTAAGATTTTCTTTGTTTGTGAGAGAGTGACTACAAAGTGCCTAACCAGGTATTTATCACTGAATGATTCAATTAGTTAACTTTTCCTATTCTTTTGCTGCCTCTTAATATTTTTCCTTTGAAATTCTCAGCTCTTTTTAGCCTATAAATGTTATAAGGAGGCTATAAAACATCACCCTCATTTTATTGGGTGGGGGTTAATGGTTAAGTACAGTTGCTGATACATGGGTACAGTTTCTCCTCCCCTGTAGTAGCGATCTGCAGAATTCTCCTATCCCCAACTTAGGACATCTTCCGTCATCACATGTCATGACCCCAAAGCCCTGTTTACCCCTTCCTAAACCCTCCTTTCCCACCATCTTTTGCTTTGGTGCAGTACACAAGAAATAGAACTACTCTATGACCTGGCAGTGCTTCTGGGAATTTACCAAAAAGAAACAAAAACCCCTATCAGAAGACATCTGTATACACCTACGTTCATAGCAGCACAATTCATAATAGCCAAAACTTGGAAGCAACTCAAATGTCAAATAACAGATGGCTACGTCTAAGTTTTGCTTTGTGTTTTCCTTGCCTGTCCTTATTTCTTAAATTCTACCTGAAAGTGAGATGATCTGGTATTTGTCCTCTTTTCGATTTACCTCACTTAACATAATCTCTCCCAGTTCCATCCAATGTGAAGCAGAGAGATGACTTCATCATTTTAAACAACTAAGAAGTAATCCATTGTGTATATATAACACAATTTTCTTAGCCATTCATCTGTTATTTGACATCTGAGTTGCTTCCAAGTTTTGGCTATTATGAATTGTGATGCTATGAACATAGGTGTATACAGATGTCTTCTGATAGGGGTTTTTGTTTCTTTTTGGTAAATTCCCAGAAGCATTGCCAGGTTACAGAGTAGTTCTATTTCTTGTGTACTGAGAAGTCCCCAGACTGCTTTAAAGTCCACAAGGATTGGACCCATTTTCATTCCCACCAGCAGTATATACATCTCACCAACATTTGCTGTTTGTCTTTTATAACATATGACATTCTCACAGATGTAAAATGGTATCTCATAGTTGTCTTTATTTGCATTTCTCTTATAATCAATGACTTTGCGAGCACTTTCTCATATATTAGCTGGCTTTTTGGATCTCTTCTTCAGTGAAGATTTGTCCATGTCCTACTCCATTTTTTTATTTTTAAATTTTTAATTATCTTTATTTATTTATTGACTAGAAGAGATAGCCAGGAATCGAGAGGGAAGGAGGTGATAGAGAGGGAGAGAGACACCTGTAGCCCTACTTTACCACTCACAAAGCTATCCCCTTGCAGGTGGTGACTGGGGGCTAGAACCCTGCTCCTTGAGCTTTGTAACCAAGTGTGCCACCACTGCCCCCCCATTTTCTAATTTTGTTGTATAAAACATTTTAAGACTTAATTCCTAAAGGCATGAGCTACTTTTTTTAAAGAGTGAAATCCTATGGGACATTTAGATGGGGGGCATATGCTTCAGGTGTCTTCTAAATAGAATACAGCATATAAATTGTGTAATATTTATATATTCATTTTACTAATTTAATTGACATTATTTTGCATCTTAATTCATTTTAGTGTGTGCTTAAGACTAAAAAAAGAAACATTTTTATAGGAGCTTTAATTAGATCTTTTCTCACATTACTGTTCTCAGTTTCAATAAGCAATTAAGAAAAGAGAACTCACATTGGTGGGGGAACTTCTGGATATCCTATAGCAACTGTGTGTGTGTGAGTGAATTTTTGCTTTTAATTCTGAGAAATGTAAAGTAACTTTGTTCCCATAAATGAAACTGTCATATACTGACAAAGTCAGTACACTTTCTTCTACCAGTAAGATGATTAGGAACACACATTAAAGTTTGACCCACTTTTTTTTTTAAATGAAAGTCATTTCTACTCGAAAAATAGTGACACTAGACTTAGGTCATCCCCCATAAAATACTAAAAAGAAAGTGTCATTCTGTGACACTGAACACAATACTTTTAAACTCCAGCACTTATGTGTCATCAGTTCATCTGATACTTCCTGGTGACATTTGCTGAGAATCTGGACTCTGTAGATTTTTTTCTAGTCTACTCTTATGGAGAGAGAATAATTTCCAGGTATTTTCAAAATTCTCACCAACCTTTTTCTCTTACTGTATACATGATGACTACATGCAAACTACTTTATAAATACTCTGCTGATACTGACAACTTCAAAGCAGAACAAACATCCAGCAAACTTCCTGACTTTATGTAAATTACTCAAAAATAAACCATTTTCATTTAAAAATTCAGAGAATTTGGGAGGAACAAGATGAGAAATATTTCATGTAAGTGACTTGAATTTCTGTGGATGTTAACCTGTATGACTCTAAGGCTCCTACCTTGAAAACCTGCAAAGATAGCAACACTGTTAAGATTTGTGAAAGAAAAGATTTGGTGAGAGGATCAGTGTTGGTCCTGTTAATTTTGAAATGCCTAGGGAAAATCAGATAGTCTGCCTCATGTGTACAAAAGAAATAGAGCTTAGAGAGTCCAGGGATAGGTCTGCGATGGAGATGAACTTTTAGCAATAACTAGGATGTGTAACTTGAGGCATGAGGTATGATCCAAGAATTCGGGTTTAAATCCTCCCTCAGATCCTACTGATGTTTCCCTATTTGTAAAATGAGATAATAGTTGTCTAGAGTCAGTGAAAAATTAGAAACTCCATGGAACACTGTCCAAGTCACTGGCAAAATTATATTACAATGCATATTTATACACAACCCCCACATTACATAACAAAGTACATTCTCCCTTCCCTTATGGAATTCACATAAGTATTTATTAAATGCATTTTAAAGGAAGAACTCTAAGGAGTTTAAAGGAAGCACTCTAAGGCATTGTTTGACCTGGAGGGAATCATGTTAAACAAAGTAAACCAGAAAGAGAAAGAGGATCTTATTCGTCGATAGAAATTAAGAAACACGGACTAGGTGGTTGATGCACCTTGTTGACGCATACAAGTGCAAAGATGCGGGTTCAAGCCTCTTGTCCTTACTGCGGGGGTGGGGGGTGGGGGAGGGGAGAGCGGGTGGTGAAGCTTTATGAGCTGTGAAAGAGTGCTACAGGAGTCTTCTCCCCGTTTTTTTTTTCTTTGCCTCCAGGGTTATCGCTGGGGCTCGGTGCCAGTACCACGAATCCACTGCTGTTGGCATCCATCTTTTTTCCATTGTTGTTATTGCTGATATTGTTGGTGTTAGGAAGACAGAGAGGAGGAGAGAAAGATACACATCAGCCAGGGGTAGATAGTGTAATGCTTATGCAAAGAGATTCTCATCTCTGGGGCTCCTAAGTCCCAGGTTCAATCCCCCCACACCACAAGCCAGAGCTGAGCAGTGCTCTGGTGTTTCTTTCTGTGTCTTCCTCGCTCCGCATCTCTCCCCAAAATAAAGATAAATAGGGAGTCAGGTGGTAGTGCAGCGGGTTAAGCACAGGACTGCACAAAGCACGAGATCCCAGCTCCCCATCTGCAGGGGAATCGCTTCACAGGCGGTGAAGCAGGTCTGCAGGTGTCTATCTTTCTCTCCCCCTCTCTGTCTTCCCCTTCTCTCTCCATTTCTCTTTGTCCTATCCAACAACAACGACATCATCACCAACAATAATAACTATAACAATAAAAAACAAGGGCAACAAAAGGGAATAAATATTTTAAAAAATTAAAAATAAAGACTTAAAAAAAAGAAGAAAGAAAGATAGACACCTGCAGACCTGCTTCACTGCTCATGAACTGACCCCCTGCAGGTAGGGAACTAGGGGCTCCAACCTGAATCTTTACATGGGCCCTTGAGCTTTGTGCTATGTGCACTTAACCAGTGCACCACTGCCTGCCCCCTCCCCTTCTATCTTCTCCTTTCCCCTTAACTCCTGTCTCTATCCAAAATAAATATTTACAAAAATATGTCACAAAAAGGGAAATTAAGAAGCAAGACAAGGGTAAATAAAGGTGAAACTTTAACAAAACTCTGATCCATTTTAGCAAAAGAAAAAGGAGGTGAGAGGGGGTTGGGGACTCTATCCTTTGGTAGCAAAGATGACAGTTTGGTGGGAAGTGAGGTGTGATATCTTGGGGAGATTAGAAACTGGCACCAAGACTCAGCAATAACTCTAGTGGAAAAAGAATAAAAGAAAAAAAAAAAAAAGAAACTGTACCTCTGTGACAACAATCTTGTAAATCAACATTTCCTCAATAAAGTGATCTAAAAAATAGTTTGGTGTCCACAAGGGAGCACAGTGCATAGATTGTGTCACCTGGCTAGCAAGACTTGTATGCCTTTAGGGACAGAAGGGGAAGATACAGATTTGCATTAGGAATTTCCCAATAGGTAGAAACTCTGGTACACACTCAGTCCCTACTCCCCTACAAATAATCTTTCTAGACAAGCTATTAAAATCTTTCTTGATAAACTGTTTGCATGGCACTTAGAAGTTCTGTACTGTTGATAATAGATCAACAGCTTAATATTTTGTCCTTTTTTTTTTTGCCTCCAGGATTATTGCCCGGGGCTCAGTACCTGCACCACAAATCCACAGCTCCTGGAGGCTATTTTTTCCCCCTTTTTGTTACCCTGGTTGCTTTACCATTGTTGTGGTTATTATCGTTGTTATTGATGTTGTTGTTTCTGGATAGGACAGAGAGAGATGGAGAGAGGAGGGGAAGACAGAGGGGGAGAGAAAGATAGACACCTGCAGACCTGCTTCACTGCCTGTGAAGTGACCCCTGCAGGTGGGGAGCCGGGGGGCTCAAACTGGGATCCTTCCGCTGGCCCTTGCACTTTGCACCATATTTTGTCCTTTTAAAGTCCATTTTCCCAAGACCTTTCTAAACACTTGTCCTCTGTTTTAGTCCGTAATTTGATTTATGCACATTTAAGGATATAATACTTTGTGATGTAAAAGGGCACATCATTATCACAGCTAGCAAAATATAGACCAGAGTGGATAGGTTCTGTAGGAACTATGGTTGATTCTACTTGATGTTTTTATTCTATGATTTGATGAGCTCTACAGGGTTGTCAGAAAACTCACGATGCATTTTTACATAGAAAAACAGAAAAATGCTCTTCTGACAACACAATACTTACAATATAAGGGGAAATCTTAAAATAATGAAATGGTGATAAAAGGAAGTTTGGCAAGAAAAGTTATAGACTCATCAAAGTTTGCTTACTACACAAAGCCACCAGACTCACCCAACTAGTAAAGGTAGAGAATAGGTTTGACTCATGTTTTCCTGCTAGTTCTTAAAGAAATCAACAAGCACTAAAAAATTTTGCAGCTTTAGTTAGCATCATTCTTGAAATAATTATTTTGACTCTACACAAAGATCATAATTCCTCCCATTCCTATATGCAAATATAACTGCATTGTTCCATTAAGAAAAAAACTGTTTCTATAATCCCCGAGTCTATGCTGGTCTCGGGATCAAGACAGATACACTTGCAGCACTGCTTCACTGCTTGTAAAGCTTCTCCCCTGCTGGTGGGTAGGGGCTAGAACTGGGTTCTTGTGCATAGTAATATATGCGCTTAACCAGGCATGCCACCATTCTCTCCCCCAACCTCCGGCTAATTTTTGAGGATGAAGTACTGCATAGAGAGAACAAGGTACAGCTGATAGTCAACACCATGGTAGTTAGGAGTGCACCCAATCAAGCTGCCAGATGAGTGTACTATTTACATGTATGATCCCATCAAGGCCAGCCCAAATCTTTGGTCTTCAGAATTGAAAGCACTTGAGTGGCTTTCAAGTACAAAATCAGATGTGAGGACGATCAGGCTGTGACATCTGTCACCCCACTGGTCGCCAGGGTTGATTCGGCTGATCTGGCTGGCTAGGTGCGTGTCTCCTTCCTCTCTTACCTCTCCATGTGCGTCCCTCCTGAACCTGCGTGCTCACTCTAAGAGGAAGGCCTTCTCTGAATAGAGACGGACAAGTCTTCAGTCAAGGGTTTAGCTGTGCTCTCCTGCTAGAACCTCCAAACAAGCTCTCAAAGTACAAAATTTAGGGTGATTTTGTTCTGTAGCAATAATGTGTGCAAATCTGTATGATCTGTTCTCCTGCTCTGAAGATGCGAGATGAAGTTTAAATTGTAAAAAGGACCTTAGGTTAATCATTAAAGATGTACTTTAACTTTGTGAATCAGAAAGCTCATTAAAGCTGTAATAACATGTCACATATGTGACTGCAGTGAACAATGGAGGGGAAAGACAGATGACTTTCCTGGGATGGCTTTTATGCAGTGTTTTTGGAGGTAGATCATGATTCTAGTTGCTCAGTAACTAATGCTACATCAATCTAGTGCTGGGTGACTCCAGCAAATCACTTAACCACTCTGGATTTTAGTTTTCTCATCTATAAAATCAAGTTCATGGGCCACTCTGTCCTGTATTTAAAATTATGATTCACTACTGACTTTTTTTTTACTCGTATGTACATTCCAACCTTGTATCTAATTTTAATTTTTTTGAAAGCTAATCTAAAACATACTCTATTAGCAGGCAATTTTGAGAACCCTCTGGGAGTCACAAATTGTAAGTTTTTAACTGTATTTACTTAGGAAACTAAATATTTTTCACTCATAGCTGGTTGGCAAAAGTAAATCATACATGAAGAATTACCTTTTCAGGTTTATGGCAACTTAATAGGTATACTTTCATTTAAAGATCTGTGATAAAATATAATTATATAAAAAGTAGGAAAGCTCTTGAAATGAAATTCCTCAATTTTACCATAGATCTCCAATGTTAAATACAAATCACCACTTAATTCCACTGTTATGGTGTTACATTAAAATTTTCTTTGCCTGTGGTCCGGGAAGTGGTGCAGTGATAAGGCTTTGAACTCTCAAGCATGAGTTCCTGAGTTTGATCCCTGGCAGCACATGTGTCAGACTGATGTCTGGTTCTCTCTCTCCTCCTATCTTTCTCATAAATAAATAAAATCTTTTAAAAAAAATTTTCTTTGCCTAAGCATATTGCATGCAATTAGACAAACTTGATTTTTTTTTCTCATTTATCTAACAAACATCATGTGGATGTATGACATTTTTCCACTGCTTTATAAACTATGGCATTTCAAAGCTAAATTTTAGTTTGACGTTGTTGGTGAGTGTTGACAATAAAACAGAAGAAAACAAATAAGCATACTCCTTGTGTAACTGGCTAGTGTGTGCCTAAGACTGTATGGAATTCTTTTTATTTTGCCATTGGGGTAATTGCTGGAGACTGGTGCCTACTGAACTCAACCGTTCCCCACAGCCATTATTTTGATAGAGGGTATGAGATAAAAGGAGGGAGACATAGACAAGGAGAGACACCTGTCACAGTGCTCCAATGCTGGTGAGCCCCAAGCATGGTAATAATGTTGGTGTTTTATTGGGTCCTCCTGACCCTGAAGTTCCTTTCAAAAAGCTTATCATTTTTCTGTCACCCCCAAATCATGTTGCTGCAAACTCTCCCCCAACTGGGCAAATGCTCCATTCAATAATTTCTTTTTTTTTATTTATTGGACAGAGACAGAAATTGATAGGGTAGGGGGAAATATGAGAAATACTTGCACCACTTACAAAGCTTCCCTCTGCCAGTGGAGATCTGGGCCTTGAACCCCGTGCCTTTCCACGTTGTAGCGTGTGTGCTCTACCCGGTGCACTACTGCCTGGTCCCAAATAGTTATACTCTTAAGAAAGTTTTCAATTACTATAAACTTTCCATTGACGTCTGACAATAGGTTTCAGTCACTTGTTTGCCACTGCCTTTTCATACAGAGGCAAGGACAGGGCTAAATCAAGGGTTCCCTATTCTAGCTGCTTTTTTTTTTTTAATCAAAAAAGCCACCTGTGGAAATGAATTTCTGTGCTCCACTCCTGAGAAGTGAAGCTGGGGGGGGGGTGAGGGTGGGGTGGAGAGTAAGCCTAGGCTCTGGTTTTCTTTTTTTGTCTTTTAAAAAAAAATTTATAAAGAATATCAAGACTATAGGATAAGAGTGGTAAAATTCCACACAATTCCCACCATGCAGCCCCACAATTCCACATCCCATCCCCTCCACTGGAAGTTTTCCTGTTCTTTATCCCACTTGGGAGCGTGGACCCAGGGTCATTATGGGGTGCAGAAGGTGGAAGGTCTGGCTTCTGTAACTGCTTCTCCACTGAACATGGGCCTTGGCAGGTTGATCCATACTCCCAGATAGGTTCTATATTTTAAGGGACATCCCTCCCCACCCATAGGCGAGACTCTTGGTGGGTGACCGCCTTAGCCTAGACTCCTCCAAATCCCACTTCCTATCCACTTCTGGCACAAGATGCGCATCTCGGTACTTGGGATGCCCCTAAGCTGGACACATTTCATCCCGTCAAGAGATCCGGGCATTGGACCACAGGCGCTCTCAGTCATTTCCCTCTTTTCTTCTTTGCATCTAGATGGGGGTAGTTACCTCCTCGTTTTCTGTGACAAAGCAGTGTCATAAACTGACGGGCTCAAGTTAGACTAAGGTTTTTGGTGGAGCCTCCAGGGTGTAAGGGCGCGCGCGGGGGTAGAGGTGGTGTTGGGGGGAAGAGATAAAAGCCTTTACTGGCTTCTTGATCCAGTTTTGCGCTCTAGGAGTCGGGGTGCGGCGAGGGAGGCGGCTCCCTTGCCTGGCCCCGGAGCGCGCCTGCATCTCGCACCAGGAGACAGGTTGCGATCTTTGGGGATTTTCCAGGCCCGCCGGGAGGAGGGAAAGCGCGCCCCGCCCCCGTGACCCGGCTTCACTTTCAGCTCCGCGCCCCGCCCCCGTCCACCCCCGACACCCCAAGATCCGAGAGGCACATTGTGGAAGTGGTCGTGTTGAAAGAAAGAAAAATAAAAGCCCCCCCTTTTTCCTCCTTCCCCCAAACCACTGCTCAGCGCGCTGCCCACCTGTCCGCAGGCGGCTCTGATCGGGGCTTTTCCCGGTCTGCCCAAGCAGCCTGCGCTTCTCTCCCGAGCTTCCCCAGCCCTCCCTCCAGTCTGTTCCGCCCGCAGCAAGAGCAACAGTTTGGTGGGCGCGCCGACTGGCGCGTCGGGAGGGCCCCGCATCTGTCTGTCCCTGGGCTCCGGCTCTCCATCGGCCGGCCGGTCGGGCGCGAGGGAGAGCGGCCCCGCCAGCCGGGAGCCCCGGCGCCAACCCCTGTCCCGCTGGACTGGCCGCCCGCCGGTGGGCCGGCGGGGAGGGAGACGCGCGGTGGCGGCGGCGGCGGCGGCGGCGGCCGGGCGGGCGCATGCGCGCGGCGCTCCCGGGCGTGCCGGCCACACTCCCCCACCCACTCGGCGAGCTTGTCACTTCCTGCCCTCGCCCCATCTCCGTCCGGGGTCAGTCAGTCGCTCCCTGTCGCTGCCGGAGAGCCCCCGCTTCCCCCCCTGCCTACCCGCGTCGCGGCGGGAGCTCCGGTTCTCCGGGGGAGGACGAGGCAGAGCGAGCGAGCGAGCGAAGGACTTGATAAAGTTTGCTGAAACAGCAACGACTTCCCCAAAAAGGCCCCGGCGGGGGGAGACCCCCGTCCTTACCCGCCCCTCTCCCAAAGCCTGACCGTTGCAGGTGGAGCGGCGCCCCGAGGGAGCCGGCTCCGGAGGCAGCCGTTGCCCCGGCCCACAGCGGCGCCTGGGCTCCTGCCCGCTCGGGTTCCGGGTCTTTCCGTGGAAGCAGCGGCGGCGGCGGCTGTGGCCGCGGGGCGGTTCCTCCTGTCAACTGCCTGCGCCCGCGCGCCGCCCGGCCGCCCGCCCAGCGCCCCAGCGCGGAGGGACGCCGCGAGCCGTCGCCGTCGCCCGGGGCCGCGGAGGGACGTGTGGAGCGGCGGCGCTTCCGTGTCCGCGCCGGCTCCCGCGGGGACTCTTCGGCGGCGCGTCGGGAGCGAAGCTCGGTTGTGTCCGCGGGGTCGGCGGAGGCTGCGCCAGGTGGTGCCCGCCGGCCGGCCGCCCGGCCTGTGCTCGGAGTGAAGTAAGTTGGGCGCACTTGGCCGTGGGGAGCGGCGGCTGCGCCGGGGACTCCCCGACGCACGTGAGTGGCGGGAGGTGCGCGCCGGAGGCCCTGCGGGCGGGCGGACTCACCCCACTCGGGCCGCCGCACTCCCCCCCCACCCCCTCCCTCCGCAGCCTGGACGGGGCCCCTGCGCCTCCGGGTCCGCGCGCGCCGCCCCAGACGGCGAGGCCGCCGCCCGCGCAGCCGGCCGGGCCCGCGCCCTGCGTTTCCGGGTGGCGCGGCGAACCTGTGCGGGGCCGCGGCCCAGCGGCCGCCCCGGAGCCCGGCTCCCTGCAGTAGCGTTACGAGCTTTGGCGTTTTCCGTTGGGGAGGAAGGTGCGGGCGGGTGCCGGGAGCGCCGAGGGCGTGGGGGCGGGGGGGGGAGGGCGGCGAGCGGCGCGGGGAGAGGCGGCCGCAGTCGCCCCAGGAAGTTCGGGGCGAGTGATGACGGGCTTGCGCTGCTTCTCCCCACAGCCCGGCCGGCCGCGATGCGGAGCTGCTCCCAGTGAAAGGAAAGTAGGTCGCGCCCGCTGAAAATGCCTTTAAGGGACAAATACTGTCAGACTGACCACCATCACCACGGATGCTGTGAACCAGGTACTGCGCTCCGCTCGCGCCCCAGCTCCGCGCTCCCCGCAGGTCGCCGCTGCCTCCAGCCGGAGGGAGAATCGCTCGACTCCTCTGGCTGGTGGCGGCCGATCTCACCCCTGCCCCTCCTAACCCCGCTTGATCCATTAAAAAAGAAAAGAAAGAAGAAAGAGCTGCCATGTGTGTCACCTGCAATCTTTTGTGTAGACTCGCTTCCCCCTCTCGGTCCCCTTTTTCATGCCCATTCTAGGCAGCCTGCAGCTATAGTAGCCCCATGCGCTGTGCATGTTTGAAACTTGGAGAGAGAAGGAAAAGTAGATAGTAGGATACTAGGGTTTAGTCTCTGGGAAAGTTATCTAAAGTTGAAAGGAAAAAAAAAAAACCAAAATTTCTCATCAGCTTTTACTATCACTTTGGTTTTTTTTGGGGAAAAAAAAATTGCGTTCTAGTTTGTTGGGATTCAGGTTTTGCTAAATACAGTTTAGCCTTTTAAAAAAATTTCCCAAATATATTTGTTTATTTTGAATAGTGACAGAAGTTGAAAGGGAGATATAGAGGGGGAGGGAGGGAGGGAGGGAGGGAGGGAGAGAGAGAGAGAGAGAGACCTGCAGCACTGCTTCACTACTCCAGAAACTTCTTGTAAGTGGGGGTTGGGGGCTTGAACTCTGGTCCTTGAACATGGACCAGAGTGCCTGTGCTCAACCAGGTGTGCTACCACTTGGCCCTGCAGCTTACCTTTGAAAGATAACTTCTGTACAATGAAACTTTTTTCGGCTAAATTTAAGAATTGGAAAAATTGAATTAGAAGCTTATGAAGAATATCAGAAAATTCAGAATTAATACTGAATCATAGAAATTATTGATGTTTTTCTTTTAAAAATATTTTTGAAGATTCTAAAAATCTATTTATGAGCAAGAAAGGAGAAGAGAAAGAGAACCAAAGCATCACCTGATGCCAGGATTGAACTCTGAGGGTTTGACTCCCAATCTTCTGTGCCAACTCATGGGCCCCACTGGTAATTTTTCTGCTTTTGAGAACCCTGATGCATTTTGTCACACTTAGAGGTACAATTTCAAAGGAAATGATTGAGCACTTACTGCCAGTAACCCCAGGGAAGGGCATGCTACTCTAGTGCAAGGCAGCACTTTGCCATTTTCTTGGCTTACAAGTTATTAGGATGTTGTATGCTTTTTGCTTGCTTTCTGTTGCAGTATCTTTTCTGTATGAATGTACTCAGTTGTGTCATAGTTAAGTTCAGTTTGAGATGTCTGTCTAATGAGAGTAAATAACAATGGGAAGAACTTTAATTCTTAGAATACTTTGGTTTCATGTGAAAATAAAATTTGTGCTGTTTGTCTAGTCCCATGGATTTACTGAAAATTATTTATGACCCACCTCTGCTAAGAAGTCTGTAATTCCAGGTGGGGATTCAGTGTTTATTCAGACACCCCCAGCCCAACTTTTAACACCCCCTCATACTACTTATTATATGTGTCTGAAGTGAAGATACATCTCTATATGTTTAATCAGATGTTGAGTAGTTTGATAGTTTTGAACTAGAGGGCTGAATGTTTTGTGTAGTTTTTATTCTAGTTTTTTTTTTTTAAAGAGTACTTCAAGGCACTTGAGTTAGTTAATAAAATCATTTAGGAAGAAATTTCTTTGTTCTTTCATTTCTTTGGCAAATTATCATTGAGCACCTATTATTGGGTGCTAAGCAATGTCTAAGGTGGTGAGGATATGCATAGTGGAAAGGCATTCCATCATAGAACTTCAAAGTGAGAAGAAATAAACAATGGATGGCAGTCCTTTATACAAGTATTTATATACTTTATCTAATCTGAAATTATTAGAAACAACCATTTATTGTTATGTGACCCTGGATCCAGGTTCTCACACGTGTAAAAAGCCTCTCCCACTCATCTTTCTTTACTTCTTTAAAAAATATTTTTATTATTTATTAATTTATTTATTGGGCAGAGACAGAGAGAAACTGACATGGAAGGGGGAGCTAGAGAAAACAGAAACCTGCAGTACTGTAGATGGGGATTGAGGCCTGAACCCTTGTGTGGTCCTTGCACATGGTAACTGTGTGCTTAGCCAGGTGCTCCATCCCCAGACCCCTCTTTTCTTCATTTCTTTGAGTGAGTGCCCGGCCTGGAGAGCAGGAATACCTCAGCACTGCCATCCATTCAACTCCTTGGTGCTGTCCATGGTGCTCCCCTGTGGTACTGGCCTGTGTGCTCTACTGAGGGAGTTATCTCCGTACCTAGTGAACTGTCTCCTGACTTTGATATATTTACTTACTCATTATTTTTCACTAGTGCACTGGTCATCTCTGGCTTACAGTAGTGCTAGGGACTAACCCTGGGACCTCTGGTACTTCAGGTATGAGAGTCTTTTTGCATAACCATTATGCTTATCTTCTTAGCGCTTAATGTTGTTTCAAAGTTGTTTGTCAGGATAAACTTTCACATAAGTATTAGGACTTTTCTCTCTCATTAACAAGAAATTTGTTAAGTTGCAATAATTTAAAAGTTTTTTACTAGAAACTTTTAAGTCAGGAAGAAATCAATAGGGAAGAAGGAGATAGGGAAAGAGAGAGAGAGAGGAGAGAGACACCTGCAGCCCTACTTCACTGCTTGTGAAGCTTTCCCCCTGCTGGTGGGGACTGGGGGCTTAAACCCAGGTCTTTGTTCATTGTAACATGTGTGCTCAAACAGGTGCACAACTGACTGCCTGGCCTCCTTTTCTCCCCTCTCTTTAAAGTTAACAATTTGACAGTTTTACACAATTGTTAAGAATTCAGGTGCATAACTTCACAAGTATGTGTATTTAGTGTAAATCAACAACATCTTCTAAAGTTCAGTGTCTGGCTCACTTTCCCTTTTCTTTCCTTTCTCCTTTCCCCTTTTCCTTTCCCTCCCCTCCCCTCCCCTCCCCTCCCCTCCCCTCCCCTCCCCTCCCCTCCCTCCCCTCCCCTCCCCTTCCCTTCCCTTCTTCTTCCCTTCTTCTTCCCCTTCCCCTTCTTCCCTTTCCCCTCCCTTCCCCCTTGGCCTCCCATTCTCTTCCTTTTCTTTTTTTCTAAGTTCATTTGCTTTAGCCATCTATCTTCTACATATGAGTGAAACTGTCAGGTAGTTGTCCTTCACTTTTTATTTTTATTTTGCTTAGCATAATCACATCTAGTTCCATTCATTCTCCCTCCCCCCTCATTGATGCAATCTCACTTGTTTTAGTTGCAGAGTAGTATTTCACTGAATATACATCCCATAATTTTTTTACCCAGTTAACTGGAAACTTTTCATTGCATTTTATTTCCACACTATCAGTTCAAAAGTAGTTAGTGTTTCTTTGCTTTTTTAGCTAGAATGAAACACTTACTGATGATTTAGTTTGGAAAACTGGAAGTTAATTTCCTGGATACTTAGATGCCTTTATTACAGAGGAAGACATGTACTGGAGGCAGGATGCTTCCATTACTAAATATCTTGTCTTGTAATAGTTTTTAAGAGAATGTCCTCAGTTGGAGTGGAAAAGATGACAGTGTTTGAAAAATTCTTTTAATGGGTTCACCTCAGTCATCTTTCCTGGTTTGGATCATGAACAGTAGATAAGTCTCTTTGTATTTCTGAGGAGACTTTGATAAAATGGATTAATTTCTGGCAAAAGATAGTGCTATAAGCTTATTAGTATATGTATTTTCATAGTTGTATTTTTAAGACTCATAGAAATTTTCAAACATTAAAAAGTAAGAGAAAATGATAAAAAGAGCCTGAGGTAACCATCCTACAACTCTATTAGTTATCACTACTTAGACAATCTCTTTTCATCTGTAGTCTCCCCTCCTCAACAATTTTTTTTTCTATCCTCCACTGCTCCTTTCACCCTCTATTATATGTAATCAAATCCCAGACATCAGAAGTAGAGGGGCCCTTTTAACAGACTTGTTGTAAGGTACAAGACACTCTTACAGAAGTAGATACTTTATTCTGGGGAGTGTGTTCATGGGAGAATGAAAAGCAACATTCATTTTGAAGAGTTTGAATTTTTTCTTTGGGGGGATATACTCTGTTTTTTTTCCTTAAGGTGATCATATTAATCTCAATGAGGCTTAACCTTGGGTATGATGATAGGATATGTAAAAGGAAGAAAATTTTACAAAATGAAAATATAGAAAGTTTTCGGGGGGGGGGCTTCTGGTGGTAGCACAGAGGGTTAAGCGCACATGGCGTGAAGCGCTAGGACCAGTGTAAGGATCCTGGTTCAAGCCCCTGGCTCCCCGCCTGCAGGGGGGTCACCTCACAAGCAGTGAAGCAGGTCTGCAGGTGTCTATCCTTCTCTCCCCCTGTCTTCCTCTCCTCTCTTGATTTCTCTCTGTTCTATCCAACAATGACATCAATAACAACAATAATAATAACCACAACAGTGATAAAACAACAAGGACAACAGAAAGGAAAATAAATAAATATTTTTTAAAAAGTTTTCCAGGGTTGAGAACATGCTTTCAAATGAAGAAAGAAAAGTTTCTTACAGTGACAGCTGCACACATTTGTTTAACAGGTAGACGTGACCATACTTAGCTGAAGGAACCCTGGGGTTATTGAAATGGGATCTCAGGATATATATATATGTGTGTGTGTATATATATATATATATATATATATATATATATATATATATGTATGTATGTATATATATATGTATGTATGTATATATATATGCTTTGATGTTAGCAGTGCTGGAAGGTGGTAGCATTGCTTGGAAAGTGTGGGTGGCAAAATTCTGTTCTAGTTTCAAAATCAGATGTTAATGGAAGTGGAGGTCAATGTATTAAAGCAAGTTTTCTGAAGGATGGAAAGGGATTAAGGAAAAGTTGCATGTTTTCCCATATCCTGACCTTACTCATTACTATTTTATTCTTTCTAGAATTGTTGTCATTTATAAAACTGTGGCATGCAGGCCCCGGCTCCCCACCTGCAGGGGAGTCGCTTCACAAGTGGTGAAGCAGGTCTGTAGGTGTCTGTCTTTCTCTCCTCCTTTCTGTATTCCCCTCCTCTCTCCATTTCTATCTGTCCTATCCAATGATGACATCAATAACAGCTACAACAATAATAAAAAGACAACAAGGGCAAAAAAGGGAAAAATAAATAAAATTTTAAAGATATTTTTAAAAAACTGTGCCATGAAGTTTTTATTCTCTACATCTGTTTAAATTATGCCCTCTTTTTCATAGTTAGTAGTTTTCTAACCAGGTATCAGTTATTATAATGTAATCCTGAAACGAGATCCTTCTAATCCAGATGAATACTATCATCAATCTATTTATATAAACTTCTGTCATTGTTTCTGAGGGATTGAATGCTACTTCTGTTAGGTTTTGAAAAAGACTTTCCAGCTTCTTGTGTCAGGAAAGCAGTTGGTAGAGAACATCTATTAAGCACATACTGTATCCACAACTCTATAATTTTGGTGCTTTTATTATTTCCACATTGGAGATAAGTAGAGAGAGATCAGAGAATTTAATTTGCCCTACCTGTAGCTAATAAATGGCAGGAAAGCTTTGCAATGTAGTCAGTCCAGGTCTGGAGTCCTGTGTTCTTAATCATTACAGTTATGTCACATGTTCTCAGAATGAGGTGTGTGTGTGTTTGTGCATATGTGTTTGTGCATATGCTCTCAGTTAATTTGAAATAACCCCCAAGTCTCTTCAAATGAAATGACTTGGTTCTGAGACATAGTTCCTTCCCCATGTGTGTACTGATGCAGCCGTTTGTTTCCTTATCAGAAATGTAATGCTGTCTAAGCGCAGGCCCTGAAATAGTAGCACCACACATTATTAAAGTCATCTTCTTTATTTTCCCATGAAGTGGATAATCCTGAGTCAAGATGGTAATAGTTGAGTAGAACATTATAGTGTCCTTAGAAAACAAAATTAAATGGCAATACTATTTACAGAATTGTGTTTCTTTCTGAAATGCACTACTAGAAGTATTCAGATTTTGAAGCATTAGTAAAGTGAAAACCATCCATATAAACTCACCTTGACAGAATATTTTTTTTATTTGTGTCCCTCCAGACTTTTTATGCTTTTCTTAATGTCGATACATATACACTTTAATATATTGAATGTACTTGTTTTGGACCTGATGGCACATATATTAGTTAATATAAATATATATAATCCACTTTGCTGCTTACCAGTCTATTATTGGTGTCCTTTGTCATCAATAAATATAGATCCAGCTCATGATTCCTGATAACCATGAGAGATCCTGTTGAATGTATAGCGCATAGTTTATTTATTTTACTCCCTTTTGAGGCAGTTTTAAATAGTTTGAAATTTTTCTTACTGATGCTTGATGCTAGAGTGTTGCAGTGAACATTCTTATAGTTCTGTCATTGTGTATTTCTCTTTTTTTTTTTAGGCAATGGTTTTGAGATTTGTTCTTGTAGTTGTCCAGAGAACTCTGCTACATTATCCATTGTGTCTTGGAATGGCTTGTAAGGTGGCTAGGCCACCATTGCCCTGGAATTTAGGTTACATATAGAATCAAGGGGAATTGAAAGATGTGCTTGAAGAATATGTATTAAATACTGCCAAAATAGTAAGATAATTACATTTGAACCTAAGATCTACTCTTAACTAGCCTTCCTTTAGCCTTGAATTTATAATAACTTTACTTTTTCCTTATTATTTCATTTTACCTTACAAAAATTATGGTGACATACAAGAAAGTATGATTATTATTAGCATGACTGTAGTAACCGTTGTTTTATTTAAATAGCAAATGATTTAAATAACCTTTTTTTGTTGGGTTTGGGATGGGTGTTTGTCTTCCATGTAGTTTATATCCTGGAACCTGGAGATGCTCCTTTGTTACAGCAGCCACTACAGACATCCAAATCTGGTATTCAGCAGATAATTGAATGCTTTCGATCAGGTATGAATGTTTTAGGATATGTTTTTCAGTAGTTACATAGTAGTTAAAAACTGACTTAGGAATTCTTAGAAATATTTCTTAAAATTATATTCATTGGTTTTCTTTGTAAAGTACTTAAAATTCTTATATTTCAAAAAGTAAATATTGTTTTGATGTAGAGATTCTTTTCTATAGAGATTCTTTTTTGTCACTGTATGCAATATATGAATTTTTAAATAAAATTGATTGTTGATAATATGGTTTAAGGAAATACAGACATCTTTGTGGTATATTTGCTGGTAAACTGACTCTGTATCTTAAAGATTCATTGTTATTTTTTGGTACTTTTTTATGCACTCTCAAGGGCATAGGAAATTATTCTGCACCTTTATGAGCTATGGTATGGATGTGTAGATTGTTTACTCAGAATGTCTGAGATGTCATTTGTTCTAGATTAATTACATTACCATCTTAATATATATGACTCACCTCTTGCCTCACCCTGGAGTTTCTATAGTTTCCTTACCTTCAATAGAGCACAAGATAGAAGAAAAAGAAAAAAAAAAAAAAAGAGAGAGAGACATATTCTAGTCCTAATATCTTTAGATACCTTTGTTTAGGTTTTTTTTTGTTGTTGTTTAGGTTTTTAAATTTAATTAATTTTTTTATTAACATAAGAGAGGAGAGGGAGTGCCAGAGTATCTGGCACATGTGATTGAACCCAGGACCTCATGTTTCAGAGTCCAATACTTTATCTGCCATGCTACCTCCCAGGCGACTTGCTTTTCTTTTATTAAGTGACTGTGACGATTAGACATGATGTATATAACATAATATATATGTGGGTGCATTTGCAATCCATTGCTTTGAAGTACAAGTTTCTTGCTCCATATAAATACTTGAAAACTGTTAAAACTCTTGTGAGATCAGAAGTTAGGCTGCTGTGATGCATACGTTCCACTCTGCAGCTCTTGTAGATTGGGCCTTCATGACATTGCAAATTATTCACTCAAATACAGGCGAGCAGATATCTTACTGAGAGAGATTTAAGAGACTGGAGTATCATTTGTTACTGTTATAAAACTGAGTATCTTAGTGAAAGATGTCACAGAAAATTTATACATAATCACCTGTTTTGTTATTGATGAGAATTTGCTGAGGTGTCTGTTTATAAACCTTTGGAAAGAAAACTATATATTTGCTTTAGGTTAGGACTCTAAGAAATATAGTGTTGCTTAATCTAAAATAAAGGGTTTTTGGTCCCGAGACGACCACACAATGGTACAAGTGCACAAGGCTTGCATGTGAGAGGTCCAAGTCTGCTCTGTGGTGCATCAATAGCAAGAACTGAGCAGTGCTTGGGTGAAAACAAAAGCAAACACACATATACACACAAAATTAAAACAACTAGAAGTACTGTGCTTAGTAGACACAAAGATTTACTTCATAGACTTTTCACTTAACGTCTTCATGACATTACTTTTTATGTGTTTAATTCAGTAAGCATCATGAGCCCAGGTTGTTAGATGGCATAGCCTATTTTTGGAGTGTCCTCTGTTGTCTTCTTAAAAAATTTCATTAGAGGGAGTCGGGCGGTAGTGCAGCAGGTTAAGCGCACGTGGCGCAGAGCACAAGGATGGGTGTAAGGATCCTGGTTTGTGCCCCCGGCTCCCTACCTGTAGGAGAGTCACTTCACAGACGGTGAAGCAGGTCTGCAGGTAGCTATCTTCCTCTCCCCCTCTCTGTCTTCCCCTCCTCTCTCCATTTCTCTCTGTCATATCTAACAATGACAACATCAACAACAATAACTACAACAACAATGAAAAACAACAAGGGCAACAAAAAGGGAAAATAAATATAAAAATTTTTTTAAAAAAAATTCATTAGAGAGACTCTAGAGCCCTGCTCATCTCTGGCTTGTGGTGGTGCTGGAGGTTGAACCTGGGGCTTCAGGGGCCTAAGACATGCAGATGTGGTGCGCTACCTCTGATATATCTCCACAACCTGTTTTACTTTTGATAATTGCTGTTGGTTGACAGAAATAACTAAGAGGTCAAATTGTCCTCCAGTAAGTTAAAATTTGATTTATATGAGGCAGGTAGTGGTGCACCCTGTAGACTGCATACAGTAACATGCTCAAGGACACGAGGGTAGTGGCGCACCCTGTAGACTGCATGCAGTAACATGCTCAAGGACACGGGTTTAAGGTTCCCAGTTCCCACGTGCAGGGGAAAGCTTCACCAGTTGTGAAACAGTTCTGCAGGTGCCTGTTCTTCTCTCTTCCTTTCTATTCTCTCTCTCTCTATCAGAAAAACAAAAAAGGGGGTGGTGTGGGGGTGGGGGGAGACCACCAGGAGAGTTAGAGTAGTTGTATAAGCACTGAGCCTCAGTGATAACCCTGGTGGCTGAAAAAAGAAACAAAAACTGATGTATCATGGACAGTATTTAAATATATTTCTAGATTAATTACCTTAGGAGCAGAGTGGTTAGTTTAGAATGGTTAGTAAGAATTTCTCATAGGTATTTTAAATAAAGAGATAAGGATACTTCTGTTCTTTCTCAGAGCAGGTAATAGCTTTCTACACTTAAGTTTATTTTTATAATTATCTATTGCCAGAGTTTCATCACTGTGGATAGACTTTCTCAGATGGAAGGGTGGGGTGGGGAGGGCAGAGATAGCACAGCACCAAGCTTCCTCTAATTTGGTGGGATCTGGGTTTACACCTGGATTGCATGCATGGCAAAGTAGGCACACTGTCCAGGTGAGCTATTCAGCTCCGGCTTCTGGTTGTGCTGGGGGTTGAACTTGGGCCTTTGGTGCCTAAAGCATTGAAGTGTTTTTGCATTACCATTATGCTATCTTTTCAACCCCTTAACTAGTCCCTATAGATTGGTTCACATCTCCCTTGTCCCTCCCTCTCTTCCTTCCATTTCACCACTATAGTTATTCGTGGGGCTTGGTGGCTACACCATAAGTCTACCACTCTTAATGACTTTTTTTTTTTAAGTAGAGACAGAGAAAAATTGGGAAGGATGGTGGGCAGAGGAAAAAGAGAGACTCTTAGAGCACTGCTTCAATGCTTACGAAGCT
The DNA here is from genome assembly GCF_950295315.1 of Erinaceus europaeus. NCBI lineage: Eukaryota > Metazoa > Chordata > Mammalia > Eulipotyphla > Erinaceidae > Erinaceus > Erinaceus europaeus. Next base: position 97,939,879 of record NC_080169.1, on the reverse strand, counting down.
TCCTTCCTGTAAGGTGGGAACTGGGGTCTTAAGCCTGGGTCCTTGTGCGTGGTGTAATACGTACACTCAATGGGTGCACCACTCCCTGACCCCTGTGAGATTCTTTTTAAAAATGTTAAGAATTAGTAGCTGCAAGGTGTCTCATTGGGATAGTGTGCTTGCTTTCTCATATGAGTGAGCCAGGCTTGAGCCTAGCCTCCACCACACTGAAGAGAGCTTCGGTGCTGTGGTGTCTTTTTCTTTCTAGTTTCTGTCTTTGTCTTTTTAAATTTTTTATTATCCTTATTTCTTTGATAGAGACAGCCAGAAATTGAGATGAGGGGAGACAGAGAGGAAGAGAGACAGAGAGACACTTGCAGCACTGCTTCACCACTTGTGGAGCTTTCCCTCTGCAGGTGAGGACCAGGGCTTGAACCTGGGTCCTTGTGCATTGTTAACATGTGTGCTCACCAGATGCACCACCACCTTGCCCCGTCTTTCTGAAAAAGTCATCCTGGAATAGTAAGGCTCCAGTGATGACAAAAAGAAAAAAAAAATTAGTGTTATTTTATATAATTTCAGTTTGTTATAGCATTATAATAGAGGTTAGAATTGGTTCATTCCTAAATGTTCTGACTTGTTACAAAGTAACACTTTTTCAACAAGATCTATGCCCTAAAATTTGTGTGTTTTTTTTAAACTTTAGGAAGTGAATTTTTATTTTATTTATTTTATGTTTTATTAATGACTTAATAATGGTTTATAAGATGGTGAAATAATAGGGGTATAATTCCATACAGTTCTCACCACCAAAGTTCTGTGTCCCAACCCCCACCCTCACTGAAAAATTCCCTTTTGTTTATCCCTTTGGGAGTATGGACCAAAATTGAATGCAGAAGGTGGGAGTTCTTATTTCTGTAATTGTTTTTCCACTGGACATGGGTGTTGGCAGGTTGATCCATACCCCCAGCATGTTTCTATCTTTCCCATGTTGGGTAGGGTTCTGGGAAAGTGAGGTTCCAAGATATACAGATGAGGCCCTAATGCAACATTAAAGTAGTAAGTATGAAAGTAAGAAAGACTGGAAGGGACCAGGATAATAATGGCAGTGACACCAGATCTTTGTTGATGAGTATGCAGTGATACTAATTCACATATGGAAATATAAAGCATATATAAATCATATATAAAATGTATATGATTGTAAGTCAGTGACAAGTCAAAAAAGTCTCTTCATTATTCTCCCCAGTTTCCATTCAGACAGCTGCCAAGTACTACCTAGTATAACATAATTTTTGTGTCTTCTAGTAACCTCCTGTAGATAAACATTTCCTTCCTCATATTCCTGACAGACTCTCTAGAACTCTGTATATACCTTTGCTTTATTAAAATTACATTCCACTATTGTTGGACATTTATTCAGAGGTGGATGTTTTGATCCAACTTACAGACTTTCTGCTCAGAAACCCCTGGGTGGGTGGGTGTCTTGAGACATAGTGTTTGTTTTGAATTCCTGCTTTCTGTTTGCTTCTTTCCTGACCTCCCTTTCCACACTGAAGCAATTGCTTTTTGTTGTTGTTACAAGGTCTTTGCTAGGTCTTCTTGCCTGTGTGATTATTCTGCTGCTCACATACGTTTTTCCCCCCTTAAATCATAGAAGCTGAGAGGGAGTGAAAGATAGGGGAAAGGGAGAGAACTAGAGAGGAACATATCACAGTACAAGTCTGCTCACGAAGTTTCTCCTTTGCATGTGCTCCATTCTAATACTTGAAGCTCAACCCAGGCCTTGCACATGGTAAAGTGTATGCTTTACTGGGTAAACTGTCTCCTTCCCCCAGAGGCAGAATTTTAAATGAGAAAATTATATAAGTATAAAAGTAAGGGAGTCGGGCGCTAGCACAGCGGGTTAAGCGCAGGTGGCGCAAAGCACAAGGACCAGCATAAGGATCCCGGTTCAAGCCCCCTGGCTCCCCACCTACAGGGGAATCGCTTCACAGGCGGTCAAGCAGGTCTGCAGATGCCTATCTTTCTCTCTCCCTCTCTGTCTTCCCCTCCTCTCTCCATTTCTCTCTGTCCTACTCAACAACAACAACAACAATAATAACTACACCAATAAAAAAACAAGGGCAACAAAAGGGAATAAATAATAAATATTTAAAAAAATAAAATAAAAGTAAAAGTAAGAAAGACTGGAAGGGAGCAGTCTAATAATGGCAGTGACACTAGGTCTTTGTTGATGAGTGTGTTCAGGAGTAAGTTCAGGTTTATTGACATTAATTTAATTGAGCTTAATGTTCTCTCCTAGTCTTAGTCTTCTGGGAAAGCAAAGAAACTGTAGAATGTACTAAGGTTAGAACCAAAAATGGGGGGAGGGGCGGTAGCACACCTGGTTAGCACTCATATCACCATGCACAAGGACCCAGGTTTGAGCCCTTGCTTCCCACCTGCAGGGGGTCGTTTCATAAGCCATAAAGAAGCTCTGCAGGTGTCTTTCTCTCTTCTTTCCTAGCTCCCTTCCCCTTCCAATTTCTCTCTGTCCTGTCAAATAGAAAAAAAGAAAAAGAGAGAGAGGAAAAAAAAGGAAAAAAATGGCTGCTGGGAGCAGTAGATTCATAGTGCAGGCACAGAGCCCAGCAATAACCCTGGTAGCAAATAAATTAAATAAATAGATAGATAGATATGCATATGTGTATACACACACACACACAGGAAAAAGAAACAATCATGGGAGTCGGGCGGTAGCAGCGGATTAAGCACACATGGCACAAAGCGGAAGGACCTGTGGAGGGATCTCAGTTCGAGCCCCAGGCTCCCCACCTGCAGGGGAGTCGCTTCACAAGTGGTGAAGCAGGTCTGCAGGTGTCTGTCTTTCTCTCCCCCTCTCTGTCTTCCCCTCCTCTCTCCATTTCTCTCTGTCCTATCCAACAGCGACAACAATAACTACAACAATAAAAAAGGGCAAAAAAGGGAATAAATAAATAAATATTTTTTAAAAAGAAACAGAATCATTTGTTCAACAAAGGTAGCCTTTAATATGAAGTTGTCACCTTATTTTGAATTCTCAAGATGTAGTGTACATAAAATATGCAGCATTTTAAAAGAGTAATTCTTTCTGTAGAGTATACTAGAAATACATGTAAAATGTCCCTTTTTTAATCTTAAGGAGGAACTATAGTGAAAGGAAAATTAGCTTTGTCTGATGTTTGCTATTGTCATTTTCTTCTAAATTTAGATTTAGTCATGTAACTTTTTAGATTTTTTTTTTTTTACTGCTAAAGCAACATTAATTGCAGTATAAGTTGTGATGAAATGGTGATGCCTCAGTTCTAACTCTAATAGCAAAAGCTTAGGATGTAAGTATTGGTTTAGAGATAGAGAGGAACTTGCCTTACTCTGTGATGAATATTTTTGGTTATTATCTAGCAGTTTTTGCATAGCTTCTCCATTCCCAGCTTCTCTGTTTTTAAAATGTTCTGGGGGGCGGGGGGGGATATATGAGAGGGAGAGATACCTGCAGCACCGCTCCACTGCTTGTGAACTCCCCTCCCTCCTTTACTACCCCCACACACACATGCACACTTGCAAGTGAGGGACTGGAAACTTGAACCTGGGTTCTTGTGTATAGTAATGTGTGTCTTTACCAGACAAACGGCCATCTGGCTTCTGTTGAAGAACACTAAGTAGGTGTCTAAATGAGCATGTCATTCTCAAGTGGCAGAGAGCTCTAGCTAATTGACAGAGCCACTGCTGGTTGGCTGCATCTAATTGTTAGTGAGCCCACTCATCAGAAAGTGCTAGCTGATTAGAAGAATGCTGTTTAGTCCCCATGTGGAAAGACAGCAAAATCTGGAATGATCACTAAAGCTAGCCCATGAATAAATTGTTTCTATGAAATGGAAGCATATTATTTATTTATTTTTAATATTTTTTACATGATCAAGGAATTCTTTTTGTTTTATATGAGAGAGAAGATTTGATTTGATTTTCCAGTTAATTTACTTTTGTTACTTGCGTTCCCCATCCACCAGGTTTTATCTGTCATTTTTCTTATTTATTTCACTTCCATGCCCATCTTGAATTCTGTGCAATTTATCCTAAAAGGAATGATTTCCTCTTTAAATGACCAAGTAGAATTCCATTGAATATGTATCTAGCAGCTTCTTTTTTTTCTTTTTAAAAGTTATTTATGCATTTATTTATTTATTTATTGGATAAAGATGGATGGACATCAAGGGGGGGATAGAGGTATACCTGCGGCACTGTTTTGCTGCTTGTGAAGCCTCTCTCCTGCAGGTGAGGACTAGGAGTTTGAACCCAGATCCTTGCACATTGTAGCATGTGTGCTTAACCAGGGGTACCACTGCCTAGCCCCCTCCAGTAGCTTCTTTATTCAATCATCTGTATTTGGGCATTGGATTTATTTCATTCTTGACTATTGTGAATAATGCTGTTGTGAACATAGAGGTACATAAAGTCTTTTGGTTTAGTATTGTTGTATCCTTTGGATAACAGTGCCCAAGACTATTCCTATAGGTTCATACACTATTTCCATTTTTTAAAAATAGGAAAGCTATCAAGGAAGGGGATGGGATACAGAGTTATGGTGGTGGGAATTGTGTGGAGTTGTACCCCTCTTACCTTATCTTATGGTTTTGTTAGTGTTTCTTTTTTATAAATAAAATAAAATAAAATTACTTAGATCTGGCGAAATAGTGCACTGCTTTGCCATATGTGTCACCAGATTTGAGCCCAGTCCTGACACACTGAAGGAAGCTTTCACTCTCTGCTTGTGTCTTTGTGTTTCTATCAAAAAATATACATATATTTATTTTTTATGATATACACGCACACATATGTCAGGATACCTTTTTATCCACATCTTTACAAATAATTCTTCCTAGTCTCTGGTGTAGGCCATTCTTACTGGTGTGGGATGATATCTGTGTGTTTTTATGTGCAATTCACTACAAATAAGTGATGTTTAGCATGTTTTCATAGACCATCTGTATATCTTCTTTGGAGAACTGTATTCAGATTGTTTGTGGTTTTACTACTATTATTACTATCATCCCAACTACCATCACAAGTGTATTGCTCAGCCTTAGCTTGTATGTAGTGTTGCTGGGGACTGAACCTGGCAACTCCAAGCCTCAAGCAAGTCTTCTTGCATAACTATTATGCTATCTCCCTTGCCCTACAATTTTTTTATTGGGTTAGTTAGTTTCGGTTCTTGAGTTGTATGAATTCTTCATATCTTTTGATACAGAACTATTGTCATATGTACACTATATAAATACCTTCTACTTGCTATGTTGCCTTGTTTTTATAAATTTTTTAAATTTAATTTATTTATTTATTGGCTAGAAAAAGCCAGAAAATGAGAGGAAGGGAGGAAATAGAGAGGGAGACAGAGAGAGAAGCCCTGCTTCACCACTTGTGAAGCTTCCCCCTGCAGGTGGGGACGGGGGGCTTGAGCCTGGGTCCTTGCACATTGTAACATGTGTGGTCAACCGGGTGCACCATCACCTGGCCCCTTAGGTTGCCTTTCTTAAACATAGAACTTTTCAATATGTATTTTAACAAATAACAGTCAGGCATGATAAGGACTGGAAGCATAGTGGTAAACATTAAAGAAAACTTTTCTTGCCTTCTTAGGGCTTTCAGTTTAATGACAGTACAGAAAAGTAATTATAAAATAGTGGAGATAGACTAGTCCTGAAATATAGAGCATTATATGGACTACAGGTGAAGAATTCTTTAAAAACAAGAAGGTTTAGAGAAGGGCCTTCGAGTGAAAATGGAATCTAACCTGAGGTCTACAGGAATACCATAGATCAGAGAAGTGGGAGAATGTGATAATTAGAGAAGAAAAACAAAACAAAACAAACAAAAAAAAATGGGAAGTGAGGACCTGAAAGGTGTGTGTGTGTGTGTGTGTGTGTATGTGTTTGTGGGGGGGCGAGGGAGGGAAAATTAGGTAAATCCATGTGCCTGAAAGAATTTTGAATGCTTAAATCAGCACAACTGAATGCCTGCGTGTCTATTGAGGCAACTTGAGGGAGTAATTGTATTGATGGTTAAGGCTGATCAGTTGTTAGAGGTAGATAATCATCCTTTTCTCCTCCTCCTCTTCTTCCTACTTCTTCTAAGATGTTTATTGGGAACAATATATATCCTCTAGTTAGGACTAAATAAGAAATTGATGTTTTTTTGAAGTGTGTGTGTTTGAGAGAATGTGGTAGACAAAGTGATGGTATTGATTTGGAAGGAAGTCTTCTAAGTTGCTGGTTTTGGTTGTTGTTAATTTGTTTATAATGTATGCCCCTGTTTTGCACTTGCTGTTATTTTATGAGCTAGGCCCTGTGTGGTTTTTACTTAGAGAGAGACGTCACAGCCCATGCCCACATAGCACTCTCTGTGTGGTGTGCCCAGGCTCAAACTTAGGCCATTTACCTGGTAACACAGATGTCCTACCTGGGGAGCTAGTCCTCTAGCATCTGTACTTGCATTTTAAATCTAACTCTTTAGCTGATTTTTTTTTTTTTTAATGTACTGGAAGGTAAACCTGGGGCCTCACTCAGTGCAGCATACACTCTGCCACTGGGACATTCTGTTGCCCTTTGAGTTGAATGTTTGCATTTACGTAAGGTTTTTTTTTTCTTGTGTCCCTCTTCCAAAAGAAAAAGATCATTATAGGCAGAATTGAACTTTTTAGTGTGAGTCTAGCAGCAGGTCTTTTGTTTAGAATTGTCTTTCTTCTAAATTCTATTACCCTTAGCTATCCTTCCTGAGAACTATTTATAATGAGTTAGAAAGATTTACCTAAAGTACTTTGGGGGCTGGGAAACAGCTAACCTAAAATCTATTGACCACTTTATCATACATGAGCATCAGGGGTTTGAGACCACATGGGAGCACGATGTACTGCACCAGGGGAAGCTTCATGAATCAAGTGGTTCGTTACTGTGGTGTCTCTCTTCTCCTCTCCCTTGCATGCCTCCCCCACTTCCCACCCCTGTTTGTCTGTCTGTATCTGAACTTTAAAAGGGGGAAGTGGGGGAAGTCCTCTGGGAGCAGAAGAATTGTTCAGGTGTGCAGCTCTGGTGCCAGAAATAAAAGTGTATCACCATTCTGCCTCATGCCAAGATACTTTGTAATGTGACATGGACTAAAGAAATACTATGGGGCTAAGTGGTGGTGCACCTGGTTAAGTGCTCACATTACAGTGCGCAAGGACTTGGGGCTTAAACCTAGGCCATGTGTATACTCTTATTAGGCGTGCCACTGCCTAGCTCCTCAGAATTGGACTCTTCTAAAGCAGGATTAAAGAAACTTTTTTTTTTTTTCCTGTTAAGGACCATTTGGACATCTATAACATGATTGCAGGCCATACAAAACTATCAACTTAAAAATTAGTACTTAATCCTGCTAAGAAGAAAGTTCTGCTTTCTGTGGCAGGAACAGACCAAATGGCCTATATGCTGATGTTCCTACTACCCATGTGTTAAAGACTGAGTAAATTCTGGTATCCTGATAATCAGTCTTTTTGTACTAGAATTTAGAGGACTGACCTACTTCAAAATGATGATAAACATGCAAAATCATTAATACAAAAATGAAATGTAAATAAGTTACAGAACCATTTCCAGAACCTATACTTTTAATTACACTACTGAGATTATTTATTTTTTGTCATTGTGTCCCCAGAGCTTATTGACTAATAGACCATTTTGCACCTAAATCTTCTGAAAGCTACTTTTGGGGACCCCTTTTTTTCTCTCAAGTCAATATTGCCATTTTTTAATTTGAGGAAACTACAGGCTTATTAATTTAGTAAAAGACTACAGATCAGGGAATTGGGTGGTAGCACAGTAGGTTAAGTGCAGGTGGCGCAAAGCACAAGGACCGTTGTAAGGATCCCGGTTCGAGCCCTCAGCTCCCCACCTGCAGGGGAGTCGCTTCACAGGCGGTGAAGCAGGTTTGCAGGTCTCTATCTTTCTCTCCCCCTCTCTGTCTTTCCCTCCTTTCTCCATTTCTCAGTCCTATCCAACAAAACGACAACAATAAAACAAGGGCAACAAAAGGGAATGAATAAATAAATATTTAAAAAAAAAGACTACAGATCAGTCTGATTTTTGTGTATATTTTTATTTTAAATTGTACTTATTTGAATATTTTGTTCCTTGTGAGCAAATGTTATGACTGAACATGTTTTTATTAATGCTCTTATTTTAATTTCTTAGAGCTATAGCCCTGAAACTTTACATTGTTGTAAAACTGTTAAGTCACTAATAAAAAAAGAAAAAATCATGCATTTTTCCATCGTCCTGGAGGATACAAGAAGCCATGCTTTTAGCCCCACAGTACATCTTAAAGATCAGTTTTGTCAGATTACCTGTGGCAGAGGCCTGCAGGAAGTAGTAATAAAACCTTTTGTCTGCGTTTTATTCCTGGTGCATGTTTTACTTTACAGACCAGATGCTTATTGATGTTTAATTTTTCTGTTTTTTGATCTTCATCATAATGTTTAGATTTCCTAGATCAGTGGCAGTTCTTCAAAAACTATGAGTATTACCAGAATTGAATACTTTGTCATTGAGACTTGTTCTGGACTCTTACAGTTTATAATCTTGTAGAGAAGACAGATTTTGAACTTGTGCTTATATATGTTTACTTAATTTGAACTGGTTTAAATTTCTGAGGGATAAAAGCTTTGAATATAAATATAATAGTATCAAGAGACTTAAGCCGAATTAGAAAATATGGTCTAGAATTCTGTACTATCACCCATAATCCCACGTTGGCCCAGTACCTGAGATAATTTGAGCTAAATTTGAACAGAAAAGTCATAGGCAGTCCAGTGATACAAACTTTGACCTTTTAGGAATCAGGAGAAAATAGAGCTATAATCTATTGAGTGTACATGCTATAATGTTCAAGGAGCTGGGTTCAAGTCCCAAGTCCCCACCTGTAGGGAGAAAGCTTTGCAAGCAGTGATGCAGTGTTGCGGGTGTCTCTCTTTTTCCTTCTCTATCTTCCCCTTTCTTCTTGATGTTTGTCAATCTTTATCAAATAAATAAGTTAATTACTTAAAAATATTTTATAAGTCCCTATTGGGGCTGGGGAGACAGCATAATGATAATGCAAAAAGACTTTTATGCTTGAAGTTCTGAGGTCCTGTGTTCAATCCCCAGCACCACCATAAGCTTGAGCTGAGTAGTATTCTGGTCCTTGTCTCTGTATCTCTCTCATGAAAAATAAGGGAAAAAGTTTAAATTTCACATTCACTTTATAATGCAGATTAATGCTGAAGAAGCTGCTTAAAAACTGACAGGCACAGCAGGTATTCGATTCTTCTCATGCCATATCTAGGGGTAGGTCACGTAAGTTTGTATTCCTTGGTCATTGTGGTAGTCAACCAGATGTTGAAATCACTCTTGGTACAGTCTGAGAATTCTTGCTGAGTTCAAAAAATAGATCATTGATTTTAGCTGGGATAATACTCCAAATAATAGTAGTGTTTTGTTTTAGGACTTACTTTATATCTTAGTTCTGAATACATTGTACTAGAAATTGGGAATGCCTGTATTTTGTTTTTTAAAAGTAGTGTAACTTTTTCATCACCAACAATGACTGCCCAGTTTAAAATTACTTATTAAAGTAACCTTTTATATTAGATTTTCTTTTCTTATTCCTTCAGGGACTAAACAACTTAAGCATATTTTATTAAAAGATGTGGACACTATTTTTGAATGTAAATTATGCCGCAGTCTCTTCAGAGGATTACCAAATTTAATTACCCATAAGAAATTCTACTGCCCACCCAGTCTTCAGATGGATGACAGTAAGTTTGGTTCATATGCTCATTTATACATATTAAAGTTAAGTGTTCTTAGTTCTACAACTATAATCTGTTAAAAGTCACTGATATCTGGTGACAGATGATTTAATGATAGAGAGTAAAATGTAATATGTGACTCAGTTTCTTAGGTGCTTTCATATTAGTGCTTTTCACTTCTATTTTATTAAAGATATTAATGCTATATTTCTGAGTAAATTTGCTTGTTTTAAAATATTACATACTGTTTTTGAATGTTTATATGGATCATATAGTTTATACTTAGGGTTTCTGTAACATAAAATGTTATTGCTTAAAGAGGGGACACTAATATTTTTCCTCTTGAACAGTTTGTTACCTGTATGAATGATCATTTACTTAGATTCCTCTTAATTGAATGAGACCCAAGTTGGAAGTAGAGAAAAGGATGAACAAATGAGTTGGTTTTTTGGGAATGATAGATAACACTAAGGATATTAATCTTTCTAGTGTTTTCTGGGTCTTGTTTGATGATTAGTTGTATTTTGAGTGAAATTATTTAAATCCTTTGACTTTCTTACTGAACCAACTCCCTGGCCTTTTGAGTTATTTATTTGTTTTTTTAGATTAGTCATTTTACCAGAAGATAGATTGTATTGCAGGCTTACTTAAGATCTGAAAAATCTTTATGTGGTGATGTTTGGTATAAATCAGTATTTTTTGTTTATTGAGTTCAGAGTATTGTCTTTGCACAATTAAGTATGCAGTATAAACAATGATGTTGTTTTCTTACCTTAAAAACAAAATTATTCAAGTATTAAGATGCCTTTGTTATCCTTATTCAGGCATTAAGCTCTTTATGGATTTACAAAATACAGAAGTTACTGTGGCACGTTGATGATTATAGTTCCATTATGGAATTTTGTGCTGTTCCATTACGGATAGCCCTTTTGGGGTGGGAATGAAATGCAGACTCTAATATCAGAAGTACTGCTTAAACTGTTAGTAGCAAACTGAATTAATTATGATAGAATATGGATGAAATATTCCTATTTGGGGGGTCAGGTGGTAGCGCAGTGGGTTAAGTGCACATGGCACAAAGCACAAGGACCAGTGTAAAGATCCCTGTTAGAGCCCCTGGCTCCCACACCTGCAGGGCGGGTCCTTCACAAGCAGTGAAGCAGGTCTGCAAGTGTCTGTTTTTCTTTTCCCCTCTCTGTCTTCCCCTCTTCTCTCCATTTCTCTGTCCTGTCCAAACAGGACAGTGACATCAGTAACAGCAACAGTAATAACTGCAACAAACAAGGGCAACAAAAGAGGAAAAGAAAACATTTCCTATTCAGAAAGTTTTCTAACTATTTAGATCTTCCTGTTCTGTTTATCACTGAGATGTAAATAAAAAGGTGGTCATGTAAATTATTTTTAAATCAAAGCTTTTAATTAAGTGACCAGTAGAAAAATGAATAATTTGATAATTAAGGTTTTTGGTATTGTAGAATTAAAGAAGGAATTAGATAAATGAATTTCTTGAATGGTTGTCAGCTCTTGTCAATACTTACTCTGGAAATCATTCTGTGACAATATTACCCTATTTGTCCATTTAAAAAAGAGAGATGAGTAGACTACAAGAGCCATAACAAATCATTTCCTGGATTCTAAATAGATATTAGACTTATTATTATATATTGTTATGTCACATATAATATATAATAAAGTATTGTTATTTGTAGCTTCACTTTAGAGTTTCATGTGGAAATATAATAGTGTTATTGGACAACTCTTTTTTTTTTTAAAGATTTTTATTTATTAACCCATGATAGAAAGCAAGAGAGAGAAATAACCAGAGCATCACTTTTGCACATGAAATGTCAGAGATGGAATTTGGGACCTCATGCTCCCAATTCCAGGGCTTTAGTTATTGGATAACTCTTATAGTAGGAGTACAAGATTGCCTATAGAGAGACTAATTTTTGTGCAAGTAAATAAAACAATGTTTTAGAATAAATCCACAGTTTATAATTATTTACATATAATTATGTCATTAAGACATGTAGGAGTAAGAAATAGCTCATGCAGTAGAGCACACACTTTAGCATGCATGAAGACTGGTTCAAGCCCTTTGCATCACCACATTGGTGAGCAGCAAACACGGCACCAGGGAGATCTTCGTGAATGGTGGAGAGGTGCTGTGGTGTCTCCTCTCATGTTTCTCTTACTCAGTGTTCTTTCTCTATCTGAAATTATAAGAAAAAAAAAAAAGTCTGCTCAGAGCAGTAGAACTGCTTAGATGTGTGTCCCCAACACTGGGGGGAGGAGGAACATGTAACAGACTAAGTTTAACAATGTAAGTTAACAATGTAAGTTAACAATGTAAGTTTTCTTTACATCATGTTGATATTCCGATAGATATTTTTATAAGAAATTCAAATGTCCTTGTACAGATAGAGTAAACTATTTACTATGGTTAAGGTAATAGGAATGTATTGTATATTTTTTTTGCAAGAAGCATTTTATTTTTAATATTTACTTACTTATTTATTTGCCTCAAGGGTTATCACTGGGGCTCAGTACCTGCGCTACGAATCCACTGCTCCTGGAGGCCATTTTTTCCATTTTGTTGCCCTTGTTATTGCCCTTATTGTTGTTGTCACTGTAATTGTTGGATAGGACAGATAGAAACCAAGAGAGGAGGAGTAGACGGAGAGAGAAAGATAGACACCTGCAGACCTGCTTCACCACTTGTGAAGCGACCCCCCTGCAGGTGGGGAGCCGGGGACTCGAACCGGGAACCCTATGCTGGTCCTTGCACTTCATGCCATGTGCGCCTAACCTGCTGTGCTACCACCTGATCCCCCATTTTATTCTTTTATTTAAAAAAATATTTTACTTATGTTGATATGACAGAGAAGGAGATAGTGAGAGAGACAGACAGACAGACCGACCGGCCAGCAGACAAAGACAGGGACCTGCTTCACTATTTCACTGTTAGTGAAGTCTTTCCCCTATAGGTAATGACCTAGGGGTTGAACTCAGGTCCTTACAAATTGTAAGTAATGTGTGCTACTGCTCAGTCCTCAAGAAACATTTTATATACAATAACATTCTCAGGATGCTTTATCTGTCTTGAGTTATAAGAACTTTGATTTGCTTTTGTTAGCCCAAAACTTGTAGAATAAAAATAAATGTTTTTATTGTTGAGGATACTCATGTGTGCTTGTTTATTTCATATTAAGGACACTTAGAATTGTATGTAGTTCTACTGATTGTATCTATTTTTTATTATCTGTGTACCATATTGCAATTTTAAGTTACAAATTAAGTTCTTACCTTTATAAGATGTTGAAAAGTAGATAATACTCTTAGGAGGATATGAAACAGCAATGGAATATTTAGAAGTTCATAATATATAAAAATTAGATGGCTAGAACAGGCTAATTATTTTAACTTAAAATGTTGGTTTTTTTTTTTTTTCTTAACAGACCTTCCCGATGTAAATGATAAACAAAGTCAAGCCATTAGTGATCTCCTTGAAGCCATATACCCAAGTGTGAATAAGCGAGAATATATTATTAAGTTAGAACCCATAGAAACTAATCAAAATGCAGTGTTTCAGTATATTTCACAGACTGATAATCCTACTGAAGTCACAGAATCCAGCAGTACTCCTGAGCAAATTGAAGTTCAAATACAGGAAACTAGCACTGAACAGTCAAAAACAGCACCAGCTGCAGATATGGTGGTGGAAACTGCAGAGTCCCCTCCTGATGAGATTGTTTCAGATGAAGTTGCACCTCCATCTGTTGAACAACCTCAGGAATCGCAAGCTGACTTGGAAACTTCTGACAGTTCTGATTTTGGTCTCCAGTTGATCTGCTGTCTTTGTAGAAAAGAATTCAATTCCAAACGAGGTGTTCGCCGTCACATTCGTAAAGTGCACAAAAAAAAGATGGAAGAACTTAAGAAGTACATTGAAACTCGAAAGAAGCCAAACCAGTCTACTAAAGGACGCAGTAAGAATGTTCTAGTTCCTTTAAGTAGGAGCTGTCCAGTATGTTGTAAATCATTTGCTACAAAAGCGAATGTAAGGAGGCATTTTGATGAAGTTCATAGAGGACTAAGGAGGGATTCAATTACTCCTGATATAGCAACAAAGCCTGGGCAACCTTTGTTCCTGGATTCTGTTTCTCCTAAAAAATCTTTTAAGACTCGAAAACAAAAGTCGTCTTCAAAGGCTGAATACAATTTAACTGCATGCAAATGCCTCCTTTGCAAGAGGAAATATAGTTCACAAATAATGCTTAAAAGACATATGCAAATTGTTCACAAGATAACTCTTGCTGGAACAAACTCTAAAAGAGAAAAAGGCACTAATAATACTGCCAACAGTTCAGAAATAAAAGTTAAAGATGAACCAGCAGATTCTGTAGAATCTTCACCCCCTTCCATTGCCCATTCTCCACAGAATGAATTAAAGGGAACAAATCATTCAAATGAAAAAAAGAACACACCGGCAGCACAGAAAAATAAAGTTAAACAAGACTCTGAAAGCCCTAAATCAACTAGTCTGTCTGCTGCAGGTGGCCAGCAAAAAACCAGGAAACCAAAACTTTCAGCTGGCTTTGACTTTAAGCAACTTTACTGTAAACTTTGTAAACGTCAGTTTACTTCCAAACAGAACTTGACTAAACACATTGAGTTGCACACAGATGGAAATAACATTTATGTTAAATTCTACAAGTGTCCTCTTTGCACTTATGAAACTCGTCGGAAGCGTGATGTGATACGACATATAACTGTGGTTCATAAAAAGTCATCGCGCTATCTTGGGAAAATAACAGCCAGCTTAGAGATTAGGGCTATTAAAAAGCCCATTGATTTTGTTCTAAATAAAGTGGCAAAAAGAGGCCCTCCAAGGGATGAAGCAAAGCATAGTGATTCGAAACATGATGGCACTTCTAACTCTCCTACTAAAAAGTATGAAGTAGCCGATGTTGGTATTGAAGTAAAAGTCACAAAAAACTTTTCTCTTCACAGATGCAATAAATGTGGGAAGGCATTTGCCAAAAAGACTTATCTTGAACATCATAAGAAAACTCATAAAGCAAATGCTTCCAATTCACCTGAAGGAAACAAAACCAAAGGCCGAAGTACAAGATCTAAGGCTCTTGTCTGGTGAGGAACAGTTACAGAGTTTTGCTTTTTTTGCCCCACCGAACTAAAAAAGTTCATTTGACCTTAATTTATAACTGGTTCCATTTTAATACATTTGCTTCCATGTATCTTTTGGCAGTGGGAACTGTAAGAGTAATGTGCACATTGCATTTACTTCTTCAGTGACCTTTATTCCAGTGGCTTGGGAACAAAAGTTAACATTAGAACTTACCTTTCACAGGACAATGCAATATAGTTGTAGTGTAGATGGCACAGGGTCAGTGTTTCCCTTCTAATGCTGTAAAATACAACATTGACACCAGCTTATGTTTATAATAGAAGCCTTCTGTTTAACTTTGCACAAGTTTAATCTGATTCAGTGACTTAGTCTACTAATTACAATGTAGGATATATTAGGATAAATTTGCGAAGGTGATAATTATAGGAAAAGTCTTTTGAGGCACTGTAATTAATGTAAAATTTAATCTGTGATGTTAACTAAAATGCTGCACTCAGAAAAAGTAAAAAGAAACAGATTGAATTTAGAATGATTAGCATTTATTTCTTAACCTTTATAGCATAGTCCTTCCAGGCAAAAGGGAAACAGAAGTTGGGATTTTTTTTGTCATTGGGATTGTTAGATATTAATTTTCATTTTCACCTATGGGAAAATGATGAGTTAGGTCCCAAGTTTTCTTGGTTTTCCCATTTTTTGTTTAGGTAAATGTTGGTGATCATCATTTCAGTATATTTAATATTATTACTTTTTCTTGTAATATTATTAAGTAGGGTTTTTTAAATTCTTTTTTTAATGTGTGTAGTAGTATGTTGTGAGAAAAGTAAATTTCCTATTGAGGAGAAAGAAAAATACTTTTTTAAAGAGGAGTTTGGAACAAATTTAGATGTTAAAAAATGCAATAAAAATGAGCAGACTTCCTACACTTATTTTTGCAATCCTCTCTAGATATTTAAAAAACATCTTAAACACCAGTGTCCCCTGTAGGAAGGTATTTAATGAGTATCAGTTTTTGATTCAGGTTCTAAAGCAGTATATTTAGAGGGCTGAGTAGGTTAAATGTTGTGGCTTAGTTACCACACATTAAAAAATATATATATATTTGAAAGTTTAGATGAAACCATCCTTTAGAAGTCATTTACTGTTGTATAATTTAAGAAACAAGGTCATATTAGTAAACTCAAAAATGTTCATTTATCCCCATTTCTCCTCAGATAACTTCAAGTGATGTACAAAAGGTTTGGAGTTCATTTTTGTGGAAAGACTTTAAATTGGTGTTAGAACCACTAAACATCTTCAAATGGTACTATGAGGGAAAAAAATAGAAAAATATTTTCAATATTTGACTGTAATTGCTGTTTTCTGACTAGAATAATACCATTTAACCACTTATTTTAAGGCACTGCCTTTGCCAGCACTTTCAAGTAGCTGTGACATTATATATTGCTGTCAGTCTGTCAGCTAACTTCCCTTGACCTTGTGTATTTGGCCTATAGTCTCTACAAAAAATGTTGCAAATTATATTTTCTGAACAGTTTGTTGATGAGACTAATCAACAACCTGAAGAAGACATCACCACTGATGATTGTTAATTGATAAAGACTTTAAATCTTAGTGATTTTAACTTTGTTCCACTTTATTTAGCAATATTTTTAAATGGATATACCTGGATTATACAGATAAATGATTTCTAGTGAGTGCAAAGTAGGACCAAATGATAATTAGTAGCAACATGTTATAAAAGTTGGGCTACTAAATATTTGAAATTATTTTTGCATCTGTTTGTTTTTAACAGCTTTACTTTCGACAACTTAAATGTTTCAAAGTTTCATTCTAAAAGGTATATTACAGGAAAGCTCTGGCTAATTTTCACCCAGGGATCATTACATTTTTTTCATTTGCAAACATCTGAAGTTTTAATACAAATTAAACGTGCCCATATTTTCCTCAAATTTTATACAAAGCACTTTAATGATAGATGCAACTTAATTTTTTAGTTTCTATCTCTAAAACTCACCTCTACTATTACTGATATGAAGGTAGTAAATAGTTTAGTGATATTTTATGGATGTAGACAATCCATGCAAACCACTTCTTATACTAGTTTATGTGAATATCATTTAAAAAGAAATATTGAGATGTAATCCCTGATGTTTTTCTCCCAAGAAAAATTTTAAATGACCATTTTAGATATTTGATCCCTACTTTAAACTTGAGAATAATGAATTCTTGTCCACTTTTATAATCAAGATTTTAGGAAAAACAGAAATATACCTATCTTTATGTAATTTGGGGCTGATTTTTGTGTATCAATTTTTGTACTTTTTAGGGGATTTTTTTAGTAACTTGTGTTAAAATATAATTTTAAAAAGCACATCAGAGAATATATATATGTATATATATATATATATATATATATTCATACCTGTACTTAGAAGGGACCCTGTTCATCAATATACTTTTGTATAAATTTTTAAAATGTTGAAGATCCACAAGGTCATAATAAAATGCTTCTATAACTAGAAAACCACTTACCCTTCCCAGTGCACTGCACTAAAATATACTGTGAAAGGAAATTAGAAAGTCTGTAACTGTTGCTGGAAATGTTCTATATTGAATGTACATGCTCTTGTTGGAAAAATGTACTATATGTGATGAAAATAAACCAGACTCAAAGTTATTTCAGCTAAATGTGCTTCAACGAAGGTGCATTGGTTGAAAATGTTTTATTATCGAACCTAAACGTACTCAGTGACTATGAGCAACTACACTTGAATTATATCCTGATAGTTTATTTTTAAGAATTAAAGTGATAATTTCTCTTTAATTTAAAAAATTACTTTTCTACATATGGAAAACTTGTACTTATAGTTCTAATTTTAATAATAGCATAATATATTTAGGGAACAATGTGTAGGTAATATTTTATTTATAAGCAATCTATTAGTTGCTCCTTATTAAACCTGTATGTTTGACTCTCGCAAGGTGTTATCTTTTATGTATTCCTACACACAACATACTCCAAAGATATATTCCAGACTTCAGTGCCTATAATTAGTGAAAAGAGGAGGAAAGCTTGGGGAAGCTAGCTGTTGCTGCAGCTGCAGCAGCACCTGCTCATCTCTTTGTCAGCTTTTTTTTTTTCCTTTTTATTTCCTTTTTCCTCCTCTGTCTTACTAGCTAAATACTGCAGGGAAGAAAGAGCCTGGTGTTGGTTCAGGGGAGGCTAATTGTTGGGATTCCCATACTTTATTCACATGTTTCCACAAGACTATTCACAGTATGTTCCTTCTATCATAAATCTAAGGCCACAGAGCAGGAATGTAGGAGAAAATGAAGGTTCCAAAACCTGAAAGATTTTACCTGTCATAGGGAAAGAAATAGCATGATCAGGATTTGTCTAAATTAGAAAGGCCTAGAATGAGTAGGGATATTACCTCATAATATTTAAGTTAATGGAGGAGGAGTTAGAGGCTAAAACGGAATTAATAAATAAGTGATTAAAACTTTTTGTTCTTCCCATTCTTAACTTTTTGTTTTATGTTGACTTTGAGCCCTGTCATCTCAAGAGACTCAGGCTTGAGACTTCTGAGAAGTGTCCTGAGAACTATGTGCCTGAAGTTTTTCTCCATGCATGTAAGCTATATAAGGAAATATTTATAGCACTTTTTGTTTTTGTAGAAGTGTATAAAGCCATAAGTATATAAAGAGCCATTAAAAGCCTTTTTTTTTAAGTTAGGATCTCTCTCTGGTTACAAATTATATCCACCTCTGATATTAGATTAAGAGCTTTCCTATAGAATTCAACTCATCTTCCTTCCTGAAGATATCTTCCACTTCTAAAGGTGTGGTGGGAAGAAGAGAAGCATGAACGG
Source organism: Erinaceus europaeus (assembly GCF_950295315.1). Taxonomy (NCBI): domain Eukaryota; kingdom Metazoa; phylum Chordata; class Mammalia; order Eulipotyphla; family Erinaceidae; genus Erinaceus; species Erinaceus europaeus. Next base: position 97,921,041 of record NC_080169.1, on the reverse strand, counting down.
GACGGCTTGCCCTTCCCCTTTGTATGTTTGGATGGTGCAAGTCAGGACTGGTTAGGTGTTCATTACAACATGCAGATATACTTGAGTTCATGTCTTTGTTCTTCCTCACACACCGCAAAAAGAAACCCCTTGAAAAATATGTATGTACATATCATCCTTAACTTCAGTCTAGTTTTGTACATAGGAGCTAAGTTTTTGGTTGCTGAAATACATACACATTTTTCTTTTTTACTTTATTTTACATTTTTCGTGTATATGGACTTTCTATTGCTCTGTGGACGGTCAATAGGCTATTGTATTCAGTTTGCTTTTACAGGGAGTTTTATGGTTTTGCTATAACTTGAGGCTATGAATATTGAAATTACTTCCTTTTAGGTGTTATGGTAAATTGGAGATAGTTACTGCCTTTTATGAAGTTGCAAAAGTCAGTTCAAATAGCATGACTACTAAAAATGAGACAGATTCTTCTAATATTTTAGAACAAGGGTAGCTAGGCTTCCTGTAGTAGCCTTTGCAAGTATTTCAGATTCTTGGGAGTTTCAGAAGTTGCTGTTCTCATGGATTCATAGATTACTTAGATTAAGATTTAGTCATAACTCTTAGCTGATTTGAAGCTGGGTTCTTAAGATATGTTCAGTGTGATTTCATCTGTGCTGTTTGGCAAAATTCTTCTGTGCTGTCCTTTCCCTCTTTGACTTAAAGAGCTAAAGAAAACCTTGGGATTCAAAAAGAGTATCAGTTATTTTAGGACTATCTTAGTTTAGTTTCTAAGACATCAGGCACATGGTAGAATGCAGAATAAAGTAGGTAACACTTAAACTAATCTACAATTGTTCTATACTTTAAAAAATTCATTCTTCCTGTCATATTTGCTTCAGTCCTCCTCCCCATCTCTGCTTGCTTCCCCCCCTCCTTTTCAGCAGAGAAATTGAGTGAAAGACCACAGCACCAAAGCTGCTGCTTTCAGAACTGTGGGTGCCAGGTTTATAGATCTGTTGTGACCTTCTAACTCTTTATTCTTTGTATCTTTGTTTATTTATTTTATATCTTTGTTCTTTTCGTGTTAATTAAAGATCATTAGTAGCAAGATATCTACAATGCTTTTTGAGAAGGCTAAGAAAGAGGCAAGTGTATCTTTCTGCCTCCCATGAATCTGTTACTCCACATTTGATTTTGTATGCTTATTTATTTTTACTCTTCTCCATATGTCCATTGCTACTATATCAGAGGAGAGCATAATGAAGACCACAGGTGCATCTGGTTGGGGAAATGCCCAGAGTTGGAGGCTTTACTGTTTTGTGCCTCCTCAGCAGAATTAATTTTGATTGATTATGCATTTTTAAGTCAGGGGCTGTATCTTGATAATTTCTTACAGTTTCTAGCACATTTTCCTTTTAATCCAGGCCCTTTAAATAATGTTGTTGTTGTTTTTTTTTTTTACAGAGAAATTAAGAGGGAAAGTGGAGGAGGGAGAGAGAGGAAGAGAGACACCTGTAGAATTACATCACTCATGAAGCTTCCCCTCCTGCAAGTGGGAATGGGGCTTCGAACTTGGGCCCTTGTGTATGATAATGTGTGTACTCATTATCATGCACCACCACCTTATCAGTTTAAACAAATATTTAGTAATGACATAAGTAATAATTTTCTCCAGCTCAAAATGATGCTATTATGTATTTTTAGAATTTGTGTCTTAATTTCATATACTTGTATGTGCTCAGTATTGATCATTTTCGCTTATTTTAGAAAATGTCACCCTAAGTCGAAAGTTTGTGATGATAGAAAATTGTTAGTAGTAGGTATTAGCAAATACTCAGGGAATATGTCATCCACTCTATTAAATCTTTACTTGCATTATGCCTCTAAGGCAGCAATGACTATAAACTCAAGCATCTATTACTTTCATTGAAGCTCAGGGTTTATTGATTGTATAGCTAGTAAATTATAGAGTTCACACTTGACGCTAGGTCTGAATATAAAACCCATACCTTTAATCAGCACAACAATGTTACATTTGCATGTTTAATCATTTACAAAACACATTCACCATCTTACTATATTATCAATTTGCTCTACTGTATTTACAGACAGATTAATTGGTGAAATTTTTGGGTCTACTCATTTGTTGCCTATGTAATTTCTGGTGAGTTAATCAAACACTTGTGCTTTAGTTGCCTGCAAAATGGATTTACCTAACAAGATTTGTTCTGAGGATCAAATAAAAAATAGTTGTAAAACTTTCAGAACAATGCCTGGATGTTGACATTATTAGATATGAATACTATGTGATTTTCATAGCATATTAAAATGCAGAATTTTTAAATTGTCCATTCAAGTTAAGTTTAAGATGAAAATGTGCATTATAAGGGGGAACTCTTGCTACTGAGAAAATTTAATTGCTGCTTTTGTATTTAGTTTGTTAAATGAGGACAACTAAATATATTAATTGCTTCCAAATCATCTAGTTAGATATAATTAGTTATTTTTACTCAATTTTTCAGTTGTGGAAAAGTAGTCTATAACTTTAAGCACATACATTGACAGTTAAACTGTTTTTGTAATTATTTCCCAAAATAATTTATCTTTCAGCTTTCATTATTCCTAAATGTAAACACCTTAATTTTGATAATGTATAAAATATTGACATTGAACAAATATCAATTGATGAACAGCTGAAATATATTTGTAAAACTAAAGTTGTAAGACAAAAGATATGTCTTATGATTTGAAGATATGTAGTATGACTTGAAGAAAGCATTCCATTATGAAGAGAGAGTCTTCAGGAGATCATGATTTGGACCTAGTAAAGAATTTCTTACTGAATGTGTTGTGAAAAGATAAGAAATGGTACTTGTCAAAAGTCTTGCAAGTCGTACCTACTTGTGACAGTGCTCCAAATATCAGTGAAGACCCAAGTCTGCTAAGTTACCAGCTGAGAAGCTTTACCCACTTAAAGTGACTATTCTTGGATCTTTCCTTCTCTTTTCTCTCTCTCTCTCTCCCTCTCCCTCTCCCCCTCCCCCTCCCCCTCCCTCTCCCCCTCCCCTTCCCCCTCCCCTTCCCCCTCCCTCTCCCCTCCTCCTCCCTCTCCCTCTTCCTCTCCCCCTCCCTCTCCCTCTCTCCCTCTCCCCCTCCCCCCACCTCTTTCTTAATTGCTACCAGGGTGCTGACAGTAAGAATCCACTGCTCCCAGTGGCTTACTATTTTTTTTCCATATTTTACTGGATAGGACAGAGAGAACTTGAGAGGGGAGGTACAGAGGGGAAGAAAGAGAGAGAGACACCTAGAGATCTGCTTCACCCCTCATGAAGCTTCCCCCTTAACAGGTGGAAGCCAGGTCTTTGCACATGGTAATATGTGTGCTTAACTGGGCTCATCACCACCTGGGCCCCTGATCTTGCTTTTTAAGCAGTAAGATGATTTTTAGAAATTTTGGTGTTAAGTAACTGTCCTAATTTGTATTGAGAACCTTTTCTCCTAGATTTCAATGAGCCTTCTTTTTTTATCCTGAGCTTCAGATTGTGTGCTACTATTCTAAAACCTGAATTGTGTAATTTCTTAATGATTCTAATACATAACTTATGTCAGGTATCTAGAATGTATAATTAGCACACAAATATTGTAAAATTTAAGCAATAGAATGATATGATTGGAAAAATTGCCAAAGTAAAAAAAAAAAAAACACTTTGAATTGAAATGACTCACTTTGAAGTATGGAGCAATAATGACTTGCAACCTATGGATATTCTGCTCTGTAGTGATGTTATGTTTAGAGGAGAAATTATTTCACCCAAAGGAGATCTGAAGTGCATAGAATTCTTACAACTGGTTTTATAATGTGGGTTTTAATCTCTTTATTTGTGTGATTGTCTAAAAAATTAACTCTGAGAAGTGAAATTGTGGCTGGCCTTTAGTCATACTACATTGTGACAAGAATTTTTTTCTTTTTAATTTTTAATTTTTATTTATGAAAAGAAAATGCTGACAAAAACCATAGGATAAGAGGGGTACAACTCCACACAATTCCCACCACCAGAACTTCATATCTCATCCCCTCCCTTGAAAGTTTTCCTTTTCTTTGTCCCTCTGGGAGTTTGGACCAAGGGACATTATAGAGTGCAGAAGGTGGAAGGTCTGACTTCTGTAATTGCTTCCCCGCTGAACATGGGCATTGACGGGTCTATCCATACTCCCAGCCTGTCTCTCTCTCTTCTCTTAATGGGGTGGGGCTCTGGGGAAGCAGGGCTCCAGGACACATTGGTGGGGTCGTTGGCCCAGGGAAGTCTAGTTGGCATCATGGTGGCACCTGGAACCTAGAGGCTGAAAGAAGAGTTAACATGTAAAACCAAACAAATTGTTGACTAATCATGAACAGAAAGGCTGGAATATAGCAGATGAAAATGTGGGGGTCTTCGTTTTATAGATAGTAAGCCTATTTTAGTTATGTTACAAAGGGCCCATGACTATACTAGTTTGTTGTTTTTTGTGTTTTTTTTTTTCCCCTTTTTCTGAGCCTGACATAATATGCAGGTGGATCCAATTTATTGTCTGGGGAGATGATGTCATGGCTGGAAAAAGGAGTAGAAAGCTGGATCAGGGAAGAGATTAGCTCCCAAATATGGGAAAGGTGTATAAATTTTTTTGACTCTTATACCTGAGGAAGATAGGTCCTGAAATTGGGGCAGCTTGGAATGCTCCTACTCATGACCACAGAATGTGAGCTCAGATCTATAGGGATGCAGAGGTCACATAGGCTCCTAAGCTGAATATGGGCCCCAGATCACATCACATCGACGGGGTTTACAGTCAACAAGATTTACATACTTTTCCCATATTTGGGAGCCTACTTCCCTGATTCAGCTTTTGGGTTTTTTTTTTTTTTCTTTTTAAAGAAAGGTTGGTGCTTTGATAGAGCTGAGTCTTAATACCTGCTAATTATGACTGTAGTTTTAAAAAAACAAGGAACACTTTTCTTCTAATAAAAAAGTGATAAATTGGGAGTCGGGCTGTAGTGCAGCGGGCTAAGCGCAGGTGGCGCAAAGCACAAGGACCGGCATAAGGATCCCGGTTCGATCCCCGGCTCCCCACCTGCAGGGGAGTCGCTTCACAGGCGGTGAAGCAGGTCTGCAGGTGTCTATCTTTCTCTCCTCCTCTCTGTCTTCCCCTCCTCTCTCCATTTCTCTCTGTCCTATCCAACAATGACAACAACAATAATAACTACAACAATAAAACAACAAGGGCAACAAAAGGGAATAAATAAAATAAATATAAAAAAGTGTTAAAAAATGATAAATTACTGAAGCATAGTGTGCATAAGTGATTGAATTATATCAAAAATACCTAAGGAAAAGTTTTTTAGCGCTAAAACATTTTTTGCAATTTTTATCATCTGAGTTAAGAGTGGTTCATGAAGCTACAAGATTTAAGGGTACAGTTTCACATTCGTGTGTGTGTGTGTGTGTGTGTGTGTGTGTGTATGTGTGTGTGTATGTGTGTGTGTGTATGTGTGTGTGTGTAAGTCATTGTGCCCTCTAAAGTTCTATGCCCTCGCCCACCATAATTCTTACAAAGTCTGGAGATAGTAAGGCTACTTTTTTTTCTTACAAGTTATTTTGTTTATCTATCTGTATTCCACATATGAAAAACCATGTAATAGTTATCTTTCACCTCTTTACATATTTCTTTTAGCATATCACCTCTGGTTCCATCCATTATGTCCCAAAGGACACAGTATCATCTTTTTAATTTTTTTATTTATTTAAAAAATGAGACATTAACAAAACCATAGGATAAGAGGGGTACAACTCCACACAATTCCCACCACCAGATATCTGTATCCAGTCCCCTCCCCGGATAGCTTTTCTATTTTTTTATCCCTCTGGGAGTATGGACATCTTTTTTAATGGCCAAGTTGTATTCTCTTGAGTATATATCCCACATCTTCTTTATCCAGGCATTTAGGTTGCTTCCATATTTTGTGAATAGTATGGCTGTGATGTGAACATAAGGATGTATATATCCTTTCTATTGAATGTGTCTTTTGGATACATATGCCTAGTAGTGGTACTGTTAGATCATAGACTGTTTTCCATAGACTTTGTACCAGTTTACACAGCCTAGGTAACACAGTATAGACCAACAACAGATGCTACAATCTTGGATTACCAGCCACCACCCGGCTTGCCAGGTCATCTAATTGCAAGTGTATGAGAACGCGCGCGCGCGTTCGTGCATGCGTGCGTGCGTGCGTGTGTATGTGTGTGTGTGTGTGTGTGTGTGTATTTTAAGCTGCTCTTCAATTTTTTGTCACTAGAGTTTGATCTGTAGTTAAAAAGGAAAGGAGGACTTACTAGAAATTGTGTAAAGAAGATAGAATGGCCAGGTCATTTTGGAGTCTAGAAGTAATTATACAAACCATTTTCATATATGTATTTCAGCTAAGTGTTATAAGAATGAATTCCTGTGACTTCAGTGACTGCATGCCCTCTTCACTGCAGCCTTAGTTTCTTCTCAGACCTTGCTTTTTTTTTTTTTTTTTTTAATAATCAGCTCCAGACTGCCTCTTTCAGAGAGATGAGGGTGTGGAAAAATTGACCTCAGTACCAAAGCTTCCTTCAGTGTAGCCGATAGCATAAAACATTGCCATGGCCCATTAAAAGGAATCTGTTGATCAGTCTTTCTAGAAAGATCTAGATAATCCTAGAATGTAATAATCTTTCCACTATACTTGCTGCCCTCCATTTTTAAAAGTGATAGAATTGAAGGTAACCTGTGGATTTGATTATTATGCAACTGTAGCATTAATAATCTTTTATGTGCTGAGGAAACATGGGGAAGAGTTTTCTGATAAGTAGCAGCAGTTCCTTTTCTGAGCTGTCTAATGTTGATTCTCTCCCTGATTTTGCATGCTTATAGACCTCTTGAAGTTTTCACTCCAAGCCCATCATATTGGGTTGTCAGAAATTCACATCTTTTTCCATGTTTCTATACAAAATGTTGGGACTTTTCCTATAGTCTGGTATTTCCTATAGAAGCATGTTATGCCACTGTGTTAGTTGCTGCTCTTCTCCCAAATACCCAGTTATTTTTTACTGTTTGAGTTGGAGATTTAGGGTATCCATAAAGTGTTGGTTTTTTTTTTTTTAATTTATTATCTTTGTTTGATAGAAACAGCCAGAAATCAAGAGAGAAAGGGGTAATAGGGAGAGAGGCAGAGAGACATTTGCAACATTACTTCACCACTTGGAAAGCTTTCCCCCTGCAGGTAGGGACCAGGGACTTGAACCTGGGTACTTGCACATTGTAATGCGTGTGCTCAACCAGGTGTGCTACCACCTGGCCCTGGGAATCCGTAAAGTGTTGCTTTTGCTTTTCTACTAGTATAATCTGCGTTTGGATTTACTCTACAGTAGCTACTTTATCCCTTGCATTTATTCCTTCAAAGACAGACACTATTGAATGTCCCATCATTTATCTGGCACCACTTTGTTCTTTTGAGAACAGAAAGTGATTAAGTGTGGGTTTTTATTTTTTTTATTTTCAATTTCTTTATATAAAATGGAAACACTGACGTCTTAGACCCTAGGATAAGAGGGGTACAATTCCCACCACCAGAGCTCGGTATCCCATGCCTTCCCATGTTAGGTTTCCTATTATTATTTTTGCCTCCAGGGTTATTGCCAGGGCTCGGTGCCGGCACCACGAATCCACTGCTCCTGGAGACCATTTTTTCCCCTTTTGTTGCCCTTGTTGTTTTATCATTGTTGTGGTTATTGTTGTTGTTGTTGTTGCTGTCATTGGATAGGACAGAGAGAAATGAAGGGAGATGGGGAGACAGGGAGAGAAAGATAGACACCTGCAGACCTCCTTCACTGCATGTGAAGCGACTCCCCTGCAGGTGGGAGTCTGCCTGGCACTGGAACTGGGATTCTTAGGCTAGTCCTTAACGCTTAACCCGCTGCACTACCGCCCGACTCCCAGCTTTCCTATTCTTTAACAAATGTGGGTTTTTAAGTCAAACAGATCTGAGTTCAAGTCCTGACTATTTTCTAGCTGTGTAGTTTGGGCAGTTTACTTAATCTTGAGCTTCAGCTTTCTTGTGCACAAAAGATGATTAATATTAGGACATACTTGGTAGGTAGAATTGTGAGATTTATAGAAATGTTTTTTATATTGTGTATAATACACTTAGCACAGTGCCTGACTTGAGGTCAGTAAATGTATTGTTACTGTTGCAGTGATCACTGGAATTGCTATCAGTATGCTTCCAAAATACTCTCTGGCTCTTAGATTTGACTTATCTTCCTTTGTCATTTGATGCCTGTTGCCTTATTGTTGCCTTATTGTTAATTCAGCTGTTTAATGAAACATCAGATGTGACATCTTTGATAAAGCAGAAGTTTATTAAGTTGGAAAAAACTATTTTATGGATCTTTAACCTACCATTTTGGCAGAACTCTTGGCTAATTGTTAAGAATTTGCTGAACTTTTTGATACCATTTGGCTTCTTTGTGATTCATGTCCTGTGGAATAATGTGTAGCTATAATAGTGAAACTCAGAACTTCAGTTTTTTGGTGAGCAGTAGTTTACAGGCACATGAACATATTCTGAGTTTGCAAACAAGCGTTATGTTTCTTCTTTATATCCCCAGTGTTTTGTTATGTACCTGGTTTATAACCTGGATTATAAGAGAATGGAGAAGGCAGAAAAATAAGATGCTTTTGCTTTTATTTCTTGTCTAATAACCTCATCTTCTAATTTATATTAGCTACTACTTTTAAAATTTCTTGGACTCTTTTTTAGATATTTTTATTTATTTATTTATTTATTACTGAATAGAGGCAGAGAGAAATTAAGAGGGAAAGAGGAGATAAAGGGAAAAAGGCAGAAAGGCACCTGCAGCTCTGCTTCACCATTCCTGAAGCTTTCCTCCTGCAGGTGGGGGCCAGGGATTTGAACCTGGGTCCTTTTTCGCTATAATGCGTTCTCTTAACTGCGTGCACCACTGCCTGGCTCCCTATAACTTCTTTACCAATGAAATCTTCCTTGTTTGTTACTGATAGCTTCTGTTGCCTGTCTTCTTTGTGTTTGCCTTCTAGCTTCTGCCATTGCTACTGATATTAAAAACTCATGGTATTCATGAAAGTAATCCATAATTAATTGCACACTTTATGGATATATATGTAGTGACTCTTAGATAATTCTCTGTAACATTTACCTTTGTTTACTTCATGCCTATTAAATTCTGTGAAATATGCTTCACATTTCACTTTATACTACCAAATATAACCAAAGCAAGTATGCAATTGTTGATGGCCTCTTCTGTCATTTGTATAATTTCAGAAACTGCAGTAGGTTAGTTATCACTTCAGTTATCCAAGTCTCAGATTGCTTAATTCAAAACTACTGTTGCCAAGCCTCCTCCCTACTTTTCCTCCTTGGTGAGAGGCAACCTTGCCTCTGCCATTGCTAAAAATAAAGGACATTTCTCTCTGGTCCCTTTCCAGGTTACTTTGTTTTCTATTTTCTCTTTAGTTCTTTAGAGGAAGTACTGTTGTTCTTACTAGATGTGACACTTCCACCTTGCCAGCCTCCTTTCCCTAGGCCCTGCAACAACTCCTTTCTTTCCCCTTCTTCATGTTTTCTCTTCCACAAGCTCCTTTCCCTCATCCTTTAAAAAGATTCAAACTCCCTGCAACCAAATAGTAAACTTCCCCTCTCTCCTACCTTCTGTCTGGCTAGAACTATTCATTGCTCCTTCCTTTAACTGTCTTAACTGCCATGTGCTCTCATACTATTCAGTTTTAGCACTGATTTATCACTGTAATTGTCTATTTTCTGCTAGACTGTAAACTCTTGGGAAATATGTACCTTGATCATTATTTCCTTAGAGCCAAGAACAGTTTCTAGTGTAGTGTAAGCGTTTGATAGATATTGTGTAGTGAAAAGTACCATATCCAGTAGCTAATTGTGGAATAAACTGTACAGAGCCATACCCTCACTATTCTCTTGTGAACCCCTCCCACCCACCCACCCCCAAAAAAACACATGCTTACATTTCTATTAAAAGTTTGTCTGAAGGTCATCAGTAACCACATAAATGCTAAATCTGGTGGCTTTCCTCATATTGCTGTGCTTGACCTCTGGCCACTGGTGCTTACAAATATACTTTTCCCAGATTTTCGTGGTCACTTATAATTGGATCACCTTGAGTCTCTGTCAGTATGTTGTTATATCTAAAATAAACAATGCTTCGGAAGCTTTGGAAGATAATTAACCCCTGTAATACTTTACTGAAATCTAATAAGGAGGTAGATATAATTACATAAAGCTCAGGAAACTTTATATAAGTTATCGTTACCTGTATCCCCTCCCAATTTGGCAACTTCTGCACCCACCCACCCTCCTGCCTTTTTTTCCTTCTGTATCACTTCCTCAATAACCTGCAGACTTTCTATCAAATCTCCTTTCTCCATCTTACCCAGCTTCTTTTGGAATAAGTCCTCTTATTTCATTCCAGGAATACACTTGCCAGTTCAGATCACTTCAGCTGCTCTTGGCTTTGCCTGTTATACAGTTCAGTATTCTAGAGTTCAGATCATTCTCTTGATTTCATCTCATTGCCATTACTGATTTGCATGATTTTACTTAAGATAAATACTCTCTTCAGTGAGTATTTCCTGACCATAGAGACTTGTCTGGATTTCCCTATTGTGTGTTTCTGTAGTACTGTACATATAATTTTATTGAAATGGCATGTTTTTATGTCTCTTCCATGGGCTCTAAGCATCTATATAGTAAAGCATAGGCCAGTATACAAAGAATCCCTCTGAATAAGGGTCCTGTCTCTTCTTGGTAGCTTTAACATAGCATAGGACATGGACCATGTGGGTTCTGGTAAGGATGTATGGAACGGATGCTCCTGTGAACTCTGATGCATCTTCTTTGGATACTGATTTTTATTTTTTTATTCGATCTTTATGTATCAGCATTTCGTTAATCCCATTTTCTCTTTTTGAACTTTGTCAGTTATTTCTTCCACTCAGAGCATAATTTACAGTATCTGTGAAGATGACCCCAGACCTGTTGTCTAGCCTGCCTATTCTGACTGACTGTAAGACCATTTGCTGAACTGGGGAGATGATGAAGCAGTAGTACACCAGACTTGCAAGCCTGGGGTCTCAGAATTCCCAGTTTCAATCCCTGTCACCACTAGATGCTAGAGATGAGCAGTGCTTCATTCTCTTTTATGAAAATAAGTAAATACTTTTTTAAAAAAATCAGCATTTGTCAAAGTTGTGTGTTAAACATCTCCGTGTGACTGTCTTCATTATTTTCCCATATTTTAAATGCACCAGCAGGATCTCAGTAAACGATACTTAGCATCTTCCCTTTCAACTTGTTCTTTTTTATGTGTTTCCTGTCTCAGCTATTCATACTCCTACCCTCCCAGCTACCCACGCTAATTAGAATGCTAGGGAATATCTTGACTTCTTTCTCTATTTGCATCCTTTACGTTATCAGTGATCAATGCCTGTTTCTGAGTGTTTTTCACATTTGGCTCTTCCTTGTCATCCCCACCTTTAGTAGTTTAGTTTGAATTCTTATCTCTAACCTACACTGTTGCAATTTCTTAACTGACCTCCTTTCTAATCTGTCTTCCATGATGTTGTCAGAACTATCTCCCCCAAACATAGGTCTGTTATATTCTGTTCATTACATGACTAACTTACTCATGGCTCAGATCTCAACTTAAGTAACATCCTGAATAAAGACAACATAAACTGTATCTCCCTGTAGTTCTGTCTCGTATTTCATTTCTTACTGTCATCAGATTCAGCTTTTACTTAAAGTTGTACGTTGATTCGTTTAATGTCTGTCTTCTTACCTACAATATTTTTGTAAGAAACTGGGGATAGTTATAGCCCTTGCACCTAGCACAGTGCTTGGGATATAGTAACACTAAAGATATTTGTTGAATGAGCAGATAAATGATATATAGCTTTTCATTATTGGCAAACAAGACATAGCAAACGCAGGAAAGTTGAAGGCACTTCATACATTCTCATGGACCTGTCTGTATGTAGTTCTAGTGTTGTTTGAAATATCAATAGTAATGAGCTTCTACCTTCTGCCTTTTGTGGGAGAATGGAAGTTAACAATTACATTACATTAATACAGTGCTGACCTAACTGCAGTTGATTTGGGAGCTGTCATGTGGTGGCAGCTGGACTTGTTTAACTTATGGATGCAGAGGTGGCGCCCTAGGCATGCAGCCAAACAGGTATGTGCTAGGTTGAGTTAACCCAGATTCCTTTTAAGTTAGAGTGATGCAAGCCCTCCTATAACTTGTGGGACTAGTTGTGTTCAGGGAGATACTGCCATTTTTATAAGTCAAAGATTTTTCAATTTAACTATGAAATAGAAGACGAAATAAAGTGTTTTCAAATTATTTAGGAAACAATTAGTAATAATAAGCAAACAAACCTACCCACCCAAAGTCTTCTTGGGTATCAGAAAACAAATTAAGGAATATTCTTCAGAGGGCGCACCTGGTGAAGCTCACATAGTACTAAGAGCAAGGATCCTGGTTTGAGCCCTTGGCTCCTCAGCTGTAGAGGGGAAGCTTCACAAGAGGCGGAGGAGGTCTGCAGGTGTCTCTTTTTCCTCTCTCTCCCTATCTCCCACTCCTTTCTCAATTTCTCTCTGTCCTATTCAATAATATATATATGCCACCAGGAGCAGTGGATTCTCAGTGCAGGCACCGAGCCCCAGCAATAATCCTGGAAGCAAAAAAAAAAAAAGATTTCAGATTTCACTGTTAGCTTGACTCATTTCATCCATTCTTGATTTTTTAAGAGTTAGGCACAAATTTTTCAGGTATTAAAGAGACATGGCATAAAGCCATATGCTGAAACAAGAGTATAAGATAATATAATGCTCAAATCAAGGAGGAACTTGTATATCAACTAGTTAATTCACATTTTCAGTATTAAGGGCAGTGAATGAAAGATTTTTTTAAAAAAAAATATTTAATTGCCACTGGGGTTATCATTGTGACTTGGTGCTTGAATAACAAATCCATTGCTCCCGGCAGCAACCAACTAATTTCCTTCCTTCCCCTTTTATTTGATAGAACAGAGAGGAAATGAGGGGGAGGGGACCTAGAGAAGGAGAGTGAAAGATGCCTGCAGCACTGCTTCCCCTCTTGTAGGTGGGAACCTGGTGTTTTTTTGCTTGGCCCTATCATTGAAAGCATTGGCACTTGATAGCACTGAGAAAATAAATTGATCAAGGATAGGAGGCCTGATTTGCAGTGAGGAAAACCAGAAGTTTCAGGGGTGGGGATATAGCTCAGCGATCAGGCATATGCTTCATACATAAAACCCTAGAGTTCATTCCTAATAAAACATACACCCCACACACATCACACACACACACACACACACACACACACACACACCCCACACGTTTAAGCAGTCTGAGAATCTTAAATAAGGACCTAAATTTAAGGGATAGCAATGAAATTGGCAAAAATATAGTGTAACAGGGTTGGGCAGTGGCACACCTAACGGAGTACACACACTACCTGGTTCAAGGACCTGGGTTCAAATTCCCAGTCCCCATCTGCAGGGGGAAAGCTTCATAAGTGGTGAAGCAGTGCTGTGGGTGTCTGTCTCCCTCCCTCTATCTCCTTCTATCTCCCTCTCCCCTTTCAGTTTCTGTCCTATCAAATAAAATTAAGTGTGTGTGTGTGTGTGTGTGTGTGTGTGTGTGTGTGTATTAAGATAGTGTAACTTTCAGAAGAGGAATCACCTACATGATGGAGATACAAAGAAGGCATTTCCAAATTTGGGCATTCTGGCTAGGCAGGTGGATAGTATCATTTTTTTTAAGGTAAGAATCACTGGAAGAGAACCACTTTCCTAGGGGGTGGGAGGAAATGAATTAAAGTTTGGATGTGTTGAATTTGAGGTGATTGTGAAGCATCTAATTGGAGATAAGATGCAGATTATTATATGATTTTCATCATTGTCTTCCTATTTTAGTTTTTCATCTGGAAATGATTGGCTAGCACCATCTGTCATCCCTGCCCATCATGTATAACATGTATTTGATGATACTCAAAAACGTGCTGGATAGTTGGTTGCAGTATTAGGCACTGTCAGCTAATATGCTACATATAAAAGGCTTTGGGGATAGTCACAAATCCAAGTCTTTTTTATCTTTTATTTTTTGCATATTTGTGATTAATAGTGGGTTACAAGATTATAAGATTACAGTGATAATTCTAGACCACACCCACCACTGTAGTTCTGTATCTTACTCTGTCACCTCCCAAAGGTAGCCACCATAATTCATTATCACAGTTTTAAAAACTATTTACTTGTTTCTATTTTTTCCCCCAAATTCCTGTGTATCAGTTCTATACATTCCACATATGGGTAAAACCATCTGGTAGCTGTCTTTCATCTCTTGACTTACTAAGTAAGCTCTAGTTCTAGTAACCTCTACTTCCACTCATTTTGTCCCAAAGGGCACAATATCATCCTTTTTCATTACAGAGTAGTATTGCATGGAGTATATATCCCATAACTACTTTAGCCAGTCATCTGCCAGTGAGTATTTAGCCTGCTTCCACTCTTTGGCTATTGTGAATAATACACCTATGAATATAGGGGTGCATATGTCCCATTGAGTTAGTGTTTGAATGTCCCTGGGTTAGTGCCCGAGAGTAGTATTGCTGGACCATAAGGTAATTCCACTTTTATTTGCTAAAGGACTCTTCATATAGTCTTCTAAAGGGACTTCACTAGTTTGTACTCATAACAGCTGTGTAGCAGAGTCCTTTTGTCTCCAGTCTTGCCAACACTTGTCATTTCCTAATGTGCTGATGTAAACCATTCTCTCACCTGTGAGATGATACAGTTTTAATTTGCATTTCTCTGATGACAAGTGAAGTAGAGCATTTCTTCATGTCTGTGGACCATGTGTATCTCTTTAGAAAACTGTTTACTTCTTTATACCACTTTTTTTTTTAATGTGGTCACTTTTTCCCCTTTTGTAGAGCTGTACCAACTCTATAGATGCTTGCTATCAGTCACTTCTTGGATGTGTGATGTGCAAATGTCTTCTCCATTTACTGTGTTGCCTGGTTATCCTTGTGTAGTTTGTTGATGTGTAGACACTTTTTAGTTTTATGTAGTCCTGTTTGTTTACTCTTGTTCTCATTCCCTATGCCCATGAGGTTGAATCTCCAACTACATCTTAAATATGAAGTTCCTGCAAAGTTTCACTATTTTCTTCTCTGGATTTTAGAGTTTCTAGTCACAAATCCAAGTCTTTCCCATTTTTAATTTAATGTTGTTATATGGTATTAGGTGGTGGTCTAGTTTCACTTTTCTACATGTGGCTGCGCAGTTTTCCCAGCACCATTTGTTGAAGAGACCTTCTTTACTCCATCTGAATTGGTTTGTCCCCTTTGTCACATATTAGGTGGCTTTATATGTGTGGGCTTATTCCTGAGCTCTCAATTCTGCTCCACTAATCCAAGTGTCCATTTTTATTCCAGTATCATTGCTGTCTTAATTACTATTGTTTTACAATATAAACTGAAGTTGGGGAGCATGATATATATGTTTTTTCCTTTTTCTTCAGAAGTGCTTTGGATAGTGGAGTGTGTGTATGTGTGTGTGTGTGTATGTGTGTGTGTGTAATCTTTGAGATTCTCTAGATATATTACCATGTCACCAGCAAATAGTGGTAGTTTTGGTTTCTTCCTTTTAATCTGTATACTTTTTTAAAGTTTTTAAAAATTTATTTATTTTTCCTTTTGTTGCCCTTGTTTTATTGTTGTAGTTATTGATGTCGTCATTGTTGGATAGGACAGAGTGAAATGGAGAGAGGAGAGGAAGACAGAGAGGGGGAGAGATAGACACCTGAAGACCTGCTTCACCACCAATGAAGCGACTCCCCTGCAGGTGGGGAACCAGGGGCTCGATCCGGTATCCTTATGCCAGTCCTTGCGCTTTGTGCCACATGCGCTTAACCCGCTACGCTACTGCCCAACTCCCGATCTGTATACTGTTGACATCTCTTTCTTCTCTGTATACAGTGGCAGACACCTTGAGGACTTTGTTTAATAATAGTGGACATAGTTGGAAATCCTTGTCTGTTTCCTGATTTTAGGAGTGAAAGCTTTCAGCTTTACCCCATTGAGAATGATGTTAGCTATGGGTTTGTCATACATGTTCTTTAATATGTTGAATTTTTTTCCTTCTATTTCCAGTTTCTGGAGTGCCTTCTTTATCATAAGTGAATGTTGGATCTTGGCAGATGCCTTTTCAGTATCAATCAATATGACCACTTGATTTTTATCTTTCTTTTTGTTGATATGATGGATTATATTGATTGATTTGTGGATGTTGAACCATCCCTGTTTAGGGATGAATCCCACTTGGTCTTTGTTGAATTATTCTCTTGATATGTTGTTGGGTTCAGTTTACCAAGATTCAGGATCTTTGCATCAATTTTCATGTTCAGGATCTTTGCATCAATTTTCATCAGAGATATAAGTCTTTATTTATTTTAGAGTTCTTCCCTGCTTTGGGGACTAGAGGGATATCAGCTACATAGGACATGTTGGGAGTGATTGCCCCTCTTCAATTTTCTTGAGTTTTAGGAGAATTGGTGTTAGTTCTTTGAAAGTCTTACAGAATTTGTTAGTAAAGTCATCTGGGCCTATTTTTTGTTTGTTTGTTTGTTTTGTTTTTATGACTGGTTCAGTGTCTATAATACTGCTTGTCCTGTTTAAGCTGTCTACTTCCTCTTGGGTTTGGCAGGTGGGATGATTCTAGGAATGCATCCATTTCATCTACATTTCCAATTTATTTGCATGGAGATGTTTGTAATAACTGCCTGTGAATCTTTGGATCTCCCCATTTTGGGTTATAATTTTATCTACTTAATTTCTAATTATTTTATCATAGATTTTTCTCTGTTTCTGAGCCTAGCCGATGGCTTACCTATTTATCCTTTCGAAGAACCAACTCTTGGGTTCATTAATCTTTTGGATCATCTTTCTTCTTTCTATTTCATTAATTTCTGCTCTGATTTTGACTATTTCCTTCCTCCTGTTGACACTTGGAACTCTTTGTTGCTCCTTTTTCTAATTGACTCAGTTGTGATGTTAGGTAGGTTACTTG
The DNA here is from genome assembly GCF_950295315.1 of Erinaceus europaeus. Taxonomy (NCBI): domain Eukaryota; kingdom Metazoa; phylum Chordata; class Mammalia; order Eulipotyphla; family Erinaceidae; genus Erinaceus; species Erinaceus europaeus. Next base: position 97,903,836 of record NC_080169.1, on the reverse strand, counting down.
AAATCTTCACTGTTTGATAATATGGGCTTGTATGTCTATAAACTTCCCTCTTAGAACAGCTTTTGCAATGTCCCACAGGGTCTGATAGTTGTCTCTTCATTTTTATTGTTCTCCAGGTAATTTTTAAGTTCTCTTTTGATTTATTCAGTAACTCAAGTATTACTCAGAAGCATATTGGTTTTTTTTTTTTGCAATGTTTTATTAGTGATGTACAAGATTATAAGATAATAGTGGTATAATTCCACACCGTTCCCACCACCAGAGTCCTGTGTGCCCATCCTCTGAAGAGGAAACTGCAATAGTTCTCCCAAGATCACAGATATGGGTTGACTATGTATGTTATCTATCTAATTTTTTTTTTAGTCTCCATAGTTTGGGTGTATTTCTTTGTTTCTTTTTGTGGTTAATTTCTAACCTTACCATCTCATGGTTAGAAAATATATTTTTTATTATTTCAATATTCACATATTTATTAAGGCTTTCTTTTGTCCTAACATGTCCTGAGAATGTTCCATGTGCACTTAAAAAGAATTTATAGTATTTTCTTTTGGGATGAAAGTTTCTGAATATATCAGTTAAGTTCAACTCATCTGTGACTTCACTTAAGGCCTCTATTTCATTGTTGATTTTTTTGTTTGAATTTTCTGTCTCTTGCTGTCAGTGGTATGTTAAGGTCTCCATCTACTATTGTGTTACTTTCGCTGCCTTGAGATCATTACACACTTGTTTTATATAATGAACTGGTTCATTTTTCCTAAACCTTTCCTTCTCAAAAGCTTTAAATTCATAGAGTGTGGCGGTTGTGTCCTCTGGCACAGATACTCTCTCCTCCACCTGATTTAGTCTTACTTCCTAAGCCTCCTTACCTGAGCCTGAGTCCATTCAAAGGGTCCTTCACACTCTGCAACTCTGAAGTTTTTTTTTCTGTGTGTGTTTGTAACTTGGGTGAAATGATCTCTGAGTAATTGAATTTGTGTCTGTATGTTAATTAGTTTCTTTTCTCATAATGAATTTTCTGAAATCTACTGCTCTCATTTTCTTCCAGATCTATGTCTTGTCTGTTCATTTGTTGTTTCTGACATTGCTTTTTGTGTTGTAGTAGTAATTCAGAGCTTCAGCATCGAATGTGACTTCTGTTGTACCAGAAGCTGGCACTGCGGTTATGGTGTTGTTTTCATTTTTCTATATTGTGGTGGGGGATAGAGAGTCTATAATGTGTTGCCAGCCTGTTTTAGTTCCTATGATGTCACTATAACATCTTGCTGCTGTGATCCAGCCTCTAGAGGATAACAGCATGGGGAACTGAATTTTCCTGAGTTCTCGAAAGGTGGGCAAGTTTTATTTCCCTAGCTGGGTGCCAAAGGCCTTAGCAACCCACATGTTAAGTTCTCAACAGGTTTTCCCTTAAACCCTGGTAGTCCTTGCGGGCAGTTTCTGATGCCCCTCAGTTTATAGGCTAAGCTTCCAGAAATTCTTTGCCTTCCTTCCTCCAATAGTTTGTTCTACTATGCAACTACCAAAATGTCACCAACTGCCATTAAGCAGGACTTAGTAAGTCCTGAGAATTTGTCCCTCACTCCTTTTCCATTCACTAACCACACTTGCCTGCACCCACCAGTGGCTAAGTGAGTTTCTTAAAAGAAAAAAAAAAAATTTAAGTGATTTTTTTTCATTGTTACTTTAACTAGTTGATCAGGGGAGCAAAGTGTCACAGCTGCTAATTCCTGGCCATACCCCTGGAGTTTGGCTAGGATTTATTTTCCTAAGCTACTATTGGGGCTTGAACCAACCACAGGACTTTAGTGCTTGGTCAGGTTTTTACTTTAAACACTGATGAGTCCTTCTGAGCAGTTTAATATCCTGAGTTCAGAAGTGAAGTGCCTAGAAATTTCCCACCTTCTTGCCTCTGACTGCTTCACTGTGTAGCTACCAAGATAGTACAAGCTACCAATAAAAACAGCTTTAAAAAATTTATTGGATGGGGTTAGTGAAATATAGGACAGCTGTCTGCACATGTGTATGGTTTCCCTGTTCTGCATAATAAGTGTCTGTTGCACACTTTCATGTCCCCCCCATCAAGGGCTTCAAACCCTCCTTTCCCCCAGACTCCCTGTTCCTTTCCTTCCCCAGACTCCTTTGCTTTGTTGCAGTACCCCTCTATCAGTCCAAGTTTCATCCCATGCCCCCCGCTTCTTAACCCTGTCTCCCAAGTTCCACTTACATGTGGAGTTATCCCGTATTCATCCTTTTTTTTTTTCTTAACCTATCCCATCCAACACTTTTTCTTCTGCAAAGGTGAGGCAAAGATTGAGATTTAAGAGTTTCTGTTCTGCTGTCTAGGTCTTTGATGGTTGGCCTTAGTTTACTCACATTGATCACATCACTCTGCCCCCCCCCCTTTTTTAATCTACTGACCACATGTGCGTGCACCCATCTGTTGTTTACTGAGTTTCTGAAGAAATCCAGTTGTAATTTGATGATTTTCAGGTGATTTTTTTTTTTATTGCTTTAACTAGTTAATCAGAGGAACAACAACATGTGGCAGCTGCTACATTACGACCACACCTACAGAAGTCCCTTAACTATTTTAAAAGATAGCTTTTCAAAGGAAATAGTTTTAAGTAAAACTATCTCTGTTGTCTTGCCTTGTCATAATCCTATGACCCTTGCTAATTTCTCCCTATTTTTTCCTTCACTTTTCTGGAGGGTGAACCTAACAGTAAAAGATTTGATCTTTCCCTCTAGATAGCCACTAGAGTTCAAGTGGAGACTTATCCCCTTGGAACTAAAATTAAGCAGCCTATTTTCTGTAACCCAAGCACATGGATATTTATGAGGATATGCAAAAAGACTTTTAAATAGTCAGCCCTTAGGGAACCAGGAGATAACTCAATAGAGCATGCACTTCTAAAGCCTTTCTTTAAAAGGAATTCCTAGGAGACTGTGTGTCAAACTTCAGTAAGATTTTATGATGATTTGTGACCTTTAAAAACTGAAATAAATAATAGAACTGCTTATAGACTTGGAGTAGAAGAGTACAGCTGCAAGAAGGCAATATTTTATTATAGCTTTATACATTTTAGTAAAATAAATCTTTTAACACTTTCTGTTCAAATGCATTGAAAAGGTTTTCCTATTATTTTATTTGAATTTTTAATTTATGGTAGGTCTAAGCATAAAAGCCTTATATCTTTTTTTAGTTTTTATTTATAAAAAGGAAACACTGACAAAAAACATAGGATAAGAGGAGTACAACTCCTCACAGTTTCCAGCACCAGAACTGTATATCCCATCCCCTCCCCTGATAGCTTTCCTATTCTTTATCCCAGTGGGAATATGGACCCAGGGTCATTATGGGGTGCAGAAGGTGGAAGGTCTGGCAACCTTGACAGGTCGATCCATACTCCCAGCCTGTCTCTCTCTTTCCCTAGTGGGGCAGGGTTCTGAGGAAGGAGAGCTCCAGGACACATTGGTGGGGTCATCTGTCCAGGGAAGTCTGGTTGGTATTATGGTAGCATCTGAAACCTGGTGGCTGAAAAAGAGTTAACACATAAAGCCAAACAAATTATTGACCAATCATGGACCTGAAGGCTGTAATATTGCAGATGAAGATGTGGGGTCTCCATTTAGGAAGTAGCTATTAGATCTATTTTATGTATATTCCAAAGGACCCATGACTTTATTAGTTTTTGCCTGAGCCTGACATCTGATATGCAGGTGGATCCAAGTTATTGTCTGGGGAGATGATGGTCATGGCTGGAAAAAAAGGGCTGGAAATCTGGATCAGGAAAGAAAGTAGCTCCCAGATATGGAGAAAGCATATAAATATTGTTAACTGTAAACCCCATAGATTTGATCTGGGGCCCATATTCAGCACAGGAGCCTGTGTGACCTCTACATCCCTGTACCCTTCCATGTTTGATTGTACCTATTCACAGCTCAGTAAATCGTCAAAAAGTTACTTATATATAACGCATCTTATATATAAGCTAATATATGTGTCTAGGCATTGGAAGGATTGTGACACAAATGGACAGTGGAACAGGATTTTAAATTAGTTGCTTTCTACTTGGAGAACTTCATCAGTTTACTAACCTTTATATGTGTTGATATTTGTTCTTGCCCTCTGTCAATATTTCAGGAATAAATTTTGCTTAGATGTTTATTAAAGGGGCTAGGTAGTAGCATACCCAGTTGAACACATGTTACAATGTGCAAGGACCCTGATTCAAGCCTATAGTTCCTACCTGCAGGAGGGAAGCTTTGAGTGTGGTGAAACTAGCTTTCCAAGAGGTATTGTCAAAAAATAGAACCCAGGGTATGTTTTCTCTACCAGACAGAACATTGATGCCTTGCCAGAGGTTTTGATTGAATTTGAAGGCAGAGGAAATAATGTGTCTTGATTCTAACATTCAACTATTGAAGGATTTAGTTTGACTACACCGGCTGTCTTAACCTGAAACACATGTTATGGAATTTTGCATTGGTACTTATGCCTTTGCAAGTCAAGGATTTCTACACATTATTTCCAGAGAGAAAAAGTTGCAGTTGATTATATCATAGGTGAGTTATACTAGTTTTTGTTTGTTTTGCCACCAGGGTTATTACTGGGGCTTGGTGCCTACACAACTTCTTCATTCCTGGAGGCCATGTTTTTCTTTTGTCTTGACAGATAGCTAGAAATAGAGAGGGAGAGGGGGAGAGAGAGGAAGGGAAGGAGAGAGAGAGAGAGAGAGGGAGAGAGAAGGAAAGACATCTGAAGCACTGCTCCACCACTCCTGAAGCTTCCCAGGTCCCCATGCATGATGACATGTGCACTCTACTGGATGAACCACCACCTGGCCTCAGATTATGTATATGTTGAAATGTCAAAGACTGTATCAGAATCTCAATGTAGTAACCAAAGATTGAGGGAAACTATTATGAAGTCAGAATTTTTAAAATTTAACTCTTTGTAGCTAATTCCTTTTAGAAGCTATAAATCTTTATGAATTTGTTTCTTCATATATTTCATTTGTTCGGGAAATCAGAAATAAAACATTCCTGAAAATGCTTTGTCCCTTTCTTGAATCAGAATCTCCAGCTGGTCTTTGGCTCTCCTAAAAAGTTAAGAACTTAAAATTGAGCTAGTATGGAGAAAATGGGATGAATTTGAGCAAATTTGTTCATCTAAAGGCTATGAAAAAAGCTAAATTTAGAAGAACTTCAGGGATGACTTAGGATCTGAATTACCCTAACCATTTAAGTGTAATTTTCTAGGTAAAGCTCAAAAGTAGGAACCTCATATTATCTTTTTGTTGTTGTTGTTTTGTTTTGCTTTGCTTTGCTTTGTCCTTGCACCTGAGACATGTAATAGGAGGTAAAATGAAAAATAAATTGAAATCACTGTAGGGACAATGAAAGTTGGACTACAGCATCCAAAATAAATTGCTCTTCTGTTTTTATCTGTATGTTGTCCTGATATGGTAAATAATTTGATGAAAAATAGAAGTTTTTGGAGAGGTAATAAATATTTTAAAAAGTAGTTTAGCACAAATTTGACTCATTATTTGTCAATTTTATTTCTGATAAAATTTTGCTAAAGCTAAAACTTTAAATATAAATTCTGTATTATGCCTTCAGAAGGTAGGAAACTTTGTAGGGTAGCCTAATTGGTTGGTTAAGTCAGCTCTATTTAAACAGCACACCAGTAATTTAATTTGGACATGCTTATCGCTATCTGTAATCACAATGACAACTCTGAGGTCACCATGGTTTATAAATGGCTTTTCTATCCATTTAGTAGAAAAAGTCTTAGAACTCCATTCCTATATATTACAATAGCATACTTTCATTGTCTTTATCCATTTTCCTTGAGCAAGTTTAGCAGGACAGATTCCCTATGTATTAATAATTGCTAAGATGTTTAAGTTGTTAAAACTGGAAGACCATGAAGTTCAGACTCTATTTCATTATCACATTTTGGTTTTGTTCATATTAAGCTTTTCAAATTGAAGTGAATTGTTGAGTACCCTTAAATGTTGGTATTCTGGTATTCTTTAAAATATTTCCCAAAGAAAATACGGTGATTTTTTTTTTTAAAGCAAACTCTGTGTTCCCTATCCTGTGAAGATTGTAAGTCAAATTAAGATGTGTTAATACTCCAGAGACTTTATTTTTCAAAAATAGAAATGATGAAGAGAGTAAAGTAAGGTAGAACTACTTAGAGTGGTTTTGATTAATGTGTAATGTTTAGAAGGTAAACTACCTTGTAATCGTGAGGCTTACTCAGTCTTTGAGCAAGATAAATTACTTCTGTTTATCATTCATCCCTTCTTAAAATCTTTCATACCCACCACTTTACCACACAGTATAAAAGTATTTATGACCATAAATTTGAATGGGGAGAACGAATGGGTACTTACTTACATATTGCATTCAGTTTGTGAAATCAGTAAGTAAAGGCACTTGCGACTTCATCACATGGAAATACCATTTAACATTTAGATGTGTTTCTTACCATTACTTTAAACATTCTTGGCAAATTTTTTTGTGTGTATACACATTAACATCCATAACTATATACACAGAAAATGATGGGTTTGGGTTTTGGGTTGGTTTTTTTTTTTTTTTTTTTTATCCAGTGTAAACTCTTTTGCGTGTTTTGGTATAACTTATTCCCCAGCACCATTTTAATAGCAACTTAACTATCAACTATATGAAAAGAGACAATAATCTTACCAACACTTTATTGTTGAATAAGGACATTTCCCGTTTTTCTGCAAACATATTCTTGCGTTTCCTTTGCCTTTTATTTTGCTTTTGCATATTCTGGGATGCTGCACTGGCCAAAGGGGGCTGAAAAGGTGAGGGGTGCCGCTCCCCTTCCCTAGAAGCCGGGACGCGGCTCAGGCAGACTTCAGCTGGGTGCTGCTCCCCGGGGCACCGCACCTGTGGGACCGACCCCGCCCCGCCGAGCTGGGGTTCGCGGCTCTTCAGTCCGTTTGGAGGCGCCATTTCTAACCGTCTGTCTTTGTCTTTCCTCCCTGGGGACCGCTGCCGCCCTCGCGGGCCGAAGCCTCGGGAAGGGGAAGCCTTCGTCCCGCAGCGCCGCCGCCCTGCGCCCGGCCGCCCCGGGGAGCCGCTGCCCGCCCGCGGCCGCCGTCACCACGCGCCAGGCCGCCGCCAGCTGCCGCCCCAAGCTCCGCGGCGGCGCCGCCCGGGAGCGCCAGCTCGCCAAGCGGGGTCTCAAAAAGCCCGCGCCGCCCTGAGCGCCGCCGCCGGCCGCCCGCGGGACCGCGCCCGCGCCCGCTCCGCACAGCCCCAGTACCTCAGGCGCCGCGCCGTCTCCCCGCTCTCCTGGAGCCCGCGGAAGCGCTCTTCGCCTTGGGCCAACTCCCGGCCGCCCAGGGCGCCTCCTCGCAGCCCTCCCTCCCCCGCGCCCTCGCCCGCCCTCGCCGAGCCTGCCGCACCGAGCCTGCCCCGCGCAGCCTCTCCCGAGGACCGTGTGCCTTAGAGCCGGCAGGTGGGGCTTGGCCTCCTGCTAGTTGTCGCTATTCGCCGAGCATGACCTCCTCTGCCTGCCCGCCACACGCCCCTGGCTTCCCTGAGGCTATTCCCGCTGGACAGAACCATCCTCTTCCCCTCTGTGTGACCTATCGATTTCCCGGCCGGTGTCCTTCAGGATCAGTCCTCCAAAGGCTAGCTCCTATTTTAGTCTTATGCACCCCAAAACCCCATCGTCAGCCACCCCTGCCCCGTTAGTAATGCATGGCTGTGGTTGAACTTGAACTCCAGCATCTGCGCCCTTCCTTCTTGTGACTTGGTCTCCAAAGACCAGTTCTTCCCTTCAACTGTTGATCCTTGCTCCTCTCAGGGATCCACAGCTAGGAAGCCATTCTTCTGGACTTTTCCCCAGTACTGAGCACCCAGGGGTAGAGGTAGGGGGGTGGGGAGGTATGATTTCTATTCCTGAGAGATCCTGTACTCCCCTGGTGTGTAATTTTGACCTGGGGACTCAGCAGCTTGGCTGAAACTTTCTCAGAGCCAATCTGCATGCAGTCTAAGCCTCTTCTTGCCCAGTCACCCCTCCTTTCTCAGGGGCCAGACTCGCATTATGATATGAAATGAAAGCCTCATCATCTCTGCTCCTGACCCCTTCCTTCCCTTTGTCCTTCACAGATGTTCCCTCAATAAAGTTCTTACACGTTGAACCATGTCTTGGTGTCTGCTTCTCTGGAGGATCCGAACATCATCGACCATTCCACTCTGATCACCAACTTCTTAACCTGGATCTCTTGTTGACTTATAACTAGCTAGTTCGTTAATCTCTTTTCTTTTTCTCCCAATATTTATCAGCCCTTGTCTTGGATTCAGTTCCTGTCTTGGAGCTCACTGTTCGTCCATCATTGTAATCAATCTTGAAATTTACAGTGCTGTCAACAGTCTCGAGTATCAGTTTTTTCCAACTTGTGTTCCTGTCTGAAAGGCAGCTCTAGAATCTTAGCATCTCCAGTCTATGGGTCTGACTGGACATTGATCATTTTATTTAAGAAAACCACACCATTCAGCCAACTAGTTTTGCTTACCCGTCTATTATGTCAAACCTCAAACTGGTACTCTTGTTCCTGCTACTCTCAGTTTTCCACTTTTAAAACCATACCTTTTCAAAGATTTCTGATCCTCTCCTCTGTTTCTCTCCCCCTCCCGCCCCACACACCAAGAAAATAAAATATATTGTATACAACTATCCTCATCTCTCTTCAACAAGACTCCCTCAGAAAGAGAGAGAGAGAGAGAGAGAGAGAGCTACTTTGGTGCCAGTTTTTATTTTTGTGACTGTGGAGGAAGTTTCAAGGTTAACCTCTCCCCTCCTGCTTTAGAAACCACCCCACCCTCCCTTTTCAGGGATTTGTCTCCTTGCTTACCTCCTCTGCTTCAGCAATCTCTCTAAAGTGGATCATTCTCATTAACCAGCAAACACCCTACAGTGTCTACCATTTTAACCAAACCTTCCCTTTTGCACATCTCCATCCACTAACTATTTCTCAGTTCACTCCATCATAACCACCCTTCTTTATGGAGTTGTCCTTATATGTTGTCTTCGCCTTCTAATCTATGTGCTGATAGGAGTTCACCGCCACTGAAAAGTGTTCTTTAGGAAGAAACCAGTAACTTCTATCCTGCCTTATCCTAAAGGGGACTCTCCAGCCCTCACCTTGACCAAGCTCTATTTCTTGAAATGCTCTCCAATCATATTTAAGGCACCGTCCTTATCCAGGTTTCTTCCTGCTTCATTGATTACTCCTCAGGATTATATTCCCATCTCCTGCCTAACTCTGAAAGGTAGAGATTTCTCCCCTACATTCTGGTCCCTCTTTCCTGTCTTTATTTTCCCCTCAGAGTAATCTAATTCAATTGCCATGAAGTAAAAGTACCACCTTTATGCTAATGAGTCCTGCATTTATATTTTTCCACCTTGAGTTTTTCCCTAAATTTTAGACTCCTATATATAATTGTTTATTTAATGCCTCCCTTTGGATGACTCACAACTTTCAAATTTAACATGCCACATTCTAAATTCCTCTTTTCTACCTCAAATCTTGTCTCATTTTCCCATTATAACAGATCACACCCCCATCTAACCTGTTATTTAAGTCAGAAACCTACTCCTTGATCTCTTTCATAACTTGATCAACATCAAGTTGATCTGTACAATTTATTGGTTTTGTAACAAAAATGTCTTTAATCTGCTCTTTTCTTCTTTAAAAAAATATCTTCTAGTCCTGACCAATACATATTTTTTTTTCTCACTCAACTATTGTGCCTGCTAGTTCTTAACTAGCCTTTCTGCTCCCATCTTTGAGACATGACCTACTTCAGCACATCCTTGATAGGATGGCAGCAATGACTTTGCTCATAAATTGGATCAAGCAAATCACTGCTTATAACATCTAAACTCCTTATCACAGTTCACAGAGCCCTGCACAACCTAACCCTTACCTAGCTCTCTAAATACCACCAGTGTCTTTTTTTTTCTTTTAACCTCCAATGTTTCTAATGTTTTCAATGTTTCTTTATGCCCATCCTAATGCAGTCATATTGATTCCTCTGACGAGCTAAGTTTTTTTTTTTTCTATACCTCAAGCACTCTAGCTTACATCTTGAAGAAAGCCTATCCAGTTTACCTTATTGGAAATAGTTTCCTTTCTCCTCCCAATTGCTATCTTTGTTTGCTTGATTATCCCATCCCTTCTTTCAATTTGTAACTTTGTTTCCTTGTATATGTGTGTCTGCTTCCAGACTGGAGTGAAAGAGGGAAGAGACTTTGTCCAATTGTTCAGATTCTACAACACTGTATTCCCAGCTCCTAGCATAACACATCTGTTGAGAAGGCACAAGAGAACACTCTAGCCAACTTTTTCTCTTAGTTCACATTTTAATGATGTGTAAGAACTCTTTCTATAGTGAACCACTAACTATTTGCTAATTCTATATGCTGCAGACATATTTTCCTTGTCATATATGTACCAATTCATGATATCTTTGATACACAGAGCCATTACAGTTTCCTTTAGATAAATTTGTCTTTTGTGATTTCTGCCTTTGATGATGTATTTGTAAAGGTCTCTGTGTAATGCTATGTAAATATTTGTTTTCATTTATTTGAATTTTTTAGATTTAAATCTTTACTTCAAATGGAATTTATTTTTGATATAGATGTGATTAAGGGTCTGGATATTTATTTAGTTGTTGCATCACCATTTATTGAAATTTCCTCATCAGCTGTTTTGAAAATTCCACATTTATATAATATTAAATTCTTACATATACTTGGAGTGGTTTCTGGATTTATTATTTGGATTTCTTTGTATCTTCTATTCATGGACAATGCTATTTTAAATAACGCCATTTTATAATTTGCTTTATCATGTGATTAAACTTTTTAATAAGATAAATGTTCCTATTTTTCAAAATATCTTCAGCTATTTTGTGCATTTGTTCTTCCAGATAGACTTTACTTATATTTTGGTAAAGTCCCAAAAGAAATTCTATTGCCATTTTGTTTAGATTTACCTTAACATTATAGATGAACTGAGAACTGCCATCTTTGTGATGTTAACTTTCTCAGTTTTGGAGCTTATCACATGCCAAGGTTATTGAAGACTTTCTATACATTCTCCCATAATTTTGTGAGTTCTGTATAAATCTTAATATTATGTGCTCTATATTCTTTTAGGGTCATTTTCTTATGTTTTATAATTTGTTGTTCCTTGTGAGATAATCAATATTTTGATCTGGTAACTTTTAACTTGTATAGTAGTTCATTTCCTTCTAAGTAGACAATAATTTTAAGTGTAATTGATGATACTTCTCTCTTCTCCTTTACAATTTTTATACCTCATATGTTAACTAAATGATGGTATTATTTAACAGACACTAATCACCAGCTTATAATGTTAACAACTAGACTGAAATATCAGTCTTTATCAGTGAAGGAAATAGTTTCCTGGCATATTAGGCATTTTATTGGAAACTGTTGTTTAATTATATTAAACATTCTGAACAAGTAGAAATTATATCATAGTTTTATTCCCTTGACATACTATTACAATAAATTATATTAATAGATTTCTCAACATTGGGTTATTTGTGCATGAGATGCAATCTCTTTCTTTATACCTTCCTTCCTTTATCCTCTTCCTTCCTTCCCTCCTTTCCTTCCCTCCCCTCCCCTCCCCTCCCCTCCCTTCCCCTCCCCTTCCCCTTCCCCTTTCCCTGAGCACTGCTCACCTCAGGTTTATGGTGGTACAGATGACTGAACCTGGAACTTTGGACTCAGGCATGTGAGTCTCTGCATAATCCTTATGCTGTCTACCCCCGCCTCTATAATCTATTTCTTCATGGTGATTTTTTCCCTTTCAGTATAAAACTGTTGAATTTAGCTCCTTACATTTTAAGATAATTGCATTTATATTCATGAGTGAGGTTGGATAGTAGTTTTACATTTTTTAATCTTACGTCAACTTCAAAATATTTTGTTCTATACTAAATCAGTATATGTTGGGTTGTCAGAAAAGTTGATGCATTTTTGCATAGGAAAAATATGTCATGCCTTTTCTGACAACCCGATAGTATAGTAATTGCATATTCTTTGAAGGCTTGGAAGAATTCACCCATAGTAGCACTGTTTAGGTACCAAGGTTCTGTCAGGCTAGGTGAGTGGAAGATAATTCTCTGAAGAATTTTATTTTATTTTATGGCTTTGACCTAATCAGACTTCTCTTATTTAAGTACCAGCTTTTAAAATAATATTTGTTAAGGAAAATCATGCATTTTCATGGAATTTTAAAATTTATGAGCTTTTACATAAATATTTCATATTAAGGTATTTTGTATGCATTTGTAGTTAAACCTCCTTTCAAACTTCTAATTGTTTAAATTACCTTTTCCTTTCTTTTATTAGAAATATCAGTCTTGAAAAAGTCAACATGTAATTTACCTCACAAATCATATTTTGATATTTTTCTCTTTAATTATTAATCTCTATTAACCCCTTCTTTGTTCTCTTAAGTACTTAGTTGTTTCCTGACTTTTTTTTATGTATTTGGTGATTTAGTTCATTTATTTTTCTTTCTTATTTAATAGTAATAAGAAAGGTAAAACTATAATTTTCCTCTCAGAACAGCCTTGACTCTGTCTTGAAAGTTTTGGTATGTAGTTTCTTAATTGTTGCTATTTAAAAATAATGGATCACAACTGTTGTTTTATTTAATTTTTGACTGGTGTTGTGTAGGATAGTGTGATGAGGTTTCATTGTTCTAACTCTTTAATAAAGAATAAATTTATTAATATTTATGTTACTCTATTAGTAAAGAGTTAATTTTGTTTGAAAAAAAGTTAATTTATCTGTGAAATGGTTGTGTATGAAGTTGCATGGAAGCATACATAGAGATCCTTGTTATACGATTCTACCAATAATGCTCACTAGTGATATTATATATACACATATATATATATATATATATATATATATGTTAATTACTGACAACAGGAACTTGTGAATCACTAGTACCAGCACATTACTGCAATTGTGATTGATATATAATGTCCTAGTTACTTATGTAAAAGACCAAAAAAAAATTCTTAAAATTCTTATTGCATAGAAATACTCAGGTATATGGAACTGAAATGGTCATCTGCCAGCTAGAAAAACTCATCATCTAAGTTTATGAAATTTGAGTTGGATTTGACAAATGTGACCATGGATGTCAGAAAATTTTTCCATTAAAACTATATTTTTAGACTTGGAAAAAGAAATTCTAAAACACTTATTTTTATACTAACAAATGTATCAATAATTCATGTGCTTAAATAAAATGAAGTTGACCTGTGACTTTACTATCTAGAAAATAAGCACTGTTAGCATATTGTTAATTTCTTATAGAACTATTTCTATACATTTTTCTTTTTTGATAGAATTGGACTCATATTCTTTTGCATACTGTTTTTTTTAGACTTCTTTTTCTTTTCTTTTTAATATTTTATTTTATTTGAGAGGACAGAGAGAAATTGAGAGGGGAGGAGGAGATAGAAAAGAATAGAGACACCTGCAGCGCTGCTTCACCACTTGTGAAGCTTCTCCCCTGAAGATGGGGATCAGGGCTTTGAACCTGGGTCCTTGCATATGGTAATGGGTGAACTCATCCAGGTGTGCCACCACCTGGCCCCTAGATATATGGTTTAGGGGTGGGGGGAGAAAGTCCAAAGTGAACATTGTGCAACTCCAGTGTGTGGTGGTACTGGGGGTCATCCTGAGTCCTTTAGGGTCTCAGGCATGATGATACACCTGGGTATCTCCCTACTCTGGTTTTGTCTTTATTATTCGTGAGCATTTACTTGCATTTCTTTATATTGTCGGAAGTAGAGATGTTTGGAAGTTAATCAATTCATTGTAAGGATTGGGCTTTTCCTGCTGTGGTTTCTACTACCCAGAATGCTTGCTTTTCAAGTCTAGTCCTTGAAGACTCCCATGAGAATTTTCTGTTTATTTCTTCTGTTCCTTAAATATGTTATTTCTTGTCACTTGCACTCAAGATCTTTGATAAAGGTAGTGATCTTTTTTTTTTTTTTTGCACTGATGGTGTTTTACAGAATTCAGCGCCAAGAAATAATGTGTGTGCTTTAGCTGACGTGCACACCACACACACACACACACACACATACACACACACTCAACTTTGGAAAATATTATTGACTTTATTTGCCCATTTGGAAGTTCACAAATCACATACCTAAAAAAATATTTACTTACTGGATAGAGACAGAAGTTGAGAGGAAAGGGGGAGATAGAGAGGGAGAGGAAAGGAGAGATACTTGCAGCCCTGCTTGGCTGCACATGAAGCTCCCCACCCCCAATGCAGGTGAGAACCACGGGGTTGAATTATAACATCGAAACTCAACTGGGTGCACCACCACCTGGTCCCCACAGACCGTATTCTTATGTTAAAGTCTCTGAGAAGTCCTGCATTAAATCTTACAAGTTTGTTTTAAAATAATGCCTTTTAAACATTGAGATTGATTTAGATAGATTTTTTTTCTAGTAAAACCTGTTAATATTTTTAATAAAATTTCAGGAAACAGTTTTATTTGCTTAGCAATATCCCAGTGCTACTTTCATTCAGCTTCCATACATCTGTATCAATTGAATTCCTATTGATAGTATAACTCTCAGTTGATTCAATATATAAATTGAGTTTATTTTCTAGTGTCTCTGTGTGCTGAGAAGTTAGGCCTATCCATGGCCAAGGACCTGCTTTCAATATGCCCTCAGATCCAGGTAAGAGAGACCCTGCTTTGGGTACCACACAGGGCCCTGCTTTGCTCACTCTTGTACTATTGAGTGAAGAGTCTGTAACCAAAGGAATATGCCCAGCCTGACCCCAAGGCCCCCCCTCTCCACCCTTTTAGACCATTTCCTGTGTCCCTGGGATCCAGAATTCTCACCCCAAAGAACTTCATCACCTGGACCTTCATCAGGTTCTTCTTATTGTCACACTGACTTAGCAACACTTCACCCAAGGGGTGGCTACAGAATGGCTTTTTGCAGGGGTGTGTACATGATTTTTAGATTAATTGACTATTATTGTTATTTATCAGCACAATGCTCAGATTTGGCTGGGTGTGTGTGTGTGTGCGTGCCATAGATTGAACCTGGGACCTCTTGCATGCAATTCCTGTGTGTTACCACAGTGATCTCCCTGACCATAGAGTTTAGTTTTGCAGGGTGGAGCATCCACACAGGTGTATATGGTACTCCTCTGTGGAATGCAGCTGGAGAGATGGGATAGGGCCCTGTTTCACTAGACCACTATGCTATAACATGGGACTCAGAAATCCAAGAATTTTCATTTGAATGTGGCCATCTAGGAAAAAAAAAAAAAGAACACACACACACATAAACACACACATTGGTTTTTTAACATAGAATAATAAAACCCATTTAATATTCATTGTCTTGGTTTATAACATTGAAGCTACTTGAGTAAATGGTACATAAATCTCATTTCACTCTTGCCTTCCACACCTCTACCCCCAACCCCACCCCACCCCACCCCAGAAATGTTAAGTGTAAGTTTAGTATTTAGAGGGTGAGAAGCAAAAGTCGAAATCCTGGTAGCAGTGACACATTAAAAAGTTTGGGGGCCGTAGAGGGAAATGGCTGCAGAGTCCTCTTTGACTGCTCGAGCCCTGAGTGCCATGACTGATGGGACCTTGAAGCTCAGCATAAAGACCAGCCACCTCTCTTCGAATGAGTGACAATGAAGAGCTCAGCAGTGATTGTGAACTACAATGGATTGAAGATCAGAAACTTTTACCCCCAAATCTTCACTCCCTAGAAGCATCCAGAATTCTGTACAACTTTATCAAAATATGACTGCCTTTGACTTTTTTTTTTGTCAGAGTGGTGTGCAGGAAGTTCAGAATCATATTTAAGTTTACTTGGAATATTAAAGTAATGCACATCTCTTTCACCTGAGTGCTAGAACAATATGTCACACCTAATTGTAATGCATGCAGAATGGTATAAAAAGAAACACAGGATTCATTGGAAGAGTAGCAGAGGGGTCTGTCTCCTTTGGTCCGAACTTCAAGTTAAATTCTCAAAAGTCACATGTAGTTCAGAAGTGAACAACAAGAGTTTTCAGGAAGAGGAGTAGGCTGGGGGGGGGGGGGGGAGGGAGGAGAAATGACCTTGCAAACAAGGAGACCAGTGGTTAGGTGGGAGGTAGGTGAGAGCATGTGGAGTTAGAACTGAAGGAAGTCTGTGTGAAGGAATTGAAAGCAAGGCATACAGTGTAACCAGTTTTTGTTTGTTTGTTTTTCTTTTTGTACCAGAGCCAGCTCTGGTTTATGATGATTGAACCTAGGACTCTCGAGCCTCAGGCATGAGAATCTTTTTGCATAACCATTATGCTATCTACCCCCACCCATGACCAGAGGAGACTGGAGAGAACTCAGAAGTCTGATTGCAGAGAGTTCAATAAACAGCAGCTTGACTTTCTTCAGGTGCACAGTCAGTCCAAGAGTTTTACCTCCAATGAACTCAAGGTCTAGAAAAGAATCTGGTGAGAAAAACACACAAAGAGGTGAGGCTGTGCTAAAGATATGATCACTGATATTGGGGGGAGAAAAGAAACACTTCAATATTGCTGTGCCAACCAGAGGATTTTCAAGGACTGGAGTACCTGAGTTGAAACTGAAAGTTGAGTGGGAGTTTTGCAGCAGATGGCAGATGATGACAGAAAGAGAAAGAGAAAGGAATAGTAGGGCAAAGTCTCTCCTCAGAAAATAATTCAGTGTAAAGGGAGTTAGGGTAGAGTGTGAATGCTTTCCTCTCAGTAATGGCGTGCCTTTAAATACTTATAAGTAAAGACACTGCATGTTGAAAGATCACTACAAGGACAATCTGGGCACTAAGATTAAGGGACATGAAACTGCTATAGGAGGACATGATAAAATTTATTAGTGGCAGTAAATATAAGTGCCAAATATATTGTAGAGGTCAATTGGTAGTAGGGGTGCAGAGAAGATGAGTTCAAGAGATGTCTTTGAATGAAAAGAATCTCCCCAGGTCTTTGTGCCTCCCACTTTGATTCAGCTAATGAGTATAAAAAAAAAAAAAAAAAGGTCACTCTGTGAACAAAATCTGGTGATCCTATTTACACTAAGGTATCAGTGACTGATAACAGCTCTATGTCCTTTCTCAGAGGACTTTGATTTTCAAAGAACATGCCTGGAATGAGCAATGTGTATGTTGAGTGATAGAATTTCCATTCCTCAGATAGTAGTTGTCAAATAGGGATGAGTAGAAAGAAGTCTTACTTAAATCAGTGACTCTCAACTGAGGGAATTTTTATTTTTTTAATTTCTAGTTTTAAAAGGAAACACTGACAAAAACCATAGGATATGAGGGGTACTTTGAAGCAGATATTTGGCACATGGCATTTTGACTGTAACAACTGAGGGTGAAAAGGCTAAAGTTCAGATGTGAGGGGATGCTGCCAAACACCTCATTATGCACAGGACCCCCCATGGCCTCCCCAAAGGAATTATGTAGCCCAATAGGGAAAAAAGAACTGAGGTTGAGAAAGGCTGCCTTAAATCATCACACAAGTGACTCTATATTAAGACTTGCCTTATCTCTAAGAGTTACATAATTAATAAGTTGAACAATCATGACTTGAGGGGAAAAAAAACATAATGTAACTTCTATTTTTGTCAACTATTCCTTTAAAGTGGTTCTGTGCACCCTGTATTAAAAATTTGAGAGACCATACGAATTCTCTGGTTACTGTTATACAGTGGGAAAAAAAAAAAAAAAAAAAAGCCCTGTATTTGTTTTTAAACTACAGGGCACATTCTCAGTTCAGGAATTAAAATGTCTAGTCCCTTGTAAAAATAAACACTAAACTTGGTTTAAAGTTGAGCCTCCCCACCTCCTTTAGAGGTGACTACGGAAAGTAGAGGGTGTGTTGGCTTCTCCCCCATTTGGGGGCTTAATCCTAGTTTGCCTCATATCTGGTTTGGGAACCTGAGGTGGGAGAAGGGGTAGGAAGCCAGGGAATTTATGAGTTGGTGTGTAATTCCCTGGGACTGTTAAATGATTACAATGATTCTAGCTCTTTGTATATTTCCAGGAGATCTTTCACCTTCTGTGAGTGATGCACTATCTTCTAGCTCAGGGCTTCTGAGGAGAAGTAGGTTTTGCTGTTATGTTTGTTTATTGGTGAGAGGAAGAGAGAAGGAACAATACTTTCCAAATGATTTCCAATCTGCTGTGGGCGTATACTTTTGAAAATACACAAGAAAGCTAAAATTGCTAGCCAAATGAAGTATACAAAATACAAAGCCAAATTTTCAGTGATCACATTTTGCAGGCATAAAATTATTCTGTCAAACCTCTATAAGGTTTCCTAAAAGGTTGCTTTTGATTCTTATATTTTTTTTTCAACTTTGTAGACTGATAACAAATTGTTCACTTGCTAGCACTAGACCTCAAACAGAAGAAGACTGATCTCTCTCTCTTTCTCTCTCTCTTGAGCACATTGTTTGCTCCTTAGGAAGTGCCTGAAGAACTGTTTGGTTATTACTTTTCTTTGAGGCCTTAGACTTCTAGAATAAATGTATTTCCCCTATTACCTAGGAATCACACACACACTACATTATCCTTTACTCTGACCAGCCCTTTAAGAACAGATTGCCCAATGGGATCAATGTCCCAGTACCTCCCAATTAGCCATAGGTACTCCTGAGGTGTGGACAGAATAATGAGCCACCCACCTGCCCCCACCCCAGGATACCTAAGCCTATGAATATGATTGTTTTGCATTATGAAATGAACCACTACAGGGGCGTTATCAAGCTAGGAACCTCATAATGGGCATATTATCTTGAATTGTGTGGGTGATTCCAATGTCATAAGGATCCTTTTTTTAAAAAATTTTTTATTTATAAAAAGGAAACATTGATTAAACCATAGGATAAGAGGGGTACAACTTCGCACAATTCCTACCACCAGAACTCTGCATCCCATCCCATCCTCTGACAGCTTTCCTATTCTTTAACCCTCTGGGAGTATGGACCCAAGGTCATTGTGGGATGCAGAAGGTGGAAGGTCTGGCTTCTGTAATTGCTTCCCTGCTGAACATGGGCGTTGACAGATCAATCCTTACTCCCAGCCTGCCTCTCTCTTTCCCTAGTGGGGTAGGGCTCTGGGGAAGCAGAGTTCCAGGACATATTGGTGGGGTTGTCTGTCCAGGGAAGTCTGGTCGGCATCATGCTAGTGTCTGGAACCTGGTGGTTGAAAAAGAGTCAACATACAAAGCCAAACAAATTGTTGACCAATCATGGACCTAAGGGCTGGAATAGTGCTGATGAACAGTTGGGGGGGGGTCCTCCATTTTGTAGATAGCTAGTAGGTATATTTTAGTTATCTTCCAAAGAGCCTGTGGCTATACTGTTTTTTTTTTTTTTTTTCTTTCTCATAAGGATCTAAGTGAAAGAGGAGGCAAAAGTTAGAGATGTAATGAAAGAGCAGAGGTTGTAGGGATGCACCAAGGAAACCAGGAAGGTAATACTTTATGTGATGTCTTAAGATACCTAGTTTTTGGGAGTCAGGCAGTAGCACAGCGGGTTTAGTGGCGTCAAGCACAAGGACCCGCATAAAGATCCTGGTTCTAGCCCCTGGCTCCCCACCTGCAGGGGAGTCGCTTCACAGGTGGTGAAGCAGGTCTGCAGGTGTCTGTCTTTCTCTCCCCCTCTCTATCTTCCCCATCTCTCTCCATTTCTCTTTGTTCTATCCAACAACGACAATAATAACTACAACAATAAAAAAAAAAAGGGCAACAGAAGGGAATAAATAAATAAATAAATATTTTAAAAAGGAAAAAAAAAGATACCTAGTTTTTCATTCTTTGTTACAGCAGCAGTAGGAAACCAATACAAGACAGAATCACATACCAACTATCGGAGCCCCAAACTTGAAGGAACACATAATAACTGGGTGACTTTTTAAAAAAATCTCTCTACTTTGATTTATCATAAGTCAGATTTCAGTTTTATTTATAAAGAGCATGGTGCTTAGAGACTTGTTATACTTCCCTTTTAAGCAGTTTCATTACTTGTTCGTGGTGGGGATTAAACTTTCAATTTTGATGGCAGGGTTTAGGATCAGTTTATCAATTTTGAGCTGAAAAATAGTACTAGCTTTACAAATCTTAAGTTTGCAATTTTATTTCTATGTCTTCCTTCCTTTCTTTCTTTCTTTCTTTCTTTCTTTCTTTTTCTTTCTTTCTTCAGAGCACTGCTCAGCTCTGGTTTATGGTGATATGGGGAACTGAGCCTGGGACTTTGGAGCCTCAGGTATGAGAGTTTCTTTACTCAACCATTATGCTATCTACCCCACCCCCTACATCATTCTTTAATAGCACTAATTGTTCCTTACTAGAAGGATCTACAATTAGCAATTTAATTAATTTGATTGCTTTGATAAATTTCCTTGACATATTTCTTTTATCTGAATCCTGTAAAGTGCTTTGTAGAAAGTACATTTCCTATAAATAATATAATTCATCCTTCACTTTAGGCTTTTGTTTGTAGTAGTATCAGAAATCTGGGAATGATATATGCAAACCTAATTTCACAGGCTAAAATAATACTCTAGAGCAGTTTGCTATTGTTTTACCTGCCTGGTGTTCACTATTCAGCGACATATGATTGTTCTCTGTGTCTGTAATAAATCAAATAGGATGACATGTTTGAATTTCTGAAAGCGCCCAATTGCCATATGATTCTTTTTCCCCCTTTCTTTCTTTCTTTCTCCCCCCCATTTTTTATTTGTGACTAACAGTAGTTTACAAGATTGTAAGATTACAGGGTATAGCTCCACACTGCAGCCACCATCAAATTTTTGCATTCCTACCCTACCACCTTTCAAAGATAAACACCATAGTTCTTACAAATCTTAGAATGATTCTGTTTTTAAGCCAACAGAAGCCCTAAATTTAATAAAAGCAAACAGGTTCTGAAAGAAAGAACAATGAGGGCAAGGCTTAAAGTTCATAGCCCTAAAAAATGTTCCTACTCGTATCTCATAGTGTAGATATTTGCTGACTACTTAAACTGTAAGACAGCACACTAAGTTCAGTAGAATGTCAGAAATTATTTCTCTTGATTAATTGCCCAGGAAATATCTCTTAAGTAATTGGGAGATGATCCTTTTGAATATAACTCTTTCTAGCACTTGCCCACATCAGCATTATATCATAGTCATAAAGTCGGAGAAACTAAATAAAGGACCACAGATATGTAACCTGCAAAAATCCATTACAAAATGACTGAGTTTCTGGTCCAAATAAGTGTTTTTGAATCATCAAATTAAAATATATCATACTTCAGCGGTTTTTCTTTTAGGCCCTTGAGTTCTCATGTAAGATGAGAAGACAATGAAGGAACTAAAAGAAGGAATATGCTTTGCTTTTGAGTTGTCACTCTTTCGGGGGCTCCCACCAAAGAAATTTAGTTCATTTTGATTGAATAAGTTAGTAGGAAGGAAGACAAAAGAATTAAAGTATGAATGGAGAGTGTGGTTAATGAGATAAGCAAAAGATGGGGGTGTGAATCTGACATCTAGTAGTTTCTGGCCACAGGCACTAATTTTATCTTTTGATGCTGACTAAACTGGAATTTATGGAATTACTTAACTCAGTGTCCTTGGGAAACTTAATAAAAGTCAAATACTCTTACAATAGAAATTACAACTATATTATTATGCTAAAGATGGCAAGAGGGCTAAAGTTGACAATTAAGGAAAATAAAAATGAAAGCATCAATTAGGATACTACTTATACTTCTCTATTTCTCAAGGCTAACCCTCTATTTGTTTTGGTAAGATTTTCCCCCTTTAATTTGGAGATAATGTGTTTAAATATTTACTAGTGTATTTGAGTTTCACATCTTTTTATTGTAGAAGTATCAGTCAATAATACTCCTCTAGGCTGCCAGCAGAAATCACATTTAAGTAATCCCTTAAGTTAAAATAAAATCATTTTTCTCAACAGAATAAACACCAGCTGTAATTAAAACTCACTATCTCTAATAATGCAAAGTTCACTATTTTTGCTGTGTAACAGAAAAATTTAAGGCTGATTTTCACTTATATGTGAATGTGATCCCTGAGGTGACAGTAGAATCTATTCTTTTTCAGAGAGTATGTGGACACACAGGAAAAAAAGGACTATTCTTAGTGCTGGGAGGTGGCAGCACATCTGGTTGAGCGCTCATGTTACAATGTACAAGATCTCAGGTTCAAGCCCCCCTCCCCCGCCAGCAAGGGAAAAGCTTTGAAAATGGTGAAGCAGGGCTGCAGGTGTCTCTCTATCTCTCCCTTCCCTCTTGATTTCTGACTGTCTCTATTCAATAAATAAAGATATATATGTATATTTGCTCCAGGGTTATTGCTGGGGCTCAGTGTGTGCACTACAAATCCACTGCTCCTGGAGGTCACTTTTCCCATTTTGTTGCCCTTGTTGTTACTGTTGTTGTTGGCTAGGATAGAGAGAAATTGAGAGAAGAGAGGAAGATAGAGAGGCAGAAAGAAAGACAGACTTGTGAAGCGACCCCCCCAAGCAGGTGGGGAGCTAGGGGCTCGAACCTGGGATCTTGCGTGGGTCCTTGCGCTTCGTACTAGGTGTGTTTAACCTGCTGCGCCACCGCCTGGTCCCCCATAATATTTTTTAAAGGTCCTATTTCATACTATTTTTGTGATGAGCACTGATTTATTTACATTTACACCCTGACTTTGAAGCAGTAGTGCCACTGACTTTGTAGCACAAATATGATTACTGCTTTTCAGTTCTCTGAATGTGGTCCTCTCATCAATGAACAATGGTGGCTTAGTTATACAGAAGAAAGGAGAGTTGGTGGCTACAAATATGAAGGCACTTTCTTTCCTAGCACCAGCCTTGGGTTGCGTGCTAGTACAAAGAGGTTCAACTGTGGATTTAGGAGTCAGAGCAAGTACAGGCAATACCATTGACTTGAGGTGTGTCCTTGATGCAGTTACTAAGTCTCAGTTCATCAGTAAGATGATGATAATAAGAGTTCTATACAACTAGGTCATATACTTATTTAGCATAGCATCTGGCACATAAGTAGTGGCCAATGAATCCTATTATGAACATTGAGGCAGATGAAAGGGATTATTGCTTTCTCCTTGTAATCTGCGAGAGAAGAAAATAGATGGACTTTCTAAATAAATTTTAGCTGCCAGAATCATTGAAACTGTGGAAACAGTTGAGTTGTACCCCTCTTATCCTATGGTTTTGTTACTGTCTCCTTTTTTAAATAAAAAAAATTAAAAAAGGATCTGTGAAAACAGGCAACACCAAAGGCTGGAACCACTAGAATTGCCTTATAATCATTGTTGCAGGGAATGTGAAGTTATACAATTACAATTACAGAAAGGGCAGGGTATCTGGAAGCTTCTTTTCTTTTTTTTTTTTTTTAATATTTTATTTATTTATTCCCTTTTGTTGCCCTTGTTGTCTTATTGTTGTAGTTATTATTGTTGTTGTCGTCGTCATTGTTGGATAGGACAGAGAGAAATGGAGAGAGGAGGGGAAGACAGTGAGGTAGAGAGAAAGATAGACACCTGCAGACCTGCTTCACCGCCTGTGAAGTGACTCTCCTGCAGGTGGGGAGCCGGGGTTCGAACCGGGATCCTTATGCCGGTCCTTGTGCTTTGTGCCACCTGCGCTTAACCCGCTGCGCTACAGCCCGACTCCCATCTGGAAGCTTCTTAAACATAAAGATTAAATATAAAGATGTATCTACCCCAAGACCTCATAATTTTACTTTTAGTATTTGTTTAATGGAAACTTAAGGAACATGCTTACCTAAGCACCTGTTAAAAAATACAGTTTACTTCATAAACAGCTAAATACTGGAAACACGTGAGAAGTTCTTCAAGAAGAGGGAACAAGCTGTGGTGTATAGACACAACAAGGTACCACTCACCAGTAAAAAGAATTAGACCTTTTTACTCATAAGCACATATAAGCATCTCAAAAACACTATGCTGAGTTAAAAAAAAAAAACTTACTCGAAAGAGTGTCTAAACTGTGATTCAATTTTCACAAAGTCTTAGAACAGGTAAAACTGATCTATGGTGAAACAAACAAATAACAACAACAACAAAAAGAAAAATCAGAAGAGTGGCTGTCCCTGCGGTCAGGGAGGGGAGCCGGAGGCAATTTCTGGAGTCCTCAAGGATAGTATTTTATGCCTTAATATGGATTTGGGTTAAACCTAATCCCTCGATGGGGGTGAATTAGAGGTGTGTGCATTTGTCAAGATAACTCATAAATGGATCAAAATGTGTACATTTCACTGTAAACTTTATATCCAAAAGAGAAAAGATCTATAAGCAAATATTTGATTTTCTGCAGGACTATAGTTGACAATATACTGGGTAATTTATCTAGTAATAAAGTGAACTAACGTTTGCAACTTAAAAAAATGTTATTTTTATGAAAGAGAGATCAAAGTACCACTCAGCTCTGGCATATGAGGCGCAGGAGATCAAACCTGGATCTCAGGCATGCAGGTTCTTGCCACTGAGCTCTCTCTCAGACCCCCTACAACTGACTTTGAAATGCAGCAAAAGAAGTTTGATGGAGGGAGAGTGGGGAGACACAGATGAATATATAGAGCAAATGTAGCAAACCTTT
Organism: Erinaceus europaeus; assembly: GCF_950295315.1. Classification (NCBI taxonomy): domain Eukaryota; kingdom Metazoa; phylum Chordata; class Mammalia; order Eulipotyphla; family Erinaceidae; genus Erinaceus; species Erinaceus europaeus. The sequence continues at coordinate 97,879,066 of NC_080169.1, read as the reverse complement.
AACACTTAGCTTTCCCCAAGTCTCTTGAATTTGCGCAGTAAAACCCTGCCTAGATATGCTCTACCTCCTTACAGACATCCCCTATGAGAGTGCTTGCTCAGATTGTCTAATACTGTTTCTTAATGAACATTTGTGTGTGTGTGTGTGTGTGTGTGTGTGTGTGTGTGTGTGTGTGTGTCAGAGAGAGAGAGAGAGCGAGAACTTGATGCTGTATGTTTTTATCTCTATGGGAAATGGAATGGTGGATGAACTCCACAAGATATAGGGGTTGTTTTTTTTTAGTTCACTTTACATAATGCCAATCTAGAAGTAAGGAGACCTGGCCTCCTAGCCTATGTTTCCACTAACTCCAGCTATATAATCCGGTTTGAATCATTTACACTCTAGATTGTAGCCTCTTCATCCACAAAAACAAGAAATTGGATTAAAGACCCTGTAAAAATTGGTCATTCCTGAAATTGTGAGTCTGGGCATTAGGATCAATTCTTAGGCTTAAACCCTGCCTGACTACTTAGTAATCATACTATCTTAAATAAACCATTCATATGTATGTCTTGGGTATTTTCCCTATAAAATGGGAATAATGGTAACTAATTACTTATCTTTGAGAGATCTGCTTTAGGACTAAATTAAACAAAGCATGTAAAGACCTTGCTTTGGGCCTGGCATGACGTAAATACTACAAAGTTAGCTGTTGCTTTTTCACTGCTACTGCTCTTCCTTCTAAGAGTTTCCCTCCTTCCACTTAGTAGAAACTGGGAAAGTTTCATGCATACACGTAGAGAGGCAGAACTCCTCCAGGGGCTTCATGCTTCTTAATCTCTCTTAGAAGTTTATTGCTTTTTTTCCTCCCAATTTAAATAAAATTAACTTAAGTATTTCTCTCTGATTTAGATATGCTAAATTTATTTTCAGTAACTTTAGGGCATATTTTTTTTTCCTTTTTCCTTTTCAGTCATATTGATTTTTCCAGAAAGAATATAATATTAAAAATAAAGGTCCATTTTAATTCCACATTCTTTTCATGGTCTTTCATCTTCCAAAGGCAAAAATCTTAATATTCTCTCTTTTATGACTCATAAGGGCTAAGCCTAAAAATCAATTCTTCCTAAGAAAAGAGAAAAAGAACTATTATTAAGAAGTAACGGATAGGCCAAGGATGGCATGAGCAGAAGATCAATGGGCCCATTGGCAGTGGTGTTAGCTTCTGACTTAAAACTAAACCATCACCTCAGGCTGTTGATGATGAATGGCTCTCCCCACTGGAATCAATCTGTGAAAATACAGGCAAATATCCATCAGTCTTGGCTCTCAGGGTCTCTGTCCTTTATTCTTCACTCTTAAAAAATAGCCCGAGAACATCAATCTGGTTAAGTAAGTGAAGTACTAAAAAGTAAATCTGGCACAAAACGTAGAATGCTTTTAGTTACTCAATAGTCTATGTGAATTAGAGCATTTAACTAGAATTTTCAAATCCAATGATTTTAGAATGTTAGGGGTCTAGAATCATGAGTGCAAATGAAAGAGTACTATTTGATCACAAGTGCCAAACATATATAACCTTAGTCTTGAAGCAATCGACCATCTTTTCAAAGAACTTGTGAGAAATATGGACACAAAGGCCAGAAACCTATTAATGCACACTTGTTATCAAACCCCAATGTAAAATCTGTGCTGTCAATTCCTGATTTAGAACCTTAGCATGCAAGATTTCTCTGACATAAGAGACAGTTGTGCAGCTATACTCTGAAAGAGTAAACTGAAAGACTACTCTTCCTCTTAAGCTTGATGCTGAGTCTCACTCCTCCCCACTAATGAGAAAAGGCCAGTATAGACACAGCCAGTCAGTGGCCTCTTGTCAAGCTGGCACAGAAATTCCTTGGCTGGGAAGTGATTTGAGTTGTTTTTTTTTTTTTTTTTAACATTTTAAAAAAATATTTATTCCCTTTTGTTGCCCTTGTTGTTTTAGTGTTGTAGTTATTATTGATGTCATTGTTGTTGGATAGGACAGAGAGAAATGGAGAGAGAAAGGGGAGATAAAGAGGGGGAGAGAAAGATAGACACCTGCTGACCTGCTTCACCACCTGTGAAGTGACTCCCCTGGAGGTGGAGAGCCAGGGGCTCAAACCTGTATCCTTACACTGGTCCTTGCGCTTTGCACCACGTGTGCTTAACCCACTGCACTACCACTGGCTCCCAGTGATTTGAGTTTTAACCTGGGAGATACCAAACCCAGCATACCTGATCAAGTTAAATTATTTGGTGGTGGTGGGGAGATGGGGGTAGTGGTGTTGTGGAGATAACTCACTTGGTAAAGAATATATTTGGTGTGTGTGTGTGTGTGTGTGTGTGTGTGTGTGTGTGTGTGTGTGTGTGTATGTGTGTGTGTGTTCATGGATTCTAGCCCCAGTACCACATGAGATCACAAAGGACAACATAGTGGAAGCTCTTTGGATGGTGGAATGGTACTCTGGCGTCTCTTCCTTTCTCTTTAAAGAATAAAACACTGGGCTGAGGACACTGCTTAGCAGTATCTAGAATCATATATATGTATATAATTTATAATTTATATAATTTAGAGTACCGCTTAGCTCTGGCTCCTGGTGGTATGGAGGATTGAACATGGAGTCTCAGAGCTTTAGGCATGAGAGTCTGTTTGCATAAACGTTATGCTATCTCTCCTATTTTAGTAGAATTTAGATTCTAGTTATATAAGGTCATGGATGCATTTCCAAAGAAATAAGTAAAAGAAAGCATGGGTATGGAGATAAAGATGGCATCTAAGCTCCTTCTAGCCACAGCCAGGTAGCTGGATCCTGAGTGAGACTTAATCCCATGTCTTCATGATGGGGAGCCTTATAGCTAATGTTATTATTAACATAATTGTGGAGTCCTATGAGTTTACAGGTTAAGGCTCCCAGTGAGGAGGATAACAGAGAGGAGACAACAGAGAAACTGAACCAAAGCAAATCTATATTCACTCTCTTTCTCTCCCCCCACCCCCATCTTTCATTTTCAACACTCCCCCAGGGACCTGAGAGCAGTAATGGTTGTATTCTGAAAATTCTAAGAAAATTCTCAAAGGTGAAGCTAGAAACTTCTATGACCATCAATCTGAGCAGGCAAACTTCAGGCAGCTAGAGATCTTCCCGACATAGAATGGATGGGGCCACAAGTGATTATGCCAAGTGAAATAAATAAGGAAGTGAAAGGTAAGTACCAGACAGTTTCACTCATATGAAGAGAATAAACAAATCTGAAGAAAACATATAAGCTTACTCTTTTTTTAAATTGATTTAGTAATGATTGACAAGACTGTAGGATAAAAGGGGTACAATTCCACACTGTTTCCACCATCAGAGTTCCATATCCCATCCCCTCCATTGGAAGTTTTCCTATTTATCCCTCTGGGAGCATGGGCCCAGGATCATTGTGGGGTGCTGAAGGTGGGAGGTCTGGCTTCTGTAATTGCTTCTCCAGTGGATTGGAGCATTGACAGATCAATCCACACTCCCACACTCCCACACTGCTTCTATCTTTCCTTAGTAGGCTCTGGAGAGGTGGGGTTCCAGGACACATTGGTGAGTTCATCTGCCCAGGGAAGTCAGGTTGGCATCATGGTAGCATCTGCAACTTGGTGACTGAAAGGTATTGAGATATAAAGAAGAAAAATATTTAATAAGCAGGAATTTAAAGGTAAGAATATAGCAGATGAGATTTGAGGTCTCCATTTTGGAAAAAGTTAGAAAGTCTGTTTTAGGTATATTCCAAGGGGCCCATGACTTTACTAATTTTTGCCTGGGCCTGATAGCTAACCTGCAGGTGGGCTAAAGGTACTGTCTGGGGAGATGGTATCAGAACTGGAAATAGGACAAGAAAGCTGGGTAAGGGAAAAGAGTAGCTCCCAAATTTGGAAAAAGTATATAAAAATTGTTACCAGCTTTCTGGTCCTTTTTCCAATGACATCATCTCCCCAGACAATAACTTGGATCCACCAGCATATCAGATTTCAGGCTCAGGGGAAAAAAGAAAAAGAAAAAAAAAAACTAGTATAGCCACAGACCCTTTGGAATATAACTAAAATATGCCTACTAGTTATCTACAAAATGGAGACCTGCCCCCACCCCCAACTCTTCATCTGCACTATTCCAGCCCTTAGGTCCATGATTGGTCAACAAATTTTTTGGCTTTGTATGTTGACTTTCTTTTCAATCAGATTCCAGATGCTAGCATGATGCCAACCAGACTTCCCTGGACAGACAACCCCACCAATGTGTCCTGGAGCTCTGCTTCCCCAGAACCCTGTACCACTAGGGAAAGAGAGAGGCAGGCTGGGAGTATGGATCGACCTGTCAACACCCATGTTCAGCAGGGAAGCAGTTACAGAAGCCAGACCTTCCACCTTCTGCATCCCACAATGACCTTGGGTTCATACTCCCAGAGAGTTAAAGAATAGGAAAGCTATCAAGGGAGAGGATGGGATATGGAGTTCTGGTGGTGGGAATTGTGTGGAGTTGTACCCCTCTTATTCTATGGTTTTGTCTGTGTTTCCTTTTTATAAATAAATAATTAATTTAAAAATCATTAACTATAAACCCTATCAATCAGATCTGGGGCCAGTATTCAGCACAGGAGCCTGAACAACCTCTGTATCCCTGTAGATCTGATCTCGCATTCCATAATCATAACTAGGAACATTCTAGGCTGCACTCATTTCATGACTAGTCTTCCTCAAGTAGCACAGTATGTTGATCCAGCCTCCTTTTGGAGAGTGGGGCAACCCCTACTATTGTTGCTCTACATTGAGGGCTAGGTCCTGTAGAGGCCCAAAGAGGGTATTCTTAAGACTGTGTAAACACTATGGTGGTTATCAGAGGGAAGGCATAGGGATTTCCAGCAGGGAGAACTAGAGGGGGTATTTGGTGCAGTGATACTGGGGCTTTCTTGGTGGGCGCAGGTGGTTGTATACACATATGAAAGTGTAAAACTATACCCCTAAAATTTTATAATGTAAACTCATGTCACATCAATGATAAAAAATTGACAAGATTACCTGGTTAAACTAGTAAAAGGCCCAAAGAAGATAGGTCCCCAAAAAACTAATTCTGGTTGGGTTCAACAAATAGCACTCAATGCTTAAATAACTGGGAGAAAGTCTAAGGTCATCAGACAAAGAGAGGACTACATAAGTTGGATAAGGACAAGAGACTGGCCCACTTAATAATGACCCTTTTGGTCAATATCACACCACCTCATCATCTGGGGCCCTAGTCAGGGAATCCTTGGATTCCTACAAAAATATGATGGGCCTACACCTCTAATGGATCCCTCTCTCCACCACCACTGGTCATTTCTATCAGTAACATAATTATAAGCCCTCTTGTGGGCCCTCCTAGGACCTTGCCTTCACCATAAAGCAGCGATGGTAGAGACTGCCCCAGATTCCAAAGGGAAGCTGGGGTATCCTGCCCCACCATTCAAGGAAGACTGGTCTTGAAATGAAGGCAGCCTGCAAATGTTCCCAGCTGTGACCATAAGCTGTGAGTTCAAACTAATGGGGTCTCAGGGGTTACACAGGCTCTGGAGATAAATATAAATATAAAAAATGTAAATATAAATATAGGCCCTGGTCAGGGTGGATAGAGCTTAATAGTTAATTTTATCCACAGAATTATTTTCAAGAATGGGAGCTACTCTCTGCCTCAATCCAACTTGCTAACCCTTTTCTCTACTCTGACACCATTTTCTTATTTGTTTATTTGTTTTCATATTACAAAATTATATGCAACAGGGGTTTGAATCCACACCATTACTACCACCAGAGTTCTGAATCTTCAATCTCCCCACTACAATCCACCACAGTTTCCCTAAATTTGTAGACACGGGCCAACCATCATCTCTACAACTATCTGTCCATATTTATACATAGTTGCCCCCACCTTTTTTTTCTGATTAAATCCTCTCTTCCCCTCCAAGCTACTCATGACAACATAACTACTTCCATATGTCCCTCTCCTTTTCTTTCTTTCTCTCTGGGTGCTGATGGAGCTGGAGTTCAGAGCCCTCTTCATCCTATCACTTTTCCATCACTAGGAGTATGGATCAAGGTTGTTTTGGGGGAGCAGAAGGTAGGAGTTCTGGCTTCTATAACTGCTTCTCCACTGGGCATGGGCATTGACAGGTGTATCCATACCCCCAACCTGTTTCTATTATCTCCCTAGTGGACCAGAATTCTGGACATGTGAGGGTCTAGGACACATTGGTGAGGTTGTCTGCCCAGAGAAGTCGGGATGGAGTCACGGTAACAACTGTAACTTGCTATCTGGAAGGTGGGATGACCTAAATTGAGACAATATGGTTAATGAACAGGAACCAAAAACTAGGATTAGAGTAGATGAGATTAGGGATTTTAGAGTAGAAGAAAGCTAGGAAATCCATTTTAGGCATGTTCCTGGGGGCATACAACTATGATAATTTTGCTTGAATTTGGTAGCTAGCCTGAGATTGGATACGAATATCGCCTGAGAGAATGGTGTCAGAGTAGAGAAAAAGGGCTAGAAAGTTGGATTAGAGGAAGCAAGCAGAAAGACCTAAAAAGACACCATAAAGTACCCAATAAAACAGTTTCTACTTAGACCTAGATACCCTCCTCACCTACCTTCTATTGCACATCCCTCAACCACTCCAAAGATAACCTTGTCAGACAAAGTAAGGACTACAGAAGCTGAATAAGGGCAAGAGACCGGCAAACTTTAATGATGACTCTTTAGTCACTACCAAGCCATCCCATCACCTGGGGCCCTAATCAGGGAGTCCTGGGATTCCCACACAGACATGATGGACCTAGACTTCTAACAGATCCCTCTCACCACTGTCACTTGTCATCTCCATCAGGAACAACAAAATGGACCTCTCTGTGGGCCCATATAGGACCTGGCCCTCAATATGGATCAACAATGATAGGGAATGTTCCATTCTGTAAAGGGAGGTTGGATAGCATACTCTGCCTATCACCCAAGGATGATGGGTCCTGAAATTGGCACAGCTTGAAATGTTCCTAGCAGTGCCTATGGAATGTGAGCTCAGACCTACAGGGATGCAGAGGTTACACAGGCTCCTGTACTGAATATGGGTCCCAGATCAAGCTGGTGGGGTTTACAGTTAACAATATTTATATACTTTTCCCATATTTGGGAGCTACTCTCTGGTCCTTTTTCCAACTATGACACCATCCCCCCAGACAATAGCTTAGGTCACCCGCATATTAGATGTCAGGCTCTGGCAAAAACTAGTTGTGTCATGGGCCCCTTGGAATATACCTAAAGTAGCTTTTTCCAAAACGGAGACCCCCCCCACCCCCCAAATCTTCATCCGCAATGTTCCAGCCTTTGGGTTCATGATTAGTCAATAATTTGTTCTGCTTTCTATCTTAACTCTTTTTCAGCCACCAGGTTCAACATGATGCCAACTGGACTTCCCAGGGCCAGTCTCTTGCTGTTATCCAACTTTTGTAGTCCTCAGTTTATCTAATGATCCTAGATTTTCTCTCAGTTGTTTAGGCATTGAGTATCATTTGTTGAGCCCAGCCAGAGTTAGGTTTTGGGCATCTGTCTTCTTTGGGCCTTTTTACTAGGCTTCCCAGCTAATTTGGTTTAAGTCCAATCAATTATAGAATTTTGATGTCTTCTTTAAGCACTTCAACCATTACTGAACACTTTGACTTTTAGTTATATGATTGCCCCATGCTTATGGATACGTGTACACCTGTATCCTATACCTTAAACCCTAGACTAATCTGGTATCTGTTACTTAGTTAAATGATGTGCCATCTAACATGGATGTAGATAGTCCCATGTGTTAAGAAAAGTCTCAAAAAAAAAAAAGTCTCACTGGATTTGAAGATTTGTGAGGTTGACTTCTCAGGTTCACTGACATCATTTTCTCAGACAATATATTTTTAAATTTTTTATTTATAAAAAGGAAACATTGACAAAACCATAGGATAAGAGGGGTACAACTTGGCACAATTCCTACCACCAGACCTCCATATCCCATCCCCTCCCCTGATAACTTTCCTATTCTTTATCCCTCTGGGAGTATGGACCCAAGATCATTGTGGGATGCAGAAGGTTGAAGGTCTGGCTTCTGTAACTGCTTCCCTGCTGAACATGGGCATTGACAAGTCGATCCATACTCCCAGCCTGTCTCTCTCTTTCCCTAGTGGGGAAGGGCTCTGGGGAAGTGGAGCTGCAAGGCACATTGGTGGGGTTGATCTCAGACAATATTTTAATCCAACTTCATGCTAGCTATCAAACTCAAGCAAAAACTGCCATAGTCATGGGCTCCTAGAAACATGCCTAAAATGGATCTCCTAACTTTCTTCCACCATAAGATCCCTACTTTTTGGTTCCTGCTCATTAACCATTTTGTCTCACTTTTATGTCCTGCCACTTTCCAGACACCATCCTGACTTCTCTGGGCAGACAACCCCATCAATGTGTCCTGGAAGCTCACCTCTCCTGAATGCTACCCAACTATGGAAAGATAAACAGACCTGCTGATGCACATGTCCAGCAGAGAAACAATTACAGAAGCCGGAATCCTACCTTCTGCACCCCAAAAGTAATTTTTTTGTTTAACAATAGTGTTGGAATGCATTTATTTATTTATTTATTTATTATTTTTTAAAAAATATTTTTATTATCTTTATTGAATAGAGACAGCTAGAAATCAAGAGGGTGATAGAGAGGGAGAGAGACAGAGAGACACCTGCAGCATGACTTCACCACTCGTAAAGCTTTCTTCCTGCAGGTGGGGACCGGGGGCTTGAACCTGGGTCCTTGAGCATTGTAATACGTGCGCTCAACCAGGTGCACCACCACCTGGCCCCGCATTTATTTATTTTTTATATAAATTTTATTTATAAAAAGAAACACTGAAAAAAAACCACAGGATAAGAGGGGTAGAACTCCACACAATCCCCGCCATCAGAACTCCATATCCCATCCCCTCCCCTGATAGCTTTCCTAGTCTATGGGCCCTTTGGAATATAACTAAAATAGGTCTACTAACTGTCTACAAAATGGAGACCCCCAAATCTTCACCTGAACTACTCCAGCCTTTAGGTTCATGATTAGTCAATAATTTGTTTGGTTTTATATGCTAACTCTTCTTTCAGCCACCAGGTTCCAGATGCTACCATGATGCCAACTGGACTTCCCTGGGCAGACCACCCCACCAATGTGTCCTGGAGCCCCACTTCCCCAGAGCTCCACCACATCAGGGAGTGAGAGAGACAGGATGGGAATATGGATCAACCTATCAACGCCCATATTCAGCAGGGAAGCAATTACAGAAGCCAGACCTTCCACTTTCTGCACCCCATAATGCCCAAAATCAATTTTGATCCATCCTCCCAGTGGGGGAGAAATGATAAGAGGAAAAGGATAAGAAGGCTCTGAACTCTGGCTCCATCAGGAGAGAAAGGAAGAAAAAGGGAGGGACATTTGGATGTTGCAATAGTGTCATGAGTGGCTTGGAGGACAAGAGAGGATTGGACCTGGAAGAAAAGGGGGGCAATTGTGTACAAATGTAGATAAATACTTTTAGAGATGATAGTTGACCCATGTCTGCAACCTTAGGAGAACTGGTGGTTTGCAATGGAGGGATTGGGGGTTCAGAACTCTGGTGGCAGGAATGGTGTGGAATTATATCCCTGTTGACATGTAATTTTGTAAATCAATATTAAATCACTAATAAAATTAAAAAAAACTAAAAAGATTATCTGGTTAAGTTGCTACTAAGACATCAGACTGGGAATATCAGTGTTTTTTTTTTTCTGAGCCTGACATAGCCATAATATATAGATTTACAAAAGTAATAAATACCAGATAGTTTTGCTTTCATGATAGATAAAGTACAGGGGTCAGGGAGGTAGCTCTGTGGTAGAGTGTCTGCCTTCCTCATGTGAGGACCTGAGTCTGATCTCTGATACTCCATGAGAACAACAAAGACAAAACTAGTGAAACTCTCTGGAAAGTGGAGCAGTGCTTTGTATTCTGTTTCTCTGCTATCTCACTCACTCATAAAAAATATCATAGACATTAAGCCGGGGGCGAGGAGGTGGCTCACTTGGGAGAGCACACACTTTGCCATGCATGGGGATCTGGGTTTGAAACTTCAGCACAGAGCACCATGCACTTCATGAGGAGTGAAGCAGTGCTATGCTCTCTCCCTTTACCTCACCCCCCCCATTTCTATCTTATATTAAAAAAAAAAAAAAAAAGAATCTGTGGAAGTGGTGGAATCATACAGATACTAAAATCCAGGCTTCTGAAAAGAAAAAGTATGGCATGGAGGATTAAGGAAGTGGGGGTGTGACATGGCACATAAAGCACTGAACTGTCAAGCATAATGTCCCAGGTTTTAACCCCTGCCCTCACATGTGCCAGTGATACTCTGAATGACTTTCTCTCGCTGATCTCTGTCTAATAAAAGATACTTAAAAAAATCAAAACAAAAGAGAAATGGAGAAATTCTGTAGCATAAAAGCAGGAGCCTGAAGTTTTACAAGGTTAAATGTACCTCTCCAGGCTGACTATGAAATTTTAACTGTCAGCCTGCCACTAAAAGACGGGAGAAATGATGAGAAACAAACATCTGAGGAACATATGAATCAGGGTTTTGTTTGTGGCAGGCGTGATATTCACAGATACAGCAATTAAAAATGATTGACAGGTGTAATGCTGATGCCTGATGTAGCAATGACTACGCATGTCTAAGTTGATTGCTTCAGCCTACGATATAAAGGTTATTAGGAGACAGACGAAGACAGAGATAGAAGAGAGGTCAGCTTGGCAGATGGGGGCCTCACAGCCTAGGATTGGAAGCCTCCTCCCTCCTTCAACAATAAAGAGAACAATAAAAAGGTGAAGACGGGGCCGTATGGGCCTAGTGGTCAGTGGCCTCAGCCTTATTCCCTCTCCTTTTCTCGCCTCTCCCTCTCCAGCTCTATGTGCTTTCTTCTGCGTGCCAAAGGCTTCATTTCCCTGAACCTCTTTTCAGCCAGCAATGGCTAACACTTGGTCTGACCCTTGGTGGGAATCAAGGGAATAATTCAGTGCATTTGAGTGTCGGGCTGGCTTCACGAGAGGAGACAGACGACCAGGGACTCATGGTTAAGCTGTACGCAGTATCTCTTTATTCATGCAGGACGCAGCGCAATCTAAACTGAGCTAGACTAAAACTAACACAACTACCAACTAACTAAAACGAACAATGTTGTCCTTACATACTTTCCAAGTAGGGTGTAAACAAGATGTGACATACAGAGGGTGGAGAGAAAAGTGACTGGTGAAAATCAGGGTGTGACAAGGAGAGGGGGTGGAGCAGGCAAGAATTCTACCACTGAACCACCAATGCCCTGGAGGGAGGGTGGTGCTTTATGTAAATGTAAAAGTGATTTATGTAAATAGACCGCAGCAGTGGTTATGTAAATAGAATACAGTAGTTATGTAAATAGAATACAGTGTTAAGCAGGGGGTATTAAACTAATGAAACAGAAAGGGTTTTTAGAAGCATACCAACAATTCCCCCTTTCTTTTAAACTAATGGCCATAGTATTGGGATTGCGGGGCACTTTGTGAGGCAGGGAGACTGATAAGAGGCACACCTTTTGGGGTTCTACTGTCCCTCCTTGCTCAACCTCTCCGTGGAGAGAGAGACTAACAGGATTGACACACCCCTCAAGCTCAAGCCCTTCCAAGCTCAACCACATCCTCACAATTCCCCAACATCTCTCTCTTACTTTATGGCCATATATAACTGGGTCAATGTCTGTAAAAGGCTTCATCTCTGTCAGGGGAATAGCAGTGTAGGGGTGAACAGAAACCTATATCATACAGGCATTTTCAAAAGAACTGGCATATGACATGGATTAACAAAATAGGAGAGCAGCAAGAACCAGTGTGATGCCAAGGGGAGCATTTCCTGCCTCAAAGGGCAAGGCCTAGCAGGCGAAAGGACATTTCTTGCCTCTGGGGGCATCTATTACCTCTGGGGACGCTTCATGCCTCTGTGGACATCTCTTGCCTCAAAAGGGCGTTCACGCCTCTGTGGGCATCTCTTGTCTCAAAGGGTGTTTCCTGCCTCTGTGGGCATGACCTAGTAAGGAAGGGGAGTTTTCTGACTCTGGGAGAAGAACCTGCAGGCGAGGGACATGGTCTATAAAGTCCCAAGGCAACTGGCTGAAGTTAGTCTTTGAGAAACATAGCAGCGTGTACCAGTAAGTCCGATGGAGGTGTCAGTCCAAAGTAGCTGACCACAGAAGAAAATGCCAAGGTATGAAACGCTGCATGTCTGTCTCAATGGGGAATGTCAGCCACCAGAATTCTGCTTTTCTGTAGAGAGTGATCTTTGTAGTCTGTGAATCTGTTTCTTCAGGTCATGCCAGGTCACATCATTGGTTTCCAGGGGTGTTGTAGTCATTCCATCTTGTGGGCGATGTCAGAGAACAGGATCCAAATGGATTTCCAGGAATTCCATTTGAGTAGATGCTTTTTCATGTGAAGACTTGACAGCTAAAATTCACTTACTTGTCAAACAAAACTTTTAGCAGATTAGAAGTTTACTATAATTGATAACTTCATTATAATTGGAAGTCCTTTCTAGTATGATTTTAAGGTTGTTTAAACAGTTTAAACTCAATAAAATGTGGAAAGGTAAACAGAAGAACCATGGCAGAAGCCTCAGGCATGAGAATAATTAACATAATCATTGCACTATCTTCCCCGCCCATAATTCATACTGTTTCAGGATTAAACATTTCAGATTTATGCCAAGACGTAAAAAAAGAAATCAAAGGAGGAAAAAACAATTTTTTGGATTGTTTCTGGATGTCTCTAGAAATGGCTGCGTCTAGCATTTTTTTAAGTCAATGTCATACAAAAATTCAGTCATTCAAATCACTCTCTTATGATATGCAACTTTAACCAGATTAACCAGATCTCACCATGTAGTATCATGAGTCCCCGGAGGGTGTCCTAGTCCAAAAAGCTCTTCAAAATTCCATTTAGGGTGCTTCTGACTGTTCCTGCTGTATTGCTTCAGGCATCTACTTTTAAAAGCGTCTTCCCATCGAAGAAAGAATCCAATCAGGAGAGTAGAACTAATCACGTGTCTCCATTCTTGGGGACTGCCAGGGTACTGGAGAACATTCCTCAAATTGGAGTAGTCCTTCTCCATGGGAAACATGCGAGAAGAAGTCCAGAAAGTCCCAGTGGCAATCTCCGTACATATCCCAAGGTCTACGATCATGGTCATAAAGAACCAAATTGTTGCCCGGAGCAAAATGTAGTCCTTTTCCTCAGGAAACATGGGTGAGGGAATCCAGAAAGTCCAAGGAGAAATCTCCGTGCATCTCCCAAGCTCTATGATTAGGGTCACAAGAAACCAAAGTTCCCGGTCAGGGAAACAAAGTGTGACCCAGAGCAAAATTTTCCAGAGACAGAGTAACTGTCTCATGATGAAACAGTAGAGGCTTTGGCAAACCTCTTCGTAAGCAGAAGAGAAGACCATAGTGCATAGGTAGGCAAAGTCTTCACTTATCTGGGAGTTGCGCAGGTCCGGTCCCACGTTGTAGGTGCCATATGTCGTTTTTGACGGGCTGGCTTCGCGGGCGGGTAACAGACGACCTGGGACTCATGGCTGGGTTGTACGCAGTATCTCTTTACTCATGCAGGACGCAGTGCAATCTAAACTTAAAACTACAAACAATCTTGTCCTTATAAATATACTAGCCCAGTAGGGTGGGAACAGGATGCGACGCAGAGAGGGTGGAGAGAAAAGTGACTGGTGAAAATCAGGGTATGACAAGGAGAGGGGGTGGAGCAGGCAAGAATTCTACCACTGAACCACCAATGCCCTGGAGGGAGGGTGGTGCTTTATGTAAATGTAAAAGTGATTTATGTAAATAGAACGCAGCAGTGGTTATGTAAATAGAATACAGTAGTTATGTAAATAGAATGCAGGGGGGATTAAACCAAATGAAACAGAAGGGGTTTTTAAAAGCAGAATTAGAAGCATACCAACATTTGGTATGCTTCAAGGATTTAATTCCTTGAGGGCCCAGGGTTCATCCTTGCAACTACCATATACCAGAGCTAACTAGTGGTCTGGTCTCTCTCCCATGAAAATAAATCTTTCAAACCAGCACAAAGCCTATACTATTTTTGCTACTTCTACAAGTTGTATTTCTACTGATCCAAGCTATTAACCACATGACTTCAAAGGTTTATTTCCAAAAATGAGTAGTTAGAAGGTCAAGCTACTCGTTTGCCTTATTTAGGGAAGCCCAGTGGGTAGTGCTATCTTTGCAAATATAACTTCCCACATGTTACTGTTGTTTGAATTGTGTCATTGGACCCTTTCTGGGTGATATGCTTTCATTTGAGTCTAATTTCATTATCTGTGTGACAGCTACTTTCATGGGGGTGAGAGAAGGTAAGAATGAATGTGTATCAGGTGTTTCAGATGTATTAGGTGCTTGCTATGTCCTTAACACTCCTTATCTCAGTCATTATCCTCAGTGGTTTTATAGAGTATATTTTGTTATAATTCATGTTGTAGACCAGGAAGTAGAGTAGTACATTTTTAAAAAAAATTATTTTATTAGTGTTTTAATAATGATCGACAAGATTATGGGATAGGAGGGGTACAGTTCCATATAATTCCTACCACCAGGGCTCTGTATTCCCTCCCCTCTGTCAGAAGTTTCCCTATTCTTTATCCCACTGGGGAGTATGGACCAAAGATCTTTATGGGGTGCAGAAAATAGGAGGCCTGGCTTCTATAATTTCTTCTCCACTGGACATGGGTGTTGACAGGTCTGTGCTTACCCTCAGACCATATTATTTGCCTAGGGGTAGGGCTCTGAAGAGGTGCGGTTCCAGGACACATTGGTGAGGTCATCTACTCAGGGAGGTCAGGTTGGTGTCATGGTAGCATATGCAACTTGGTGGCTGAAAAGCATTAAGATACAAAGCAAAACAAATTGTTCAATCATATTAGCACATTTAATTAACTTATTGATTGATATGACTGGACAAAGGTGATACAGCTAGTAAGTAGGAGTTGAGTCCTATAGGAAACCCTGGACTAAAGCTCTAGAGACCAAGAATCAGGGGTCAGGTGATATCTCACATGACAGAGTGCATACCTTAAGGTGCCTGAGTCTCTGAGTGTCAGTCCCTGCACCAAGTGGGAGCTCAATGGATGATACAAAGTTAGTTCTGTGAATGGTGAAGATTTACTGTGGTGTCCTCTCTATCCTTCTCTAAAAAATGAAAAAAAAAAAAAAAAAAGAATAGAAAATAGAAATTTGGAGTGGGGAGATGTTGGGTAGTATGCCAGCTCCCCCTGGCTTCTGTCTCTAATCCTGCTTAAGCACCGGTATGCCTGTATGGAATTGGTTTGATCCCACTCAAAGCTGTGGTCTATTTACATAAATCACTTTTACATTTACATAAAGCACCACCCTCCCTCCAGGGCATTGGTGGTTCAGTGGTAGAATTCTTGCCTGCTCCACCCTCTCTCCTTGTCACACCCTGATTTTCACCAGTCACTTTTCTCTCCACCCTCTCTACGTCACATCCTGTTCCCACCCTACTTGGCTAATATATATATATATACAGCATTCTGAGTTTTAGTTTTGTTTTAGCTCATCTTGGATTAGATTGTGCTGCGTCCTGCATGAATAAAGAGATACTGTGTACAACCCAGCCATGAGTCCCAGGTCGTCTGTCTCCACTCACTAAGCTAGTCCAACAGGGAGGCAAATTGGCAATCACACATATGTGAGGCCCTGGTTTTCTTTTTTTTTTTTTTAATAATTTATTTATTTATTGGGGAATTAATGCTTTACATTCAACAGTAAATACAATAGTTTGTACATGCATAACATTCCCCAGTTTCCCATTTAACAATACAACTCCCACTATGTCATTCATCATCTTTCATGGACCTGTATTCTCCCCACCCACCCACCCACCCACCCCAGAGTCTTTTACTTTGGTGTAATACTCCAATTCCATTTCAGGTTCGACTTGTGTTTTCCTTTATAATCTTGTTTTTCAACTTCGGCCTGAGAGTGAGATCATCCCATATTCATCCTTCTGTTTCTGACTTGTTTCACTCAACATGATTTTTTCAAGGTCCATCCAAGATCGGCTGAAAACGATGAAGTCACCATTTTTTACAGCTGAGTAGTATTCCATTGTGTATATATACCACAACTTGCTCAGCCACTCATCTGTTGTTGGACACCTGGGTTGCTTCCAGGTTTTGGCTATTACAAATTGTGCTGCCAAGAACATATGTGTACACAGATCTTTTTGGATGGATGTGTTGGGTTCCTTAGGATATATCCCCAGGAGGGGAATTGCAGGGTCATAGGGTAGGTCCATTTCTAGCCTTCTGAGAGTTCTCCAGACTGTTCTCCACAGAGGTTGGACCAATTTGTATTCCCACCAGCAGTGTAGGAGGGTTCCTTTGACCCCACACTCTCTCCAGCATTTGCTGCTGTTACCTTTTCTGATGTATGACATTCTCACAGGAGTGAAGTGATATCTCATTGTTGTCTTGATTAGCATTTCTCTGACAATCAGAGACTTGGAGCATTTTTTCATGTGTTTCTCGGCCTTTTGGATCTCTTCTGTGGTGAATATTCTGTCCAAGTCCTCCCCCCATTTTTGGATGGGGTTATTTGTTGTCTTGTTGTTGAGTCTGGCAAGCTCTTTATATATGTTGGTTATTAAACTCTTATCTGATATATGGCATGTAAATATCTTCTCCCATTCTTTGAGGGGTCTCTTGGTTTGGGTAGTGGTTTCCTTTGCTGTGAAGAAGCTTTTTAATTTGATGTAGTCCCATAGGTTTATACTTGCCTTAGTCTTCCTTGTAATTGGATTCGTTTCATTGAAAATGTCTTTAAAATTTATGTGGAAAAAAGTTCTGCCAATATTTTCCTCTAAGTATCTGATAGTTTCTGGTCTAACATCCAAGTCCTTGATCCACTTGGAATTTACTTTTGTATTTGGTGAAATACAGTGATTCAGTTTCATTCTTCTGCATGTTTCAACCCATTGTTTCCAACACCATTTGTTGAAGAGACTCTGCTTTCCCCATGTAATAGTCTGGGCCCCTTTGTCAAAGATTAGATGTCCATAGGTGTGGGGCCTCATTTCTGGGCTCTCAATTCTATTCCACTGGTCAGTGTGTCTGTTCATGTTCCAGTACCAAGCAGTTTTGATGACAATGGCCCTATAATACAGTTTGAGATCTGGGAGTGTGATGCCTCCAGTTCTGTTCTTTTTTCTCAAGATTGTTTTGGCAATTCTAGGTCTTTTCTGGTTCCAGATAAACATTTGTAGCATTTTTTCTATTCTCATAAAAAATGTGCTTGGGATCTTGATGGGGATAGCATTAAATTTGTAGATGGCTCTGGGTAATATATTCATTTTGATGATGTTAATTCTTCCAACCCATGAACATGGAATATCTTTCCACTTCTTTGTGTCTTTTTCAATTTCTTTGAGTAGTGACTCATAATTTTCAGTATACAAGTCTTTCACTTCTGTGGTTAGGTTTACTCCTAGATATTTTATTGTTTTTTTGCTATAGAAAAAGGAACTGGTTTCTGGATTTCAATTTCTTCTAACTTAGTGTTTGCATAGAGGAATGCCACTGACTTTTGAATGTTAATTTTATAGCCTGACACATTACTGTATTGCCTGATGATTTCCAAAAGCTTCTTCCTGGATTCCTTAGGTTTTTCCATGTATACTATCATGTCATCTGCAAATAGGGAGAGTTTGACTTCTTCTCTTCCAATCTGTATGCCTTTAATTCCTTGCTCCTGCCTGATTGCTATGGCAAGAACTTCCAACACTATGTTGAATAGTAATGGTGATAGTGGGCAGCCCTGTCTCATACCTGATCTGAGGGGAAATGCTTCCAGTTTTTCACCATTGAGTATGATGTTGGCTGTAGGTTTGATATATATAGACTCCACTATCTTCAGGAATTTTCCATCTATTCCCATTTTTTGTAGTGTTTTGATCATAAAGGGATGTTGTATTTTGTCAAAGGCTTTCTCTGCATCTATTGATATGACCATGTGGTTTTTGGTCTTGCTTTTGTTGATGTGGTGGATCACATTGATTAATTTATGTATATTAAACCAACCTTGCATGCCTGGGATAAACCCCACTTGGTCATGATGAACAATCTTTTTGATATACTGCTGTATCCGGTTGGCTAGAATTTTGTTCAATATTTTCACATCTATGTTCATCAGAGATATTGGTCTGTAGTTTTCTTTTTTGGTTGTGTCCCTGTCTGCTTTTGGTATCAGGGTGATGTTGGCTTCATAGAAGCTGGCAGGGAGTATTCCAGTGTCTTCAATCTTCTGGAAGACTTTTAAAAGTAGAGGTATTAGTTCTTCTTTGAAAGTTTTGTAGAATTCATTTGTAAAACCATCTGGTCCAGGACTTTTATTTTTGGGAAGATTATTGATAACTGTTTCAATTTCATTAGCTGTGATGGGCCTGTTCATGTTATCCACTTCCTCTTTACTTAGTTTTGGAAGTTGGTAGGTATCTAGGAAATCATTCATTTCTTCCAGGTTCTCTAGCTTGGTGGCATATAGTTGTTCATAGAAGCCTCGCATGATATGTTGAATTTCTGCAGTGTCTGTTGTGATATCTCCTCTTTCATTTACTATCCGATTTATTTGGGTCTTCTCCCTTTTTTGTTTTGTGAGTCTGGCTAATGGTTTGTCGATTTTGTTTACTCTTTCGAAGAACCAACATTTACTTTCATTGATCTTTTGTATGGTTTTCCTATTCTCAATGTTATTTATTTCTGCCCTAACTTTAGTGATTTCTGTCCTTCTGGATGCTTTAGGATTCCTTTTTGTTCTTCTTCTAGGTCTTTAAGATGTGCAATCAGGCTGTTTATTTGTGCCTTTTCTTGTTTCCTAATGTGTGCTTGTATAGCTATGAACTTCCCTCTTAGGACTGCTTTAGTTGTGTACCAAATATTTTGATAGCTTGTGTCTTCATTTTCATTGAACTCTCGAAACATTTTGATTTCTTCCTTGATTTCCTCTTTGACCCAGAAGTTGTTAAGAAGTGTACTGTTGAGCTTCCACATTTTGGGACTGTTACTAATCTTTTGTTGATTGTTAAGTGTTAGTTTAATTCCACTGTGGTCTGAGAAGATGCTTGGGATGATTTCAGTGCTCTTGAATTGGCTGATGCTGTCTTTGTGGCCTAACATATGGTCTATCCTTGAGAATGATCCATGTGGATTTGAGTAAAATGTGTATTCCAGTTTCTTGGGATGAATGACTCTGAAAATGTCCAATAGTTCTAGTTTATCTATCTCTTCATTTAGCTCCCTTATGTCTTTACTGATTTTTTTCCTGGATGATCTGTCAAGTTGAGATAGTGGGGTGTTGAAGTCCCCTACTATGATTGTTACTGTTAATATATTGCTGTAGCTCTTTCAGTAGAAGTTTGATGTATTTAGATGGCTTCTCATTGGGTGCATAGATATTAATAATTGTTAAGTCCTCTTGATTGACTGATCCTCTGAGCATTAAGTAGTGTCCATTCCTATCTTTTTTAATCTTATCTATTTTAAAGTCTATCATGTCAGATATGAGAATAGCTGTTCCTGCCCTTTTTTGTGGGCCATTGGCTTGTATGATAGTTTTCCATCCTTTCACTTTAAGTCTGTGTTTGTCTTGTTGAGTTAGGTGAGTTTCCTGTAGACAACATATTGTTGGGTTGTGTTTTCTGATCCATCTTCCTACTCTGTGTCTTTTAATAGGTGAATTCAGACCATTGACATTTATTGATATCAAAGATTGAAGATATTTTAACGCCATTCTTGTAGAGTTTTAGAGTGTTTTGATATATGTCCTATTTGTGGTGGTCTGGTTGTTTATAGGAGACCTTTCAGAACTTCTTTCAGGGCAGGCTTGGTGATGGTTGCTTCCTTCAACTGTTGCTTGTCTGAGAAGGTTTTGATGCTTCCATCTAGTCTGAATGACAGTCTAGCAGGATATAGTATTCTTGGCTGAAAGCCTTTCTCATTGAGCACTCGATAGATATCTTGCCATTCTCTTCTGGCCTGTAGTGTTTGTGTGGAGAAGTCTGCTGCTAATCTTATGGGTTTTCCTTTGTAGGTGACTCTATTTTTCTCTTGCAGCCTTGAGGATCCTTTCTTTATCCTTATTCCTTTCCATTCTAAGTATGACATGTCTTGGTGTCTTTAGGTCTGGGTTAATTCTGTTTGGGACCCTCTGGGCTTCTTGAATCTTTATGTCTTTGGTGTTGTCTAGACTAGAGAAATTTTCAGCTATTATGGCCTGGAGAATGCTTTCTTCCTCTCCTTTTCTTTCTTCCTCTGGTAAGCCAATAATGCGTATATTGTTTCTTTTGAAGTCATCCCATAGGACTCTGTTGTTGTTTTCAGCATCTCTTAATCTCTTTTTGAGATCTCTTACTTCTTTTTTAGTTGTCTCTAATTTGTCCTCAATCTTGCTAATTCTGTCTTCAGCCTCATTGATTCTATTCTCTCTGCCCTCTACTGCTTTCTGGATTTCATCTATTTTGTTGCCCTGCTCTGATACTGTTTTAGCTTGTTCAGCTAGTTGCCTTCTTAGCTCAGCAATTTCAGCTTTCAGTTCTCTAATAACCATGAGATAATTAGAATTTTCTTCCATATTCTCATTTGTTGTTCCTGCATTTCTGATTACAATTTTTTCAAATTCTTTACTCACTCCTGTTATTATTTCCTTAGCTAATGTTTGGATGTTGAACTCGTTGTTTTGTGCTTCACCCTCTGGAGGACTTTTAGCTGGACTCTTGTCCTGGTTCGAGTCTCCAATATTTTTTCTTGTTGTTTTAACCATTTTATATATTATGTTATGAGTTCCCTTTATCAGTACTTTTCAAATTATTGATTACTATTGCCTGGATTGACTTGTGTCTAAGTAATTTAATTAAAGGGTTTACCATGGTGGAATTTAACAGTTTTTTCAATCCCTGAGTTGGGGCTCAGTGGTGTAAAAGCCTCTTTTTTTTTCTTCCCTGTAGGCTATGGGAGCCTGAGGGCTTTTAAACTATCAATAGGCTTCTTAGCTTAATCACTGACTCCTGACCAAGAGATAAAGCAGGGTGTGGCAGAGATAATCCAGTGGTTATGCAAAGAGACTTTCACAGCCCCTCAGCTATGCCACCGAGGTATAGGTCTTCTCCTGAGTTTCCCGGTTAGATCTCTGTCCCCTGGTGTCCCTCCCTGTTGCTGCTCCGGATTCTGAGGGTAGTAGCAATGGAGACTCAGAGTTGCACTTGGTGAGTCTCTGGGGAGACCTTTCCTCCCTTCAGCTGTCCCCTTGTTGTGGAGCAGACTGGAGATGGTGTCTCCACTGATAAACTGTTGAACTGTTAGCAGTCACTTAATCTCTCCTTAGGCCCCTCTCTCCTCTCTGTCACCAGCCACGCGTGTTTGTACTCACAGGTGATTTACTGGGTTCCTGTGGTCATTCTAGTCCTGTCTTGTTTCGGTCCGGGTGGTCTTTGGTATTCCTAGTTGATCCAGGAGAGGAGAGGAGAGGGGAGGAGAGAAAGCGATCTGCTGCTCGTAGCTCTGCCTCCGGAAGTCGAATCCCTGGTTTTCTTTAATAGGATGCAATAACAGTGAAGGGGAGGAGCAAAGATGAAAAGAATGGTCTTTGTACACGACTTTTGTATTCCTCCAGTGTCCTTATTTTGGAAAATACTTTAATATATATATTTCAATTTAATTTTAATGAGAGAGAGAGAGAGAGAGAAGGAAATGCAGGAAGACCAGAGCACTGTTCATCTCTGCCTTACTGTGCTGGAGATTGCACGTAGTACCTTTGAGTCTCAAGACATGAAAATCTTTTGCATCTCTAGCCTGGAGAATAAAATCCATCTATCTGTCTATCATTTCAATGTATTTTTTAAATTGTCACCAGGGTTATTGCTGGAGCTCAGTATTGGTACTATGAATCCACCACTCCCCAAAGCTGTTTCTCCTCCCCCACTTCTTTTTTCCCCTGTTTTATCTGATAAGTCAGAGAGAAACTGAGCAGAGGGGAAGATAAGAAAATGGGAAGATAGACATCTGAAGGCCAGCTTCATCACTTTTGATGCTTCTCCCACATGCCCCCCACCCCTAAGTGAAGAGAGAGGCTCGAACCCCCATCCTTGTAATGTGTGTGTGTTTAACCAGGTGCATCACTGCCCAGCTCCTGGAGAATAACTTTTGATTTCGACTTTTATATATTGAAAATATAAGGGACCCACTGGCTACTAATACTTACCTGCATGTGGCCTGCTTCCTCTCAGGAATCTGGCATCTCTTGCAGGAGCTGAAACCTGGTCTGCTTATGTCAGCATGTCCCCAGCATCACCTGGGTCGAATTCTGAAAACATGGATTTCTAGCCTGTCCCATTAAACCTTGGATTACTGGGGTAGCGCCAAGAACTGGCTTTGTACAAAATGCACTCTGTGCTGGACTAATGATCCTGAAGCAAATACCTTGGAACAAGCTTGAAAGATACTTTCTCAAGCATTTATTTATTAATTTATTTTTGTCTCCAAAACTGGAAATATCTGAAGGCTGGTTAACTGAGATGTGAATCCTGTTTCTTCCACACACTCTGACTATGACTGAGTTTTGTAACCCCTCTGTGCTACTGTTTCCCAAATCAACAGCAATCATCTGATCCACCAGGGAAGAATGAAATGTGTTCGTCTATTTAAAGGACATAGGAGAATGCCGACACACTGCTGATGTTCAAAAATCTTTAGCTGCTGTGAATACTACTCAGCAATGAAGAACAAGAATCTGCCACAGACAACAACCTGGATGGACCTTGAGGATATCATGCTAAGTGAAATAAGCCAGATAGAGATTGACAAACCAGCCTATGATTTTACTTATCTGCAGTGCCTGCAGAACCAAAACATGGGCCAACAAAATAGCTGACTTGGACAGTGCAATGCTTTCCCATGTGTGCAATTCAGATTTGAGTCTGGCCTCTAACGGATTGCACTGAAAGAAGCTCTGCTGCTGTGGTTTCTTTCTCTCTGCCTCTCTGTCTCACTCTTTCTATCTGCAATGTGAGGTTTTTTAAAAAAAAATGTATTTATTTATTTAAAAAAGGAGACAATAACAAAACCATAGGACAAGAGGGGTACAACTTTGCACAATTCCCACCACCAGAACTCCGTATCCCATCCCCTCCCCTGGTAGCTTTCCTATTCTTTATCTCTCTGGGAGTATGGATCCAAGGTCATTGTGGGATGCAGAAGGTGGGAGGTATGGCTTCTGTAATTGCTTCCCTGCTGAACATGGGCATTGACAGGTTGATCCATACTCCCAGCCTGTCTCTCTCTTTCCCTATTGGGGAAGGGCTCTGGGGAAGCAGAGCTCCAGGACACATTGATGGGGTTGTCTTCCATCTGGAACCTGGTGGTTGACAAGAGAGTTAACATACAAAGCCAAATAACTTGTTGACCAATCAAGGACTTAAGGGCTGGAATAGTGCAGATGAAGAGTTGGGGGGGGGGTCCTCCATTTTGTAGCTAGCTAGTAGGCATATTTTAGTTAAATTCCAAAGGGCCTGTGGCTATACTAGTTTTTTTTTTTTTTTTTTTTTTCCCTGAGCCTGAAATCTGATATGAGTGCTTTCAAAGCCTCTATGTCCTTGTTGACTTTTTGTCCTGATTTTTGGTCCTGGGAATCACTTACTCATCCCCTTTCAGTCTGAAAGCCACATGTGTCTGTAGTCATCTTTTCCTTAGGTAATTCTCTCTCTCTCCCTCTCCCTCTCCCTCTCTTTCTCTCTAAACCATTGTATCTTTAACTTGGATCCAGAAGTGGTTCACTTCAGCTGCCAGTCTGGCACCAGCCATCTCTGAATATGGCCTTTTAGTCCCAGGAATCGCTCTCTCACCCCCTTTCTGTCCACAAGCCACACAAGTCTGTATTCACCCGTGGCTTGATGAGTTTGAAGATATCCTGGTTGTGTTTTGTTGACCTGTCATGTGGGTCTTATTGCTTTTCCTGGTTGAAGGAAGGGGAGAGCAAAATGTGGCAGCTCCATAGCCACACCTCCAGAGGTCCTCAATACTTTTTAAATAACTAGAAAAAACTAATTGTTCTGGGAATTCTTTATTTTTTCTCCCAACTTCAGTATCACCTTATTGAGGAAATGTTGATCTAAGGGATTGTTGTTGCCACATTTCCACATTCCACATTTCCCCAAGATAGATGTCAATACATGTCACCCTCTAAGCCATCATCCCATCCCACCATAAGGAGTTAGGTCACCAACCTCATTATAGTGCTCCTTCTTTTCACCTTCTGTCTGGGATTTCTTTTAAAAATTCTTTGGACTTGTGTTCTGGGACCTCTTATTCCAGAATAGAAGATTGTATTCATAATGGCTGTCATTCTTAGCTGCCATGACTTTACTACCGCTTGAATATTTTCTTCTGACTGATTTTCTTCAACACTTGCATTTTATTTTCATTCTGGCTTCAAGGAAATTATATTTCCTCTGATTTGCCCACAGTGAATTTGTGTGTGGTCTAGAAAAAATAAACATTGAAGCAACATTGCCGTATAACAATTTAGTGTCAGGCGCATAGCATTGTGTTTTTGTTTCCATATTTCATTTATAATTAATAGTGGGTTACAATATTTTAAGGTTCTAGTGTATTGTTCCACATTACACACCCACCCTCAGTTCTCCCAAAAATAACCACTATAGTTCTCACAAGACCGAGAAACAGTTTGCTTGTGTGTGTGCATGTTTGCAAGTTCATGTATACTATTGCTTTAGATCCTATATATTATTTAAAGCATCCGGTAGGTTTCTTCTCTTTGTTTTTCTAAGCATAGCCCCTTCAAGTTCCAACTATTTTGACCCAAAAGACACAGTGTCTTTTTTTTTTAATTTTTATTTTATATTTATTTATTTATTTATTCATTCCCTTTTGTTGCCCTTGTTGTTTTATTGTTGTAGTTATTGATGTCGTCGTTGTTGGATAGGACAGAGAGAAATAGAGAGAGGAGGGGAAGACAGAGAAGGGGAGAGAAAGATTGATACCTGTAGACCTGCTTCACCACCTGTGAAGCGACTCCCCTGCAGGTGGGGAGCCAGGGCTCGAACCGGGATCCTTATGCCAGTCCTTGTACTTTGTGCCACCTGCACTTAACCCACTGAGCTACAGCCCGACTCCCCCAGTGTCTTTTTTTGGGGGGGGATTAGCATTGTATTTTGACACCAAAATTTACTACACTGCTAGCCACCAAAAGACTACTTTACACTTGGGTACTTTTTTATTTTACATATTCATTTATTTTGTATAGAGTCAAGAGACATTGAAAGGGGAAGGCAGATTGAATGGGGGCGGGAGAGAGAGAGAGGTGAAACACTGCTTCTCTATTCATGAAAATTCTCCCCCTGCAGGTGGGGGACAGAGGGCTTTAACCTGTGTCTTTGAACACTGTAACATGTACTTGTTCAGGTGTGCAACCATTATTCTGGACAGAGAAGTTGAGAAGGAAAGGGACATAGAGAAAAGCAGAGAAAGAGAGTTACCTCTACTTGTCGTTTTTGCTGGGCTGGCTTCGCGGGCGGGAGACAGAGACGACCAGAGACTCATGGCTGAGATGAGAAGCAGTATCTCTTTATTGATGAGCGGGGATGCGGTACAACAAACTAATCTCTTCTTATCACAACACAGTTCTGTCCTGCCTCTCTCTGCAAGAAGGAAGAAAGGAAATACATAGGATAGGGGGTGGGGAGAAGGAAGAAGCGTGAACTAGCGATGACTAAACCAAATGTTCCAGAGGTGGTGGTGGTGGGGAGACCAAACCAATATCCTGGAGGCAGGGTGGTGCCAGCCAACAGTGGATGTGCAAACAGAACACATAGCAAGCAAAACAAGCGAACCCAATGTGATGATAAAAAAGCAGAAGGCTTCACAAGCAGAATCTAGAAGCATACCAACATCTACTTACATGCTTTTAAAGCTTTTTTTTTTTTCCTTAGCTCAAGACTGCTAGAGAGAGGGGCACAAAGGGTGGAACTGGTCTGCAGTGAAACCCACATCCAGCTGTCTGATAATGAGGCATCTCCCAAATGCATCATTTAGGCAAAGTAATGGGATATTAAATACATATGTGTGAAGCAAGATACTGCCAGGTGAATCTTAAAACAGGTGTAGTTTAACATATGAAAAAGCATTCATTCTTTCCACCTGCCAAAGTCTTTCTGTGTTGATTTTATATATAATGTCTAGAGTTTTCAAGGCATTCATTGGAGGAACAAAAAATGCACTCCAGTCTTTTAGGAGTAAATGGATGGGATTAGCTGTGGTTTGATTAGTGAAGTAAGGAAGGAAGTGAAGGACAACGATGGCATGATTTCACTCATAAGTGGAATATAGAGAATTGAGGCACATGAACTTGAAAAAAGTAGAAATAGGGTGTGGGGGCTTCCAAGCTCTGGTGAATTGCGGGCTCACTCTGGGTCCCCTGCCTGCTGTCCAGCTGAGGAGAGAGTCAGAGTGGCCCCCTGGGCATCCTGGGGTAGCTCTGCATGCTGAGAGCAAAGTGTGCAGAGAGACAGGGCAGTCAGCTCTGGGAAAGCTTCAGTGGGACAATTCATTTATTGAAAGAAAACGCAGGTGAATATAGGCCATAACTTGGGGGGAAGGTTGGGGTATCCATTAACCCAAAACAGAGCAACACAATGCATAGTTATATTTTGACCAACAGACTGATCATAAGCTTTACAATGTACATTTTTATGGAGGTAAATTGCAGGCACTTTAGAGCAGCAGGGGAGGGGAAAGGGGGGCAGCTGAGCAATCAGGATGTTTGCTGACGGTTTCAAGGTTAATCACACACAGAAGGAAAGGGGGGAGGTGGCATGTGTAGAAAGGCACCCATGTCCGGGAGTCCTGCCATCATAAATTCCAGAGACTGGGGTAACCTGCCCTTGTCTCGATCTGAAGGGAGAATTGGGGGTCAACCAGCTGGGACCTCATGTGTCAGGCATTAAGCCACCCCTCCATCCTGCACTGCTGATACAATGGCCTATTTACATAATCATTGTTTTGCCTGAAAGATCCCCACCCATCCCATTGATTTATCTTCTTTCTACCTGGAGACCCGCCCTGCCTGCAGGGTAACATTAATCCCACCCATTAGGACCCTCATGGGATGCATTGGATCGACCTTCTCGTGGTGCATCCCATGAGTACCCATTCATTGGGGAAACTGACGATCCTTCCTAGCCAACTGAATCCACATGGATCCCAGTCACTTTCAAATCCAGCAACAAGCAGCTCCTGACAGCTTTCAACCTGACCTGTTGACTGGCTACAGAAGAAGGGCAAACGCTAGAAGAAGGACCCTCTCAACAGTTGCTAGGGAAGCTTCTACCTTCCCAGCGTGCTTTTGCCTTTCTCCACCCCCTTTCCTAGCCATTTCTGTTTCCGACTTGCCCCTTCCTGTTTTATCCTATAAAAGCATTGGCTCTCTGATCAATAGATCCTTTTTCATTACCATGCTGCCACGAGTTCCTGAGTCATCTGTCTGAATGAGTAGCAGCCCAGGCTGAGTCCGGTTGAGTTCTCTCCAACCCAGAGAGCATGCACCCAGGGAAGAAGCACCCCCATGCTAGCCTAGCACTCATGGAAACAATGGCCTGGACTTTCCGGGACAGTGGGCCTCACTCTCCAACAGTGCATGATGGTGGAGGAAGATTTTGGCTGGGAGTGTGAGTGTTTTATAAAGAATTGAGAAATTTGACATATGTATCAACAACTGCATTTACTGTAAACCATTAATTTCCCCTCCCCAATGAAAAAAAAGAAAAAAAATAACCCATATCTATAACCTTGGGAGAACAAGGGTTGCCGAGCGTTGGAGGGGGTGGGGGCACAGAACGTTGGTAGTGGGAGTGGTGTGGAATTATCCCCGTATTATAGTCTTGCAAATCGCTCTTAAATTACTAATAAAAATATATATTGTTCAGAAGAGGAGGATGCACTCCATATTCCTGAAAGCAGAAATCTTCCAAAACCTACTTTATATCCCCTTTTTGTTGCCCTTATTTTATTGTCGTAGTTATTATTGTTGTTATTGATGTTGTCATTGTTGGATAGGACAGAGAAAAATGGAGAGAGGAGGGGAAGATAGAGAGGGGGAGAGAAAGATAGATACCTGCAGACCTGCTTCACCGCCTGTGAAGCGACTCCGCTGCAGGTGGGGAGCTGGGGGCTTGAACCAGGATCCTTATGTCAGTCCTTGTGCTTTGCGCCACCTGTGCTTAACCTGCTGTGCTACAGCCCGACTCCCTAAAATCTACTTTTAAAGTAGAAAATTATCATGTGCTTAATGCAGTGTGACTAACTTGTTTCTTAAGGCATGCACTAAGGAGTGAAATGTTCCCATTCTCTATCAAGAAGACCAATAATTACACAGCTTTTCACAGAGCAGACAGATATCCATAAAAAAAAAAAGCACTTCATTAAAAAATGCTAAATACTTACATTGCCTCTTGCTTAATTTAAATAACAACATATGGCTCTTGTCCATCTTGAGCACTGGCAATAACTAATTTTAACATTATTATTATTATTTTTTTTCTTGGAACAGAAGGAAAGAGCTCTGCTCTTCAGGTTTCATAAGTGAAGACCGAGGAGGGCATGGTCTCTACACATAAGGCTTTGTATCTTCCCCATTCAGACTCCATACCCTGGAGCTCTTAGGTTATAAAACCCCATAACATGTAGGGTTCACTCTTTAGTAGCCCACATACACACAAGAATTTCTTGACCAATTTGAATTTGCAGTGCTCTCAATGGAAATATTTCTCCTACTCTCTCACCACTCCCTATCCCTTACAAAAATAGAATTTGGAAGGTGGTGTTTGACTTTTTAAAAAATTTTTTTAAACCAAAACACTGCTTAACTCTGGCTTATGGTGGATTGAACCTAGGGCTTCAGAGCCTCAGGCATGAGAGTCTCTGCATAACTATTATGCTATCTACCTGGCCCATTAAAATTTCCCCTACAGTCTCTCATCCCGTGGGCTAGAACTGGGAACATGTAAGGAATACATGGATTTTCTTAATTACTTAATTTGGAATGCGATATTGACATTGTTTAGATTCTTTCTTTTACATTAGCAAGTCAGCTTCTAACTATCTTGATTTGTCAGTTGATTATACCCCAAATTATACCTCTGTAATCGAAAATTCATCCAATTGCTTACTCTCTTAGGGTTGTAAACTATTCGAGTCTTACAGTTTAATTACATCCAACAAACAATTATATGTTATCTAGAATATATCACAGGCTGAGAGGGATAAACGATCAACAAGTTTGTCTTTGCCTCCCAGGGCCTCATGACTGTAAACCCATCAATCTGATCTGGGCCCCAGTCTATTCATATTCAGCACAGGAGCCTGTGTAACCTCTGCATCCCTGCAGGTCTGAGCTCGCATTACCCCCTCCCCCCAATTTTTAAGGTTAAAGGAAGCTTTAAGGGAGGGGCAAAAAGAAAAGGTATAAGATATATCAAGGAGGAAAATGTAACAGAATTTTAGTGCCAGAACTGCCGGGATAGCCTGAGGGTACTTCTTCCCGAGCTAGTGCTCTCTGGGTTGGAGAGAACTCAACTGGAGCCTATCTAGGCTGCTGCGTGGGAGAGGGATCAGGAACTCCTGCCGCACTAACTTCGCAGGAGATACACTCTGGAACTCTCGGAGCCGGAAAGCAATTTCCAAGTGTCTTTAATCAGAAGAGCAGATGTTTTTATACTCTCCAAGTAGGGTGGAAACAGGATGTGATATAGAGAGGGTGGAGAGAAAAGTGACTGGTGAAAATCAGAGTGTGACAAGGAGGGGGCGGAGCAGGTGAGAATCCTATCACTGAACCACCAATGCCCTGGAGGGAGTGCTTTTTTATTTATTTATTTATTTATTTATTTATTTATTATTTAAGAAAGGATTAATTAACAAAACCATAGAGTAGGAGGGGTACAACTCCACACAATTCCCACCACCCAATCTCCATATCCCACCCCCTCCCCCGATAGCTTTCCCATTCTCTATCCCTCTGGGAGCACGGACCCAGGGTCATTGAGGGTTGCAGAAGGTAGAAGGTCTGGCTTCTGTAATTGCTTCCTCGCTGAACATGGGCGTTGACTGGTCGGTCCATACTCCCAGTCTGCCTCTCTCTTTCCCTAGTAGGATGGGTCTCTGGGGAAGCTGAGCTCCAGGACACATTGGTGGTGTCTTCAATCCAGGGAAGTCTGGCCGGCATCCTGATGACACCTGGAACCTGGTGACTGAAAAGAGAGTTAACATACAAAGCCAAACAAATTGTTGAGCAATCATGGACCCAAAGCTTGGAAAAGTGGAGAGGAAGTATTAGGGAGGTACTCACTGCAAACTCTAGTATACTTCTGCTTTCTTACTTTGGTGCCATACTCCAAACTCAGTCAATTTCTGCTTTGCGTTTCTACTTCTTTTTTTTTTTTTTTACATGCATAACATTCCCCAGATTCCCATTTAGCAATACAACCCCCACTATTTCATTCATCATTTTTCATGGACCTGTATTCTCCCCACCCACCCACCCACCCCCGAGTCTTTTACTTTGGTGTAATACTCCAATTCCATTTCAGGTTCGACTTGTGTTTTCTTTTCTAATCTTGTTTTTCAACTTCGGCCTGAGAGTGAGATCATCCCATATTCATCCTTCTGTTTCTGACTTATTTCACTCAACATGATTTTTTCAAGGTCCATCCAAGATCGGCTGAAAACGGTGAAGTCACCATTTTTTACAGCTGAGTAGTATTCCACTGTGTATATATACCACAACTTGCTCAGCCACTCATCTGTTGTTGGACACCTGGGTTGCTTCCAGGTTTTGGCTATTACAAATTGTGCTGCCAAGAACATATGTGTACACAGATCTTTTTGGATGGATGTGTTGGGTTCCTTAGGATATATCCCCAGGAGGGGAATTGCAGGGTCATAGGGTAGGTCCATTTCTAGCCTTCTGAGAGTTCTCCAGACTGTTCTCCACAGAGGTTGGACCAATTTGCATTCCCACCAGCAGTGTAGGAGGGTTCCTTTGACCCCACACCCTCTCCAGCATTTGCTGCTGTTACCTTTTCTGATGTATGACATTCTCACAGGAGTGAAGTGATATCTCATTGTTGTCTTGATTAGCATTTCTCTGACAATCAGAGACTTGGAGCATTTTTTCATGTGTTTCTCGGCCTTTTGGATCTCTTCTGTGGTGAATATTCTGTCCAAGACAAGGAGGGGGCGGAGCAGGTGAGAATCCTATCACTGAACCACCAATGCCCTGGAGGGAGTGCTTTATGTAAAAGTGATTTATGTAAATAGACCAAAGCTTTGAATATAGGGATTAAATCTATCCCTATATAGGCATATGGTTAAGCAGAAGCCAGGGGGAGCTGGCATACTATCCAACAAGAACCATATTTGGTTTTGTCAAGGTTGAAAGTAGAGAATGCAGGTTCCCCCCCCCCACCCCCCAGTATTTATCTAAATGATGTGTTATGTGTCGTAGAATGATCTAGTGGGCTTGAGAGTTGAGGTTCTGAAATCAGACAAACCTGAGTTAAGTTCTCACCTCACGCTTGTGAACTACATGACTTAAGTTTGTGAGTCTCCATGAGCTTTATGTGACACCTCTTTGGAGTACTGAACTGGGTAGTATTTGTAAATATCTTAGAATGGTGAGCAGGCTCTTAGAAACCCTCTGTAAGTATGCATTGGTACCATTATCAGAGGCCAAACAATTGGGCAGTCATTTAATTATACATTTAATACCAGCCTGAGACTATTAAGATGAAAGTGATGCCAATGAAAATGATCAATAGTTTTGTGACTTTAACAAAACTGTGAAGCAGGTCTATTTACATACATAAATGAATTTGAGATGTAAAAAGCTCCCTGCCTGGGGCATTCTCCAGGATCCTGCTTCTCATCTATTATAATTAACAGTTGTAGCCACTGCTACATCATTGCTTAAAAAGTTGACATTTTGAGCCCACACACAGAGAAAATCAGAAGGTGACAGGCAAAACCTGGCTTTGAGGGGCAAGTAAGACCCTGAAGAGAAAGGTGTTGCTTTTTCACTCACCAAGTTTGACCACAGGAAATGCAGAGGAATGTGGGTTGATTTAAAACGCCTAGGGGTGGGAGTCAGGTGGCAGTGCAGCTGGTTAAGCACACTTGGCACAAAGCTCAAGGACTGGCGTAAGGATCCAGGTTCGAGCCCCCGGCTTTCCACCTGCAGGGGAGTCGCTTCACAGGCGGTGAAGCAGGTCTGCAGGTGTCTCTCTTTCCCTCCCCCTGTCTTCCCCATTTCTCTCTGTCCTATCAAACAATGACGACATCAATAACAACAACAATAACTACAACAACAATGAAAAACAACAAGGGCAACAAAAGGGAAAAAAATAAATATAACAAAAATGCCTAGGGGTGTCATTTTGCTGTTTCTTTAAAAGGCTTTGGTAGACTTTGAGCTGTAACTTTAGAGCTTGTGGAGTCAAACAGATGCTTTTGGGGACTCAGTGTGAGTAATGTCCTCTTGTGGCCCAGGTCATAACTCATCAAACACTGCTCTTTTGGCCTGGAAGAGGCAATATATCTCTTGAGTATACACAGGGGATGTACTTTAATGCTGGGGGATCTGGCTCAGTCACCAAAAAAACATAGTTTGAGCTTAAAATGAAACTCCTCATGAGAAACCTACAATTTACATACATTTCCAGAGGATTCTCCTCCAATCATCTAGTTGTCAGCTCTAAAGATGTTGACGCCATTTATACTCAGAAGGAAGCTCTTGAGGGAATGGGGTTATTACAAATTTTAATATTTCAGGAAAAACTATCAGCATCTCTGCCCTAGGAGTAGCAATACTGACTAAACCCTGGTGGTTTGAGCTGCTTTTTTGCTACTGCAGATGGCTCCAGCACACCTGTGCTCATGTATTTTATTTATTCCATGAGTTGTCTTAAGGAATTAGTCTAGTGGAATATTGCTTTGACTAGTGTCTAACTGCTCTCAGGATTCCTAGAAATATCTGAAGTCTGGGACAAGCAAATATGGCCTGCCTAACCACTGCATTACTCTTCCCATAAAATGATTTGACCAGCAGTTCAATGAAGAGGCAGGCTAACTTTTTTTTTTTTTTTTTTTTTTAACCAGAGCACTGCTCAGCTCTGGTTTATGGTGGTGCAGAGGATTCAATCTGGGACTTTGGAGCTTCAGGCACAAGTGTCTTTTTGCATAACCATTATACTATCTACCCCTGCCCCAGGCTAACTTTTTAAATGGTGGTTTTGCCATTACATAACCTGATCATGAAATTCAAGGCCCCAAACCAAGGGAAGAGACGAATACAGAAGACAGCTTCTTTTTTTATTTTACTGACATATTTTGCTTGTTGGTTTGTCATCATTGGGGCTTCACTGTTGCAGGCTGACATTTGCAGATAGAAACAGGGATACAGAGACAGACAGAGGGAGAAAGAGAAAGACAACATAGGATCAAAGCTTCCTTAGTGTAGTGGGGGCTGGGTTCAAACCTGGGTTATACACATGACAAAGCAGGCACCCTCTCAGGTGAGCTATCTTACTGGGCCTAATTTTTTAATTAAATTTATTATTATTATTATTATTATCAGATCACTGCTCAGCTCTAGCTTATGGTGGTGCAGGATATTGAACTTGGGGCTTTGGAGCCTCAGGCATGAGAGTCTCTTTACATAACCATTATGCTATCCTGCCCACCCCCTGGACCATATTAAAATTTTTTTTTTTTAATTCAACTCCGGTACTACTTGATCAAGGAAACATTGACTTAGTGGATTGTTGTTACAGGGGCACACTTGTACATTTCTCAGTGTAGGTGTCAGTATGTCTCACCCTACACCAAATAGTTATCATGTTCTACTATAGGCACTGTGGTCCTCAACGGTCCCTTAGCATTGCACCTTACAGCCTTCTATGTCCCTGGATCTACTAGAATATATACTGAAGTTTCACTCTGTATTGCCGCTTGCTTTGTTTCTTAGACACTCTTTAAGAATGAGACCAACCAATCTTTTGCCACTTCCTTCTGGATTATTTTGCTTAACATTTGCTCCACACTCCTATGCACTTGTAGAAGAGAGGAATTTGTCATTGGTTTTCTTGTTTTGTTTTGTTTTTTTTTACAGCTGAGTAATATTCCACTGTGTATGTCAGCTTTCTGATTCTAGAGTTCCGCTTTCCTCTTGATTTCTGGCTGTCTCTATTAAATAAATAAATATAATAAAAAATTTTAAAAAGAAAGAAGTAGCTAGCCTAAATAGAGCTATTGTGTGTGTGTGTGTGCATGTATGTGTTTGTTTTGTTTTTCTTTATTGGGAGAATTACTGATTTACAGTCAACAGTAAAACACAGTAGCTAGTACATGTGTAATAATTCACAGCATTCCCTTTTAGCAGTGTTGATACTCTGTGTGAGAATGCCCAAAGACTCAGACTGGTTTGTAGGGCTCTACAGGAAGGAAAACCTGTTCCTTGTTTGTTAGGTGAAGCCTGAGTGTGCAACAAGTCTAACAGACACACTAGAACAGCAGCAATGAAGAAAGGCCATCTGTATCAGTCTAGATGAAGAGAAATCTGACTTTTTTTTTTTTAGTCTGCAGCCCAGAAAGTTTTTAGTGTCCCCAAGAGGGTTGTGGACATGACAGAGAGAGGCTGTGATGAGGGTCAAGTGTCAGCAGGAGAGACACAGAAAAGCCAGTGGACACAGTGAACTATGCCCCAGGGAATGGGAAGCAATGGAGACAAGGGTGATATCAAAAGGCCAGCAGGTGAGGTTGCCTTCACTTATGCCAGTAGAGAAGCTTACAGCAGGGAAGACAGTTTTTGTTTTGTTTTGTTTTGTTTTTACTCAATGCTTCTGAATGAAATTTAGTCCAGTTGCAGGGAAAAGAAGTCAGGACTGTATTTCTTACTTTTTTTTTTTTTTGCCAGGTCTCTCTCTTTTAAAAATTTCTTTATTGGTGAATTAGTGGTTTACAGTTGACAGCAAAAAAACCACCATAGTTTGTACATGCATAACATTTCCCAGTTCTCCACATAACAACTTAACCCATACTAGGTCCTCCTTTGCCATCATCTTTCAGGACCTGACCCCACCCCCCCACACCAACCCCAGAGTCTTTTACTTTGGTGCAATACACCAACTCTAGTCCAAATTCTGCTTAGTGTCTTCTCTTCTGATCTTGCTTTTCAACTTCTGCCTATGAGTGAGATCTTCCCATAGTCATCCTTCTATTTCTGACTTATCTCACTTAACATGATTTCTTCAAGCTCCATCCAAGATGGACTGAAAATGGTGAAATCATTTTTAATAGCTGAGTAGATTCCATTGTGTATAAATACCAAAACTTCCTCAGCCACTCATCTGTTGTTGGATACTTGGGTTGCTTCCACGTTTTGGCTATTACAAATTATGATGCTATGAACATAAATATACACAAATCTTTTTGATGGGTGTGTTGGGTTGATCAGGATATATCCCCAGGAGAACTGCAGGGTCATAGGGTAGGTTCATTTCTAGCCTTCTGAGAGTTCTCCAGACTACTCTCCACAGGACTTGGACCAATCAACATTCCCACCATCAGTGCAGGAGGTTTCCTTTCTTCCCACAACCTCTCCAGTATTTTTTGCTGCTACCTTTTCTGATGTATGGCATTCTCACAGGAGTGAAGTGGTATATCACTGCTGTCTTTATTTGCATTTCTGACAATGACTTGACAATGACATTTTTTCATATGTTTCTTGGCCTTTTGGAGCTTTCCTATGCTGAATATTCTGTTCATGTACTCTCCCCATTTTTGGATGGGGTCATTTGTTTTCTTGTTGTTGAGTTTGGCAAGCTCTTTATATATTTTGGTTAGTAGCCTCTTGTCTGATGTATGGCATGTAAAGATTTTCTCCCATTCTGTGAGGGGTCTTTTTGTTTGGTAGTGGTTTCTTTTTCTGTGCAGAAGATTTTTAGTTTGTTGTAGTCCCATTGGTTTATTTTTGTTTTATTCTTCTTTGTAATTGGATTTATTTCATTGGAGATGTCGTTCAAATTTATACAGACAAGAGTTTTGCTAATATTTTCCCCTAAGTTTTTGATAGTTTCTGGTCTAACATCCAGGTCCTCAATCCATTTGGAGTTGACTTTTCTTTCTGGTGAGATAATGTGGTTTAGTGTCATTCTTCTGCATGTTTCAACCCATTTTTCCAACACCATTTGTTGGAGAGACTCTCCTTTCCCCATTTAATAGTCTGGGCACCTTTGTCAAAGATTAGATGCCCATAGGTTACTTACTTCTAGGTTCTAAATTCTATTTGTGTCTATTTATGTCCCAGTACCAAACAGTTTTTTAAAATTTTTTGTTTTATTTATTTATTTATTAGATAGAGACAGAGAGAAATTGAGAGGGAAGGGGGAGATTGAGAGGGAGCAAGACAGACACCTGCAGCCCTGCTTCACCACTCGCAAAGCTTTCCTCCTGCAGGTGGAGACCAAGGGGTTGAACCTGGACCCTTGTGTACTAAGATGTGAGCACTTAACCAGGTGTGCCACCACCTGCCCCTCCCCCAAACAGTTTTGATTACAATGGCCCTAGAATACAATTTGAGATCTGGGAGTGTAATGCCTCCAGTTCTGTTATTTCTTCTCAAGATTGTTTTGGCAATTCTAAGCCTTTTCTGGTTCCAGATAAATGTTTGTAGTTTTTGTTCTATTCTCCTAAAAAATGCGGTTGGGATCTTGATAGGTATTGAGTTAAATTTGTATATAGTTCTGGGTAGTATATTCATTTTTATGATGTTAATTCTTCCAATCTATGAACATGGAATGTCTTTCCACTTCTTTGTGTCTTTTTCTATTTCCTTGAATAGCGACTTATAATTTTCAG
Source organism: Erinaceus europaeus (assembly GCF_950295315.1). NCBI lineage: Eukaryota > Metazoa > Chordata > Mammalia > Eulipotyphla > Erinaceidae > Erinaceus > Erinaceus europaeus. Next base: position 97,841,932 of record NC_080169.1, on the reverse strand, counting down.
TATACAAATCTTTCACTACTTTGGTTAGGCTTACTTTTAGATATTTTATTATTTTTATTGCTATAGTAAAAGGAATTGATTTCTGGATTTCTTCATCTTCCAACTTAGTGTTTGCATAAAGGAATGCCACTGACTTTTGAATGTTAATTTTGTAGCCTGACACCTTATTATGTCCAATAATTCTAGTTTATTTATCTCTTCATTTGGTTCCCTCCTTCCTTTGTTGATTTTATGCCTAGATCATCTGTCAAGTTGAGCTATTGGGGTATTGAAATCCCCTACTATTACTGTGTTGATTTAAAAATATTGCTGTAGCTCTTTCAGTAGATGTTTGATATATTTACATGGCCTTTTATTGGGTGCATAGATGTTAATAATTGTTAGGTCCTCTTGATCCTCTGAGCATTGAGTAATGTCCATCCCTATCCTTTTAAATTTTCTTTATTTTAAGGTCTATTGTATCAGATGTGAGAATAGCTGTTTCTGCCCTTTTTTGTAGTACATTGGCTTGTATGATAATTTTTCCATCCTTTCACTTTGTGTCTGTGTTTGTCTTGTTGAGTTAGGTGGGATTCCTACAAACAACATATGGTTGGGTCATGTTTTCTGATCCATCTTCTTACTCTATGTCTTTTAATAGGTGAATTAAGGCCATTGACAGTTACTGATACTATAGATTGATGATGTTTTAATGTCATTATTCTAAACTTTTAGAGTGTTCTGATATATAGTATGTTTATGTGTATGTTTGTAGTATGTGTATGTTGATAGTATGTTTATAATGACGTGATTCTTTATATAAGACCATTCAGAACTTCTTTAAGGTTTGGTGACAGTTAATACCTTCAACTGTTGCTTGTCAGAGAAGGTTTTTATGCCTCCATACAGTGTAGCAGGATACAGTAGTCTTGGTTGAAAACCTTCCTCATTGAGCACTTGATAGATATCTTCCCATTCTCTTCTGGCCTATAGTGTTTGTGTGGAGAAGTTTGATGCTAACCTTATGGGTTTTCCTCTGTAGGTGACTCTTTGTTTTTCTCTTGCAGCATTCAAGATATTTTCTTTATCCTTATTCCTTTTCATTCTAAATATAATGTGTCTTAGAGTCTCTAAGTCTGGGTTAATTCTGTTAGGACTCTCTGAACTTCTTGAACCTTTATGCCTTTTATGTTGTCTAGAGTAGGGAAGTCCTCAGCTATTATGTTCTGTACAATGCTTTCTTCCCCTTCCTTTCTTTGGTAAGTCAATAATGCATATATTACTTCTTTTGAAGTAATCCTCTATGTCTCTGTTGTTGTTTTCAGTATTTCTTAATCTGTTTTTGAGATCTAACTTATTTCTTAGTTTTCTTCAGTTCATCCTTGAGCTTGATAATTCTGTTTTCTGCCCCATTTATTCTTTTTTAAACTTTTTTATTTATTTAAAAAAGGAGACATTAACAAAACCATAGGAGAAGAGGGGTACAACTCCACACAATTCCCACCACCAGATCTCCATATAGCCTATCCCCTCCCCTGATAGCTTTCCTGTTCTTTATCCCTTGGGGAGTTTGGACCCAAGGTCATTGTGTGGTGCAGAAGGTGGAAGGTCTGGCTTCTGTAATTGCTTCCCCACTGAACATGGGCATTGACTGGTTGATCCATACTCCCAGCCTGCCTCTCTCTTTCCTTAGTAGAGTGGGGCTCTGGGGAAGCAGAGCTCCAGGACACATTGGTGGGGTCATCTGTCGAGGGAAGTCTTGTTGGCATCATGCTAGCATCAGGAACCTGGTGGTTGAAAAGAGAGTTAACATACAAAGCCAAACGAATTGTTGACTAATCATGGACCTAAAGGCTGGAATAGTGCAGATGTAGTGTTGGGGGGTCCTCCATTTTGTAGATAGCTAGTAGGCATATTTTGGTTATATTTCAAAGGATCTGTAGCTATACTAGTTTGTTTGTTTTTTCTCTGAGCCCGAAATCTGATATGCAGTTGATCTGGGGCCCATATTCAGCTTCGGGGCCTATGTGACCTCTGCATCCCTGTAGATCTGAGCTTACATTCTGTGGTCATGAGTAGGAACACTCCAAGCTGCCCCAATATCGACCCATTTTCCTCAGGTGTAGCATAGAGTATATTGTCCATCCTCCCTTTGGAGGATGGAGCATTCTCTGCCGTTGTTGATCCAAGTTGAGGGCAAGGTCTTATGGGGGGCCCACAAAGGGGTCTTTTCTGTTGTTCCTGATAGAGATGACCAGTAACAATGGAGAGTGAGATTTGAGGTCTAGGCCCATCATGTCTGTTTGGGAATCTCAGGACTCCCCAAATAGGGCCCCAGGTGATGGGGTGGCCTGATAGTGACTAAAGAGTCATCATATAATATTAACTATTGATTGTCTTTTTGAACCCTAAGACAGCAGGAACCTCACATCCTCACTATAGAGCCCCTACTTCCCCCAGTCCTGGCACCCATGGATAGGGCTCACTTTCCCGTATGCTTCTCCCAATCCATACCAAATAATATTGCATCCGCCGATCACAACCTAACCAAAGCAACGATTGCCATCTCAACATGCTTCACCTCAGAGTGTATCCAGAGACTTCACGTGTGGAATGACAACCCTTCAGCTTCATTGCTCGGGTGAGACCTTTCCTTTTATAGTACACTCTAATTTCATCTCGGGTGGTTCACTTTCTAACAAAGTCCCATAGCCTAGACGTACACCAGTTTCTGTGAGAGAGAGCGTATGCGCACACGTGTCCATAAACTACTGCAGAATATATACCTGAAAGCAGGATTACACTGGAGTTTGCAGTGAGTACCTCCCCAACACTTCCTCTCCACTATTCCAATCTTGGGATCCATGTTTGCTCAACAAATTGTTTGGCTTTGTATGTTAACTCTCTTTTCAATCACCAGGTTCCAGATGCCACCAGGATGCTGGCTAGGCTTCCCTGGATTGAAGACCCCACCAATGTGTCCTGGAGCTCAGCTTCCCCAGAGACACACCTTACTAGGGAAAGAGAGAGGCAGACTGGGAGTATGGACCGACCAGTCAACGCCCATGTTCAGCGGGGAAGCAATTACAGAAGCCAGACCCTCTACCTTCTGCAACCCTCAACGACCCTGGGTCCATGCTCCCAGAGGGCTAGAGAATGGGAAGGCTATCATGGGAGAGGGTGGGTTATGGGGATTGGGTGGTGGGAATTGTGTGGAGTTGTACCCCTCCTACCTTATGCTTTTGTTCACTAATCCTTTCTTAAATTAAAAATTTAAATAAAAAAAAAATAAATAAAGAGTCATCATTAAAGTATGCCAATCTCTTGCCCTTATTCAGCTTTTGCAGTCCTTGCTTTGCTAAGGATAGCTTTGGAGTGAGTAAGAGAACTGTAATAAGAAGTAGGTGAGGAGGGTATCTAAGTCTAATTAGATACTATTTCATTAGGAACTTTATACTGACTCACTGCAGATTATTGTGTACTTTTGCTTTCAGGTATATATTTTGCCCTAGTTTATGGATTCATGTGAACATATGCTCTATCTTATTTATAAAAAGGAAACATTGACTAAACCATAGGATAAGAGGGGTACAACTTCACACAATTCCCACCACCAGAACTCTGTATTCCATCCCCTCCCTTGATAGCTTTCTTATTCTTTAACCCTCTGGGAGTATAGACCCAAAGTCATTATGGGATGCAGAAGGTGGAAGGTCTGGCTTCTGTAATTGCTTCCACCCTGAACATGGGTGTTGAAAGGTTGATACATACTCCCAGCCTGTCTCTCTCTTTCCCTGGTGGGGAAGGGCTCTGGGGAAGCAGAGCTCCAGGACACATTGGTGGGGTTGTCTGTCCAGGGAAGTCTGGTCAGCATCATGCTAGCATCTGGAACCTGTTGGTTGAAAAAAGAGTCAACATACAAATCCAAACAAATTGTTGACCAATCATGAACCTAAGGACTGGAATAGTGCAGATGAACAGTTGGGGGGGGGGGGTCCTCCATTTTGTAGCTAGCCAGTAGGCATATTTTAGTTAAATTCCAAAGGACCTGTGGCTATACTAGTTTTTTTTTTTTTTTCCTTTATCTTTTTGCCCTTGAGCCTGAAATCTGGTATGCCGGTGGATCCAAGTTATTGTCTGTGTTTCCCCCATATCTGAGGATATTACTTTCAAAAGTTTTCCTCACTCCTGTGACTAATGCCTCAATTAATGTGTCTGGATGTTGTCCTAATTTTTATGTGCTTCTATCTTTGGGGGGCTTTTAGCTGAACTTTTATCCTGGTTCATTTCTCCAGTGTTTCTTCTTGGTTTAACTTTTGTATATGTTGTGTTATTATGTCCCTCTCTCAGTACATTTTTAATTCACTAATCACATTTGCCTGGATTGACTTGTGTCTATGTAAGGTACTTAGAGTTCAAAGTTGTGGAAATTAACAGTTGATTCAATGTTATCTCAATCCCTGAGTTGAAGCACAATGGCTGTTAAACCCTGTTATGTTCTTTTTCTTCCCTGTTGGCTATGGAAGCCTGTGGTCTTTTTAAGAAGATATTTTAGCTTAATCACTCACTTCTGACCAAGAGATAAAACAAGGTGGGGGAGAGATAGCATAGTGGTTATGCAAAGATACTCCCATGCCCCAAGAGTCTAAATCCTCAGGCCCAATTCAGCTGCTCTGACAGCAGCCAGATCTGAGGCAGACAGCATTCCTTGGACCTGTGAGTTTCTAAAAAAAAAAAAAAAAGAGAAAAGAGAAGAAAATATTAGTGCTGTTTGTATTCTGTGGGTTCTTATTATTCGCAGTGTCTCCCAAGTCATCAAGAGAACAATGTGGAAAGGCTCCCAGTATACACCCCAATTCCAGGCAACCAGGAGTGTAGATCTCCCCAGTTGCCCAGTCAGTCCTCTGCCCGGAGATGTCAGCAGTCCTCTGGCCCTTGATGTCAGCACAGGACCTCCCCACTGCTACTCCTGCCTCTGAGGACAGTAGCAATGGAGACTCACAGTTGTATCTGGTGAACCTTAGGGAAGTCCTCTCCTCCCATCAGCAGTTTTTTTGTTGGTAAAACAGAATGGAGGTGGTGCTTCAACTGGTAAATTGCTGGACTGTTAAAAGCCTCTCCGGAATAGATACGGGCTTTTAGCCCCAGGGAACTTTCTTTAAGCTCCTCTCTGTTCATGAGCCACACACATGTTTGCACCCACCTGTGACTTGATGGGTTCCCAGAGTAGTCCTAGTCTTGTCTTGTTGCATTCTCGGGTGATCTTTTTTGCTATTCCTTGTTGACTGGGGAGAGGACTGTATTTCTTGCATTTCTTATTGGCTTGTCAAAACTGCATCAGTATATAATTCTCCTGAAATCACAGGAATTCAAACCGTATAAACTTCCTGTCATGTTTTCCAACAGTAAGTGGCTGGACATTGGACCTGGTTTGATGAGATGGACTTTCCATCCCTCTCTTCACGTTTCTAGTACAGGCAGAACTCCTTGAAAAGCTATTTCCACTCAATTGCATTTGCTTTTCCCTGGGTCGGAAGCAGTTAAGGGAAATGGAGGATGTTTTGCTGCCAATGTTTCATTGTCTACTGATATCAAATTATTTCTGGATTAGGAGCCCTGCAGTCCATATTGTGGCAGTAAAAGTACTTTATATCCTTCTGTGGGTGAGGTTAATGTGTCAGTTTATAGACCTTGTATCCCCTAGAGTGCCTTATCAATCTGTGAGTTGTCCCCCAGTGCTTTGTTTCACATTCGGATCCCTGAGGAATCTGGAAAATCAAATGAAGAAACACACACCCATGCAATGAGGTACCTGGTTTAACTGGGCATCACAGGAACTAGGCATGCTCCATTTTCCTTTTCTGTGTCTTCTATAAAGTTTTGGGGGTTGTCTATTTGTTTATTTACTTATCAGAGGCAAAGAGGGAGGTGGTGGTCTAATATATATATACACACATATATATTTAATAGAGGTAACCACAATACCTCAGGAAGATGTTGTTTGCCTTAAAAAGATCTTTAAATGACCGAAGTTGGCCTGGGCAGTTAGCTTAATGGTTTTGCAAAAGACTTTTCATGCCTGAGGCTGTGGGGTCCTAGATTCAATTCCCCAGAAATCCTAGAAGCCAAAGATGAGCAGTGCTCTGGTCTACCTATCATCTCTCTCCCTCTCTCTCTCTCTCTCTCTCTCTCTCTCTATATATATATATATATATATATATATATATATATATATATATATCATTAAAATAAAATAAATAAAATATTTAAAACACCCAAATAAGTGACCAAAGTGGGCTGTAGAATAGCCTTGGAAGCAAAGAATAACTAAATTCTCATTGTTGCTAGAGTCATTTAATATTTGTTGAGAATTATTGATGCAAAATCTACTTTGAAGTTGAAAAATAACAGAAGGGAAAACACAAAGCAGAACTTGGACCGGATTTGGTCTGTTGCACTGAAGTAAAGGATTCTGGGGCTGGGGGAGGATGGACCTAGATGGGGTGTTATGTGAAAAACTGAGAAATGTTACACATGTACCAACTACTGTGTTTTACTGTCTACTGTAAACCATTGATCCCTCTAATAAGGAAACAAAGCAAAACACACAAACAAAAATTGTTAGGGGCCAGGCAGTGGCACACCTGGCGAAGTGCACACATTACAGTGTGCAAGGACCTGGGTTCAAGTCCCTGGTCCCCACCTGTAGGGAGAAATCTTCATAAGTGGTGAAGCAGATCTGCAGGTGTCTCTCTGTCTCTCTCCCTCCTCTCTTTCCTCCTCCCCTATCAATTTCTCTCTGTCCTTATCCAATAATAAATAAACTAAGTTTTAAAAATAGCTGTTTTAGGATTGATACTCAGTTATCTCTTAATTTTGTTCCCAAAGCATACATGTTTGAAGTCTGTCCTGTCAACATTCTCTTCATTGAATTTAGATGTACGGTCTTTGGCTAAATCAGTCTTTTGCCTGGGAGCCAGAAAGCATGTTGTTCTAGAATTCTTTGCCTCAATTGCTTCCTCATTGCTAAAATGGAGATAATATCTACCGCAGACATGAATCACAGACATGATAGGGTAATTTGTGAGTTATTACCTGAAAAGCACTGCAAGTACCTTAGGAGAAAGGAATCACCAAATGTAGAGTGGCGTGACTTTCTCACTGCCAACCAGGGGTGATTTCACTCACTAATAGCTTTTCTCCAGGAGCAACCATTTATGACGGGCAGGTGTGATTCACAAGTCTCTGGACACACCTCGAATGTGTCAACCTCTCCTCATCTGACATGTGGAGCAGCATGACCCAGCAAGGGTAGGCCCTCAATCTGGGCCATCACTTCACTGTTTTTTGTTCTTGTGTGTGTCCGTTTAGAAACACAACTCACAGGCTTATTACCACCTGAAATAAGTGACTTGGATGACAACAGTGCTAGGCAAAGACAAAATGCTATGTATAAGTGAAGGCTGATCCTCAAGCACGTGCACTCAGTGCATAGATATAGATAGGTTCTTGTAAAGCCTTCCATGGCTTTAAAAAATTTTTTTTTTAATTTAGTTTCCCTTTTGTTGCCCTTGTTTTTTATTTTTTATTGTTGTGGCAGTTATTGTTGTTGTTATTGATGTCGTTGTTAGATAGGACAGAGAGAAATGGAGAGAGGAGGGGAAGACAGAGAGGGGGAGAGAAAGATAGACACCTGCAGACCTGCTTCACCGCCTCTGAGGCGACTCCCCTACAGGTGGGGAGCTAGGGGCTTGAACCGAGATCCTTAATCCAGTCCTTGTGCTTTGCGCCACATGCGCTTAACCAGCTGCGCTACAGCCCGACTCCCCCTTCCATGGCTTTTAAGATGACCGCTGTGAGATACTTGAAGCATAAGCCACTCTACGTTTTGTGAACTTGACACTGCCAGGCTGAAGATTTCAAATGGGTTCCAAAGACTTTCCATGGTATTGCATTTAAAAATATATATGTTCTTTCTTAGTCTTTTATTTCATAAACAAGAGAGAGGGAGAGAAGACGGAACACCATTCTGCCATGTGTGGTATAGGGACTCAGACCAGGAGCTTCAGACACACAGGTCCTGTGATCTATCAGTTGAGCTGTTTGCCCAACCACAGATAAGTCTCTTTTTTATTGTAAAGTCCTCTCTTCTTTATATGATTTTTAAAATTTTTATTATCTTTATTTATTTTATAGAGACAACCAGATATCAAGAGGGAAGGGGAGATAGAGAGGAAGAGAGACACCTGCAGCCTTGCTTTACCACTTGTGATGCTTTTCCCCTGCTGGTGGGGACTAGGGGCTTGAACCCAGGTCCTTGTGCACTGTAACATGTGCACTCAAGCAGGTGTGCCACCACCTAGCCTACTTTATCTCTTTTTATCTCTTGGTTTGGGGGCGGCTTAGTGGGCAAACTACTGGACTGTGAATGTGGTGGGTTCCTTCATTCTATCCTGAACATTCATGGTGTTGAATATTTTGAAAGCTTCTTTGTAAAGGTCATCACTATTAACAAACTGATGTTGCTAAGATAGAGGAAGAAGAGGTGGAGGAAGAGAAGGAGGAGGAAGAGGAAGAGTCACCACCAAACTGTCTCTAAGACTTTGTTACCAATTAAAAAAGCAAATAACACTGCCATGAACATAGGAATGACAGCTATCCAGATGAGTCTTTTTTCATGTATCTTTTGTTTTGTTTTTGCCTTTATGACAGTATTAAGTCTCATGAATGTGTGCTTCCATCATTCCTGGTTTAACTTTCTCATTCTCTTTATTTCAGATAGAGAGAGGGAGAAAGAGGTGGAGAGAGAGAGAGAGAGAGAGAGAGAGAGAGAGACTACAGTAAGCCTCAAGCTTACTACATTCCAAGCTTGAACCCTGGGAATTAGATGCTGAAAGTAGGAAGCAGAAGGAGTACAGAGTTGGAGAATTATTTTTTCAATGAAAGAAATACACATCACAGACATTAGCAACATGACCCCTGGGGGGGGGGGGAGTAACAGGAGAGGGAAGAAACTAAATCCAAAAGCAGAATCAAAATAAATAAGGAAAACTTGTTTGTCACGAACTGTGGCGTGTGATTGACTTAATTCTCTGCTTCTGTGACTCAACAAAGACAAACAGAAACAGTCTGGAAGATATGGGACTCCCATTTCCTTTAGCCTTCGTATAAACAGCCAGAAGTGTTCCCCACATATGGAATTTAGCATTCTGTATTCTCCTGACACAGGAAGAAATACAAAGCTTTCTTTGTCTGTGTCTTCCATGCCACTTCTTGGGTTTCATTAATTTTTTTTAATTTATTTTTACTTATTGAATAAAAACAGAGAGAGACATCAAGAGGGATGTGGAAGATAGACAGAGGAGATAGAAAGACACCTGCAACTGCTTCACCACTCTGTGAAATATCTCCCCTACAAGTGGGGGATGGAAGCTTGAACCTGGGTCCATGTATATGTGGACTCAACACGGTGCACTGCTGCCCAGCCCCTCCTTGAATATTATAAACTTAATGCCCACCCAAATTTGGCCAGGATTTGTTCTATTAGGCACAGATCTGAAATGAATAAAATGGACTAGACTGAATGACTAGACAGAGTGACAGCCTAATGAGGACGCTTTTTGATATTTTGATCCGATATCTTTTTGTGAGTAGTCCGACGTGCCAGACTTTGTCAAAGTATGTTTCATGTAAAACAGCCGCACGCTTTAGGTTGGTAGTTATGCTTTTCTATGTCAAGGCGAAGCTAAAAGCAGCTGTTTACCTTTTGATATCATAAACAATCAAACATTTAAATATAGCACCAATATAGCCATTTCAGTCTCGAAAAGACAGAGACAGATGTTTCAAAAGTTTGAGAAGACTTCCAGAACAACTAATCAGGTTCAGCTGTGATTCTGTACCCCAAGGTTTGTCCTTTCCTGCCTCTCTCACACTCCCTGGTTGGTTGAGATCACCTGTTGCAAAGCTCAGAGGGGTTTTCAGAGTTGGACAGGACAAGTCACTTTCATGCCTGATGTCAATGCCTTTGTCTTGTTAGGTAGACAGAGGACTTGACCAGTTTTTTCCTCTGTCCTGCCTTTGTGATATAAAGAGATAAGCATTCAAATGGCTTTTGTGGCACAGAGATGGTTTTGTGTAGTCCACAAGCAACTCATCAGTGGGGAGTGAAACAGTGCCTCTCCCCACTTCTACCTGAGGGAGGAGATAGGGTGTGGCTTAGAAGAGTAACACAGATCCTGATTAGGAAGAGGAGTCATGGGGTCCTTATAAAGCAAATGTCTCTGGGAGTGTGAGGGGGCTTTGTCATTAGGGTTCAACTACCGTAGCTTGAACCTTCTACCTGCTGACTCTGGTGGCTTCTCAAAGCTGATTCTCAAGGATTCATCTCTAGGTGTTCTTAGAAGTGTTTTCCCTGGGGTCAGGTGGTGGTACACCTGGTTAAGTGCACAGATTAACCTGCACAAGGACCTAGGTTCAAGCCCTGGCTCCCTAACTGCATGGGGGAAGTTCAAGTGGTTGAAGCAGGTCTGCAGTGCTCCCTCTCCACCCTCCCCCTCCCCTCCCCCTCCCCTCCCCTCACTTCCTCCTCTCCCCTCCCCTCTCCTCCCATCCCTTCCCCCTCTACCCTCCCTCCTTTCCCCCCTCTCCTCTCCTCTCCTCTCCTCTCCTCTCCTCTCCTCTCCTCTCCTCTCCTCTCCTCTCCTCTCCTCTCTTCTCCTCTCCATTTCTCTGTCCTAGCAAATGAAAAAAAAAAAAAAAAAAAGGCCACTAGGAGTGGTGGATTTGTAGTGCCATAACCACCCCAGCAATAACCCTTGTGGTAATAAAAAACAAACAAAAAGTGTTTTTCTTATGTCTGGAAATAAGGAAAGCCATGGCCACTGCACCATCCATTTATAGCTTCACTGGTTCCTATTCACATTGTTCCCACTGCTTCTAGAGTGCAGGTATTTCTGCTCTGCACTTGTCACCTGGGCCAGGAAGCAGCCATGTTGGTCTGTGTATCAAATCTCTCTCGAATCTTCATCCAGTTTCTGGCATTTCGCCCTGTAGACCGTGCACAGGGAGAGTAAGAGACAGAGACCCAATACAGATACTAGATCCTTGGTTCCCTCCTCATCCTTTCACCTCTTAATCCTCTCCTACTTCCCTCACTCCAGACCTGCATTTGCTTTGTTTGTAGAAACAAAGAAATAAATAAGCAAAGCAAATGCAATGCTTAATGCCTGTGCTCTGGGGTGGGGAGACTTTAGCTGAGAGAAGGGAGGGAGAAGGCTGGGCTCCATTCAGCCAGGTGGGAATACTGGCAAAATTCATTGGTGTGCAGATGGAGATTTGCGGGATCTTGTGTTTCTCTCTCTCACTCTCTGATATTGCTGCTGCTGCTGATTTGTTATCATTCGGGGCCTCTCTAGTAAGCTAGGTCTGCAGACCTCCTCGCATTAGTCCCTGGAGACTTCTGGAGGAGAGGGAAGTGAGGGAAAAGTTTCTGGCTGAAAGATTGAGCTGCTCCTTTATTACACCTCAGAAAAATAAGACCTCTGACCTTCTGCCCCCCTTAGAGATCTTTGGTTCACACTCCCAGAGGGTTAAAGAATAAGAAACCTTCCAGTGGAGGGGATGGGATATGGCATGCTGGTGGTGGAAATTATATGAATTGTACCTCTCTTATCTCACAATCTTATTGATTATTATTAAATCACCAACAATAAATAAATAAAAGAAGCTGAAAAATAAGAAAACACAAAGCAGAACTTGGACTGGGTTTGGTGTATTGCACCAAAGTAAAGGACTCTGGAATGGGGGAGAGGGTTCAGGTCCTGGAACATGGTGTCAGAGGACCTCGAGGGGGTTGAACTGTTATATGGAAACTACTGTATTTTATTGTTGACTATAAACCATTAATCCCCCCATAAAAATAAATTAATTAAAAACAAGAAAAATAAGATCTCTGTCCCTTCTACTTAGAGTGGGGGTGGGGTGGGAGTCAGGGGAAGGGAGAATAGAAGGTACCTCAAGAATTTCCCAGTCTAGACAGTTCCTGCAACTGGAGTTTAGAGCAGATACAGTGGATATTTGCATTTGTTTTTTTACTTAATTAATTAATCAGTCAATTTCTTAGAGAGAGAAATTGAGAGGGATAGGGAGGTCGAGAGGGAGAGAGATAGTGAGACACTGGCAGTACTGCTTCACCACTTGTGAAGCTTCCTTCTTGCAGTTGAGGGCTAGAGGTTTGAACCCAGGTCCTTGAGCATGGTAATATGTGTATTCAACCAAATGTGCCACCACTCAGCCCTGTCTTTAGGGCTTTGGGAGCACTTCTTTCCAGAGGTTGATGACTGCCATAGTGTACAAGTTATCTTTTTTTGTTGCCCCCTTTTTTTTATTGTTGTAGTTATTATTGTTGTTATTGCTGTCGTTGTTGTTGGATAGGACAGAGAGAAATGGAGAGAGGAGGGGAAGACAGAGGGGGAGAGAAAGACAGACACCTACAGACCTGGTTCACCACCTGTGAAGCGACTCCCCTACAGGTGGGGAGCCGGGGGCTGAACCAGGATCCTTATGCCAGTCCTTGTGCTTCGTGCCATGTGCGCTTGGCTCGCTGCGCTACCGCCCGACTCCCACAAGTTATCTTTTAAAAAAATTTTTATCTTTATTTGTTTGATAAGAGACAACCAAAAATTGAGAGGAAGGGGATATATATATATATATATATATATATATATATATATATAGAGAGAGAGAGAGAGAGAGAGAGAGGTAGGGAGAGAGACACCTGCAGCCCTGTTTCTCCATTCACAAAGCTTTCTTTTTGCGGGGGTGAGGAGTGGGACTGGAGGCTTGAACCTGGGTCCTTGCACACTGTACCATGTGTGCTCAACCAGGTGCACCACCACTCAGCTCCCTTCAAGTTATCTTAATGAGACAGAGTAGGTGCAAATAATATTTCAGAAAGTATGTGGATACAATTTAAGAAACTTCTCTGACATGTAAGAAATGCTGATTTTCAGAAAGTCAGTAGGATAATTATTATTCTCAGCCATTTATAGAATAATTCCCAGGGGCAGATGGTTACTGGACACTGTCTTACTAGATCATTGTATTTACTTAATGGTAAGAAACTGAAATGGAGGCCTAAGAGGTGGCACAGTGGAGAACACTTTGGACCCTCAATAATGAGGTTCTGAGTTCAGTCTCAGTCTTCCATGTACCAGAATCTTTTCATCTCCTCTTCTCTCTCATAAATAAACAAATAGACTAAAACAAAACAAAGAAATTTGCTTTTAAACTACCTTAGGGTTTTAACGGTCTGTCCCTCAATTAGAGAACAGTGACAGAGTTGAAAATCACCACTGTGTCTTCACATATGTAGAAATTCAAGGCCTTAGCTTTCCTCAAGCCCCCTCAACAGTCACATGCTCCATCCATGGTGGTTTCAGCTCTTTCATAAGGCCTTGCATTTCCTCTGGGATCCCCCAGCCCCTTATTTTTATTTTTTCTCTTTATTTTTTTCTTGTGAGAATATTGAGAGTTTTTTTTTTTCCAACCCATTTGGCTCTGAATAACTCTAAAGTTTAGCTGTAATGTCTTAACAAACACATGGAATATATTAAAGAATTCCTGCAAGTGAGCAAAATCTGTAATAGTTTGTAGATATAGTAAAAGTCTGGGGGCTAGGTGGTGGCATACCCATTAAGTGCACACATTACCATGCACAAGGACCTGGTTTAAGCCCCAGACCCCTACCTGGAGGGGGAAAGCTTCATGAGAGCTGAATCAGTGCTATAGGTATCTCCCCCTCCTCTCTTTGGCCCATCAAATAAAAAAGAAAGAAAGAAAAAAAATGGCTACCAAGAGTGACTGATTATCACTCACTAGGTAGGCACCTAGCCCCAGAAATAACCTTTGTGGCAATAAAAAAAAATAACATGCATATTAGAATATGTTAGATTAAAATTAATATAAACTGTAATATTCTACACACAGTAGATTTGTTCCTTTTATTATTTTTATTGGGGAGTTAAAGGTTTACAGTGTAGTTTTTGATATATGATAAATGTCTGTAGAATATTCTCACCCCCCAAATTAAGCCCTTTTCCACTATCATGCTATGATAGACATTTTATTAAACATTACTTTCTACTTTAATATTTTCTTTGGGGATCACAGATTTTTATCAGTCTTCTAAAAGTACATTTATAGTTTTCTCATCCACAAATTGGAAATAATATTGACACTTGCCTTGTAAGTTGCTATGATGAATAATTTCAATTAATAAACATAAATTTCTCAGAAAATACCTGGTACAGGACACTTAATAATGTCTAGCTGTCACTGCTATTGCTTTTACACAATTTTTTTTTATCATTACAGAACTCATCTTACAGAACATATGAGGGAGCCAGTCACTTGACAACTTGAATCTGAATATAGTCCATGACTACAAGTTTATGCTGAACATGGAGATAATTTGGGAACCTAGCTCTTCAGAAATGATACAATCTAAGGAAAGACAGTATGCAAGTTAATGACCATAAAAATATAAGAAGGATAGAGACTAGGTGATGGTGGTGGCTTGTAGACCAGACAGGTTACCATATACTATGACCTGGGCTCAAGCCCTCAGTTCCCACCTGCAAAGGGGAAACTTCACAAGCAGTGGAACAGTACTGCAGGTATCTTTCCTCCATATCCTTTTTCTTTCCTCTCTCTCTCTTTCTCTCTTCTCTCTTTCACCCTCTATCAAACTGAAAGAAATGAAAAAAAAAAGTGGCCACCAGGAACAGTAGAGTCATTTTGTAGGCACCACACCCCAATGATAACCCTGGTGTAAAAAAAAAAGAAAGAGTAACGATACTAATGTGAAAATTTTTTTTAGTGAAAGGCAAAAATCTGCTCTTTTTAGTATATTAGAGTGAGATGATTGGGAATGTGGCTGTCATGCTTCAAATCTTTGCTTTGAATTTACTCTGTGATCTTGGGTTAGCTATTTAAGTCCTCAAAACATGGGTTCCTTCAACCATAAGATGGAGGTATTACTCATGTTTACATAAGTCTCAGGAAAGGATTAAATGAGATGGTGCCAAAGTGCTTAGTTCAGTACCTGGCACAGAAAGATGGGTAAGTGGCAGCTGTTAGAATTCTGACTGTGAACTCAGGCCAGGAGTCCAAATAGAGACTGAGCCCTCCTTTAGTCCAAACAGCCCTGATGTTCATGTTCCTTCTTTATATTTTCCACATGCCAATGCCTCTTGCAGTTTTCAAAACTTCTTGCTCACAGGTGATTAAAACAAAATTCACATCTTTCTATCCCTTTATTTTGAGGTTCATCTGAGGGCATAACTCTACAGTATATTTTTATATATCTCTTTCTTTTTGCCACCAGCATTATCTCTGAGGTTCAGTGCCTGCATATTGAATGTACTGCTTCTGATGGCCATTTTTCCTTTTCTATATGATAGAAGAGAGATACCTGCAATACTGCGTCACTGCTCATGAAGCTTCCCCCCTCACTGGTGGGCATCATGGGCTTTGGACTGAGGGCTTGAACCAAGGTCCTATCCTGTGGTAATGTGTATGTGGACCTGGGTGTGACACCACCTGGCCCCTATTCTCTTATTTCTTTCAGTCAAGAAAAGATGTCTCATTTCTACTATGGATATATATATATATATATATATATATATATATATGTATATGTATATGTATATATATATATTCATAAACATAAAGTACTGGATAGCAAATTTAAAGCTCTATAGTTCCATTTTCTGATTCTTCTGTCAGATATCTTCTGTTTGAAACAGTGTATATACTATAGAGGCCAAGTGCAAAAACTTCTATTCAGTTTAGTTGGCCATTGGCTGGGGGGAGGAGGGGAACCTAAGGAAATTTACTAATTGTCTGTGCAAAAAAGAAATGATTCATATATTAATGCATAACTAATATTTTTCCAAGCCACTTGTTTGAACACCTTTGTCAAAAATAATCCATATTCCTTCTAAGAGAAATATACCTATCCTTGATAATTAATTTAATTTCTGTTAAGTATGTCCTTTCTTCCTCAAGTAATAGATTTTTATTTCAGCCTCAACTTCTTTTATTTAAAAGTGAAATTTGTGAGTCAAATAAGGCAAATGGTTTAATCTGCAAATTGATCTTTAATTCATCACCTTACATTTCTATTCATTTCCATAATATGCTTCATGCTGAGAAAGTATTGACTTTAAGTCAGTTAATTTGGGAATGGCTTCTATTTCTAAGACTGTATTGGCCCTATCCTGATCTGTAACTTGTAACTTTTAAATTTGTAGAAACTGAAAATCCTAAAATGGGGTAGAGGAAATAGGTGGAGATGTGTATTGGACAGAGATTGATATATTAATAATACTCATTGGGAAAAGGCTAGAATGAGTAAAAGAAAATGTTTTTTTTTGTGTGTGTGTGAAAAAAGTGAAGCAAGATTTTATTCTTTTTTTTTTAATTTTTTATTTAAGAAAGGATTAGTGAACAAAAACATAAGGTAGAAGGGGTACAACTCCACACAATTCCCACCACCCAATCCCCATAATCCCCCCCCTCCCATGGTAGCTTTCCCATTCTCTAGCCCTCTGGGAGCATGGACCCAGAGTCGTTGAGGGTTGCTGAAGGTAGAAGGTCTGGCTTCTGTAATTGCTTCCCCGCTGAACATGGGCGTTGACTGGTCGGTCCATACTCCCAGTCTGCCTCTCTCTTTCCCTAGTAAGGTGGGTCTCTGGGGAAGCTGAGCTCCAGGACACATTGGTGGGGTCTTCAATCCAGGGAAGCCTAGCCAGCATCCAGGTGGCATCTGGAACCTGGTGATTGAAAAGAGAGTTAACATATGAGGCCAAACAATTTGTTGAGCAATCATGGATCCCAAGCTTGGAATAGTGGAGAGGAAGTGTTAGGGAGGTACGCACTGCAAACTCTAGTGTACTTCTGCTTTCAGGTATATATTTTGCACTAGTTTATGGATACGTGTGCACATAAGCTCTCTCTCACAGAAACTGGTGTATATCTAGATTATGGGACTTTGTTAGAAAGTGAACTACCTGAGATGAAATTAGAGTGTACTATAAAAGGAAAGGTCTCACCCGAGTAATGAAGCTGAAGGGTTGTCATTCCACACGTGAAGTCTCTGGATACAGTCTGAGGTGAAGCATATTGAGGTGGCAATCGTTGCTTTGGTTAGGTTGTGATCGGCGGATGCAATATTATTTGATTCGGATTGGGAGATGCATACAGGAAAGTGGGCCCTATCCAAGGGTTCCAGGACTGGGGGAAGTAGGGGCTCTATAGTAAAGATGTGAGGTTCCTGCTGTCTTAGGGTTCAAAAAGACAATCAATAGTTAATATTATCATCACTTTATTTGTTAATTGGGTTAACTTTGAAAAGTCCCTTTGTTATGGTTTGCTGTACAGTACCCAGTATCTTGTATATAGCTGTGCTATTGGATGCTTCTAATCTACTTGGTCTAGGCTTTTGAGAGAGTCCGCATATCAAATACACAGCCTATATATTAAAAAGATTCGGTTTGTCTTTTGAGAAACTTTGAGACATACAATTGATTTCCCCCTCTCATATTAACTACTGATTTATATGTCTACATTTTGCTAGGAGTGTACATAAACACCATTCCCACCACCAAAGGGCTGTGACCCATCCCTCCCGCCCACTCCCACCCCCCACTCAAATTGAAAAGCTTCTGCACATCCAAAGAAACTATTAAACAAACAGAGAGACCCCTCACAGAATGGGAGAAGATCTTCACATGCCAAACATCAGACAAGAAACTAATCACCAAAATATATAAAGAGCTCAGCAAACTTAGCCGCAAAAAAACAAATGACCCCATCCAAAAATGGGCAGAGGAAATGAACAAAACATTCACCACAGAGGAGATCCAAAAGGCTAACAAACATATGAAAAACTGCTCTAGGTCACTGATCGTCAGAGAAATGCAAATTAAGACAACACTAAGATACCACCTCACTCCTGTAAGAATGGCATACATCAAAAAGGACAGCAGCAACAAATGCTGGAGAGGATGTGGGACAGAGGAACCCTTTTACATTGCTGGTGGGAATGTAAATTGGTACAGCCTCTGTGGAGAGCATTCTGGAAAACTCTCAGAAGACTAGACATGGACCTTCCATATGATCCAGTAATTCCTCTCCTGGGGTTATACCCCAAGGACTCCATAACACCCAACCAAAAAGAGGTGTGTACTCCTATGTTCATAGCAGCACAATTCATAATAGCTAAAACCTGGAAGCAACCCAGGTGCCCAACAATAGATGAGTGGCTGAGAAAGCTGTGGTATATATACACAATGGAATACTATGCAGCTATCAAGAACAATGAACCCACCTTCTCTGACCCATCTTGGACAGAGCTAGAAGGAATTATGTTAAGTGAACTAAGTCAGGAAGATAAAGATGAGTATGGGATGATCCCACTCATCAACAGAAGCTGACTAAGAAGATCTGAAAGGGAAACTAAAAGCAGAACCTGATCAAATTGTAAGTAGGGCACCAAAGTAAAAACCCAGTGGTGAGGGGTAGACAAGAAAATGTTTTTTTAATTAGTGATTTAATAATGATCACTTAGATTGTGAGGTAAGAGTGAGTGCTGCAATTTCATGAAATTCCTACCACCAGAGTTCTGTGTCCCATCCCCTCTATTGGAAGCTTCCCTATTCTTCATGCCTCTGGGAGTATAGACCAAAGATCTTTATAGGGTGCAGAAAGTGGAAGGTAATTCCTTCACTGGATATGGATGTTGACAGGCCTATCCAAACTCCCAGCCTGTTTATATCTTTCCCTAGTGTGGTAGGGATCTGGGAGGTGGGGCTCCAGGACACATTGGTGAGGTAGTCTACCCAGAGAAGTCAGGTTGGCATCACGGTAGGAACTGCAACTTGGTAGCTGAAAAACATTGAGATAAAAAGCAGAAAAAAATTTAATAATCAGGAACTTAAAGGTAAAAATAAAGCAGATGAGAATTAGGATCTCCACTATGGAAAAAGCTAGGCAGTCTATTTTAGATAAATTCCAATGGGCCCATGACTTTACTAATTTTTGCCTGAGCCTGACAGTTAACCTGCAGGTGGGCTAAAGGCATTGTCTGGGGAGATGGTGTCAGAATTAGAAATAGGATAAGAAAGCTGGATCAGGGCAGAGAGTAGCTTATAAAATATAAAAAATACCATTAACTGCAAATCCCATCTATCTGAGCTAGGGTCCATGTCTATCATATTCAGCACAGGAGCCTGTGTAACCTCTACATCCTTGTAGATCTGAGCTCGCATTCCATGCTCATAGTTAGGAACATTCTATTCTGCACTCATTTCAGGACTAGTCTCCCTAAAGTGGGAGAGTATATTGACCCAGCCTCTCTCCAGAGAGTGGGACAGTCCCTACTATTGTTGTTTTACATTGAGGACAAGGTCCTGTAGAGGCCCACAGGGGGTCCACTATGTTGTTCCTGATAGATATGACCTGTGATGGTGGAGAAAGGAATCTCGTAGAGGTCTAGACACATCATATCTATGTGGGATTCCCAGGATTCCCTGACTAGAGCTAGATGATGGGGTGACCTGGTAGTGACCAAAAGAGCCATCTTTAAAGTTTGCTAGTCTCTTGCCCTTATCCAGCTTTTGTATTCCTTACTTTACCTGACGCCATTGGACTTAAAGTGATTGAGGGGAGTGAAATAGGAATTAGGTGATGAGGGACATCTAGGTCTAAACAGAAACTAGTTGATTAATTACTTTTTGGTGTCTTCTTTAGGTCTTTCTACTTGCTTGCTACAGTTATTGTGTCACAGCAAACTATTATGCACTTTTACTTTAAGGTATATATTTTCCCCTTACTTGTGGATACATGTGTACATGTGCCCTATCTCATGGGCCCTAGTCTATATCTAGGCTCTGTGGCTTTGTTAGGAAGTGCGCCACCTGAAATGGAACTTAGGAGTCCTATTGTGGGGTTGGAGAGGGCCCAAAATATTAAGAGCAGATGTTGGCCCGAAGCCAATTGTTCCTTGTTCTGTGTGGATATTTCCACCTGGGCCCACCCTGTGATAACTATAAAAAGGTGGGACGAGGTGATCGAGCTCGCAGACTCTCCTCTTGCTTGGAAGGGTGTCGGCGGCCGAAGCTTAAGCTCCCCAATAAAGGCTCTTGCTATTGCATGTGATTCTGGTCTTCTTTGTGTGAGATCGAGACTCGAACTTCTAGGCATAACACTATGAGCTAGGAAAGGTCTCACCAGAGTATTGGAGCTGAAGTGTTGACATTTCACGCCTGATGTCTCTGGAATCTGTCTGAAGTGAAACATTTGGAGGTGGTCCTAGTTGCATTGATTTGTTTTGACATCAACAGATGCAGTATAAAGCACACAGGATCACCTGAGAAAGCAACAAGATAAGACTAAGATCACTCCAGGAACCTGCTAAGCCACAGGTGAGTGCAGACACATGTGGCTCATGGACAGAGGGACTTAAGAAGAGATTCCTGGGACTGAAAGTCAGGAGCAGCTGGTATCAGTTTGCCAGTCTGCCAGTCTGCCAGTGGAAACACCACCTCTGGCCTGAGTTTTATCAGCAGTTGCAGTATCAAATGGTATGGATCGACAGAAGCATGAAGGAAAATGGGACAAGTTCCACAGGTCCCAGGACTGGGAGAAATATGGGTTTTATAGAGGATGAGAAGTTCCTTGCTGTCTTAGAGTTTAAGAAGACAATAGACTTCTGGGAGTTGAGCAGTAGTGCAGCGAGTTAAGAGCAGGTGGTGCTTCAATCCAGGGAAACCTGGCCAGCATCCTGATGGCATCTGGAACTTGGTGACTGAAAAGAGAGTTAACATACAAAGCCAAACAAATTGTTGAGCAATCATGGACCCAAAGCTTAGAATAGTGGAGAGGAAGTGTTAGGGAGGTACTCACTGCAAACTCTAGTGTACTTCTGCTTTCAGGTATATATTTTGCACTAGTTTATGGATACATGTGAACATATGCTCTCTCTCACAGAAACTGCTGTTTTGGGACTTTGTTAGAAAGTGAACCACCTGAGATGAAATTAGAGTATACTATGAAAGGAAAGGTCTCACCCGAGTAATGAAGCTGAAGGGTTGTCATTCCACACGTGAAGTCTCTGGACACAGTCTGAAGTGAAGCATGTTGAGGTGGCCATCGTTGCATTGGTTAGGTTGTGATTGGCGGATGCAATATTATTTGATATGGATTGGGAGAGGCATATGGGAAAGTGGGCCCTATCCAAGGGTTCCAGGACTGGGGGAAGTAGGGGCTCTATAGTGGAGATGTGGGGTTCCTGCTATAATTTGGTCAGGTCCTGCTTTTAGTTTCCCTTTCAGATCTTCTTAGTCAACTTCTGTTGATGAGTGGGATCATCCCATACTCATCTTTATCTTTCTGACTTAGCTCACTTAACATAATTCCTTCTAGCTCCATCCAAGATGGGTCAGAGAAGGTGGGCCAATGTGTCCTGGAGCTCAGCTTCCCCAGTGACCCACCCTACTAGGGAAAGAGAGAGGCAGACTGGGAGTATGGACCGACCAGTCAACGCCCATGTTCAGCAGGGAAGCAATTACAGAAGCCAGACCTTCTACCTTCTGCAACCCACAATGACCCTGGGTCCAGCCAGACCTTCTGCCTTCTGCAACCCACAATGACCCTGGGTCCATGCTCCCAGAGGGATAGAGAATGGGAAAGCTATCAGGGGAGGGGGTGGGATATGGAGATTGGGTGGTGGGAATTGTGTGGAGTTGTACCCCTCCTACCCTATGGTTTGTTAATTAATCCTTTTTTAAATAAAATAAAAAAAAAGAAAAATGCAAATGCAAAAAAGAAAAAGAGCAGGTGGTGCTAAGCGCAAAGACTGACTAAGGGTCCTGGTTCGAGCCCCGTGGCTCCCAACTTGCAGGGGTGTTGCTTCACAGGCGGTGAAGCAGGTCTGCAGGTGTCTTTCTTTCTCTCCCCCTCTCTTTCCCTCCTCTCTCCATTTCTCTCTGTCTTATCCAACAATGACGACATCAATTACAACAACAACAACAACAAAAAAAACTTAAAAAGAAGGCAATAGATAGTTATTATCATAAACAATTTACTTGGAATCTTGATTTATTTTGAAAATTCCATGGTTAGGATTTACTATACTATACAGGACCTCACCATGATTTATGTCATTTAATACTGTT
Organism: Erinaceus europaeus; assembly: GCF_950295315.1. Lineage (NCBI taxonomy): Eukaryota > Metazoa > Chordata > Mammalia > Eulipotyphla > Erinaceidae > Erinaceus > Erinaceus europaeus. The sequence continues at coordinate 97,819,712 of NC_080169.1, read as the reverse complement.
TAAAAATAACTATATCTTAGATACTGACAAGACCAGTTGCTTCTGGACTCCCTGGTCTAAGATGATAGGTGATCTAATATTTCAGGAAAAAGAAGTCAATATTATAAATGTGTTAACAATTTAAGTCCAGTGTTAAAATTTGATCAGGTTATTAATGTGAAACCTTAAGTGATTATATTGAAGGAATATATACTTAGAACTGGGGTCTATGCATTAAAAAGCTTGAGACATTCAATCCATTTTCCCCTCTCATATTGATTAAATAGGAACGTATATTAATACCATTCCCACCACCAAAGTTCTGTGTCCCTACTCCCACCCCCTATAGTAAAGCTGAAAATATACCCTCCCCCTCCCTGTAGAGATTTTTACTTTGGTGCAATATTCCAGACTCAATTTCTGTTTTGCATTTCCCTTCCTGTTCTTCTTTTTCAACTTCTGTTTATGAATGAGATCATCTCATACTTGTCTTTCTTTATGACTTATCTTACTTAACATGATTCCTTCTAGCTCCATCCAGGATGGGTCAGAGAAGGTGGGTTCATTATTCTTAATAGCTGAGTAGTATTCTGCCGGGCTGAGCTTCACTGACGGGAGACAGACAACCAGGGACTCATGGCTGGGTTGTATGCAGTATCTCTTTATTCATGCAGGATGCAGCACAATCTCAGCCGAGCTAGACTAAACTAAAACTAAACTAAAACGAACAATGTTGTCTTTATATATATACTTCCCAAGTAGGGTGTGAACAGGATGTGACATAGAGAAAAGTGACTGGTGGAAGATCAGGGTGTGACAAGGAGAGGGGGCGGAGCAGGTGAGAATTCTACCGCTGAACCACCAATGCCCTGGAGGGAAGGTGGTGCTTTATGTAAATGTAAGTGATTTATGTAAATAGACCGCAGCTTTGAGTGAGATCAAACCAATCCCTATACAGGCATACCGGTGCTTGGTTAAGCAGAAGCCAGGGGGAGCTGGCATACTACCTAACAGTATTCCATTGTGTATATATTCCACAATTTGGTCAGCCACTCATCTGTTGTTTGGCACTGGGGTTATTTCCAGGTTTTGGCTATTACAAATTGTGCTGCTATGAACATAGATGTACGCATATCTTTTTGGATGAGTGTGCTTGACTTCTTAGGATGTATCCCAAGGAGAGGAATTATTGGGTCATAAGGAAGGTTAATTTCTAGCCTTGTGAGAGTTCTCCAGACTGCTCTCCACAGGGGTTGAGCCAATTTACATTCCCACCAGCAGTGTAGGAAGGTTCCTCTGTCCCCACAACCTCTCCAGCATTTGTTGTTGCTGTCATTTCTGATATATGACAGTCTCATGGAAGTGAGGCAATATCTCATTGTCTTTATTTGTGTTTCTCTGATAATTAGTGACTCAGAGCAATTTTTCATATGTATGTTGGCCTTTTGAATCTCTTCTGTAGTGAATATTCTGTTCCTATCCTCTGTCCATTTTTGGATGAGATCATTTGCTTTTTTGTTGCTAATTTTGGTGAACTCTTTATATATTTTAGTTATTAGCCTCTTGTCTGATGTATGACATGTAGAGATCTCCTCCCATTCTGTGAGGAGTCTCATTGGGTGGTGGCTTCTTTTTATGTGCAGAAGCTTTTTCAACTTTATGTAGTTCCATTGATTTGTTCTTGTTTTAGTTTTTCCTTACAATTGGGTTTGTATCTTCAAATATGCCCTTGAGATTTAGATGGGAAAGTGTTCCACCAATATTTTCCTTTAAGTATTTGATAGTTTCTAGTCTAACATCCAGATCCTTGATCCATTTGGAGTTGACTTTTGTTTCTAGTGAGATAAAGTGGTAAAAAAAAAAAAAAGGTGTGTGTGTGTGTGGAGTCAAGATGGTGGCTTGAGGACAACACCTGGCATACTGTCTGCAAAAAAAAAAAAGAAAAAAACTGCTGTAGATGTGCTTCTACACCTTTCTCTAACATATCCTAGACTAGTCAAATTATCTACTTGCAAATTTACCTACAGAGTCTCTATTTACTTGCTTTATGCTAGAGGTCTTTCTCTGAAAAAATGAGTTACAAAATAAATTATAAATAAAACATATTTGAAAAATGCTATAGGAGTCTCAAAACTTTATTTCTTTGCTTTTTTATTTATTTTATCAGAGTGCTGCTCATTTCTGGCTTATCGTGGTGCAGGATATTGAATGTGGGACCTCTGGTGCTTCAGGCATGGAAGTCTTTGCATGACTATTATATCTCCCTAGCTCAGGAGCTCTCCATTTGAAATGACTCAAATTCTTTTTCTTTGATTTGATAATTCTCTGAGTTCAACTATCCAGTCCTCTATAGTGGAGGAGGATAACAGTATGGTGGAAGGAGAGGTGCGCTGATTCCCATCTTGGGGAGACGCGGCAACAACAGTCCAACAAATCAGCATTTCCTCCTTAAAGTGACTTAAGCAAGAAACAGGGGCCCTGAAAATGGATCATCTGGTAGAGCACTCAGGTTACTGTGCTAGAAGACCCAGGTTTGAATTCCACAGCCACTACTTGCAAGCACCTGCAGAGGGAAAGCTTCACAATTGGTAGAACAGTGTTGTGGTATCTTTCCTTCTCTCTTCTCCTCTGTCTTAAAGGGAAAAAAATAAAAAAGAGTCATCTGGGAGTAAAGGACTTGTGGAGCTGTGGAATGCCAGAAATGATTCTAGTGGCCAAACAGTGAGGGGTGGAGAGAGTTTAAAAAATAGTCAAAGTGCAAACTACAGATACAAGATATTAGGTAAGATAGAGTGAAATAATGGACGATGATTTAAAAAATGAACAGGAAAAACTACCTATAGATGAAAAGGTAATTCAAAGGGTTCACAAGGAAGTCGCTTCTGGGGAACCAGAAAGATGGATGGTGGCCAGGATAAAGAAAATTTTTCACTATAGTTTCTCTTACATTACTTGAATTTTGAACCATGGGGACATATAAGCTACTGTCTGCTCTCAAATGATAGAGATCAACTTTGGTTTTTTGGCATGAAGCTTTTTGACTAGTTACTGCTTAGCTTTATAAAGACATTTCACTTGGGGCCAGGAGATAGATGGATAAGTAGGGTGTGTGCTTTGCTATGAACTGGGCTAAGTTTGAACCCCAGCACCACATAGAAGCACTATAGCAGTAGGGGAAGCTCTGGTGCTGTGGTATCTTTCCCTCAACTGCTGTCACTGTCTCTATCTGATAGTAAAGAATAAAAAAGCAAGCCTGGGAGAGGTGCATGTCTGAAAGCTCAGGATTACAAAAAACAAGACAAAAGAGTCAAACAAAACTAATTTGTTGTTAAAATTTTAGCGGCTCTTGCCGGGCGGGTTAGCTTCACGGGCAGGTAACAGAGATGCGGAGACAACGGCTGGGCAGGGAAGCTGTATTTCTTTATTCAGGAACAACGATTCATAAACTAAACCAAACTAATCACCAAACAGAACTCTGCTGTCTCTTTGCGGCGGCGCAAGCACTCTCTCTTACTCTGGAACTCAGGAACTCTGGCGGGGGGGGGGGGGGGGGGGGGGGTTCCTGGCGGGGTTCCTAGTGGCGGGGCCAAGAGGGCTGCGAAATTAACAGGACTGATCCAATTCTCTTGGCGGGGGAGAACTAGAACCCAATGTAAAGCATACAACAAGCAGACAATTCGTTTATCTTTGTAACTGTTTATCAGCTATCTATTACTATTTGCCATGTCTGGATCCTATTTTCCACATTCTCGGGGTTTCTGCTCTGTGTGGCCCCCAAAAGTCAGACAAACCTGAGAGAAGCAAAATTAAGTGTCCTCTTACAGAGTCAAGTCAAAGCTATTTTCCTTTAATAACCAGAGAGAATTTCTTTAAAAAAAAAAAAGTTTTATTGGGGGAAATGATAGTTTACAGAACATATATTGATGACACATGGGTATAACGGATCATCTCCTCATGACAGGTGATCCCACCACCCGCCCACTCAAATCTTCCTGTACTGTCATGCACTGGGTACTCAACACCCTCCCCCCTCTTTTCCCATCTCCCCTTCTTTCTCCCCTAAAGTCCATTACTTTTGTTGCAATAGACCACACCCAGTCTAAGTTTCACCTGGTGTTTTTTTTTCTAAAGTTTCTTTTTGTTTCTAAAGTTTCCACCTGTGAGTGGGATCATCTTGTATTTGTTTTTCTCCTTCTGGCTTACCTCACTTAACAGGAGTTCCACCTAGAATGAGCCAAGTATTGGTGAGGATGTGGAGAAAAAGGAACCCATCTAAATGACTAGTGGGAAAGTGGATTTGTCTAACCTCTGTGGGAAAGTATGGAGATTCCTTAGAAAACTAGAAATGTGGGAGCCGGAAGGTAGCGCAGCGAGTTAAGCGCAGGTGGCGCTAAGCGCAAGGACCGGCATGAGAATCCCGGTTCGAGCCCCCAGCTCCCCACCTGCAGGGGAGTCGCTTCACAGGCGGTGAAGCAGATCTGCAGGTGTCTGTCTTTCTCTCCTCCTCTCTGTCTTCCCCTCCTCTCTCCATTTCTCTCTGTCCTATCCAACGACGACATCAACTACAACAATAAAAAGACAACAAGGGCAACAAAAAGGAAGATAAATAAATAAAATTACAAAAAAAAAAGAAAAAGAAAACTAGAAATGTATCTGGCAATTATTCTTCTAGGTATCTACCAAAAGAACACAAGAACACCTGTTCAAAGAGATCTATGTACACTGTTCATGACAGCACAATTTTATTTGCTGCTGCTGTTGTTGTTGTTAAATATGCTCAGTTCTGACTTATGGTGGTGTAGGGTATTGAACTGAGAAATTTGATTTGGAGCTTCAGGCATGAGAGTAAAAGCACAATTTCTAATCACTCAGACTTGGAAACAAACCAAGATGTCCAGCAATAGAGGACTGATTTAAGAAACTTGTAGTGGGGTTGAGTGGTGGTGTATCTGCTTGAGCACCCATGTTACAGTGTGCAAGGATCCAGATTCAACCCCCAGTCCCCACCTGCAGGAGGGATGCTTTGTGAGTGGTGAATCAGGGCTGCAGGTGTCTCTCTGTCTTTCTCCCTATCACCCCCTTCCCTCTCAGTTCTGGCTGCCTCTATCCAATAAATAAAGATAGTACAAAAAAAATTTTTTTTAAGAAACCTGTAGTGTATGTACATATTGAGTATTACTCAGCAATAAAGAATGATGAAATCATCTCCATAGATAATTTATTTAAAAAGAAGAAGAAGAAAAAGAAGGAGAAGAAAAAAGAGGAGAAGGAGGAGAAGGAGGAAGAGGAAGAGGAGGAAGAGGAGGGAGGAGAAGGAGAAGAAGAGGAAAGAAAGTGAAAGTTTTGAGCACAGGCTCAGGATCACCTGTATGGATGTTGCTTCAGCATGGGGAGGTTCTGATCCCCAAAACTGGAGGACTTGAAGGAAATCTCATGAGACTAGATGGGCTATAATAGTAAGCAAACTGTAAGATTTATAAGAGCTGTGGTGGTTATCATTGGGAGGTGGGAGAGTGGGGGACACAGTGGAGGTACAGCTTGGAACTATACCCTGTAATCTCACAATCTTGTAAGCCATTATTAATCAAAAAGAAAAGAAAAGAAAAAGAAGAAAGGCAAAGACAAATAGAACATGCTAAAATAAATGGTGGTGCTTTGGTCTCATTAAAAAGTAAATTAACATTCTAATATTTTACTGTGCTGATTTCCCATTAACGATTCTGTCCTTCTTGAATAAAAAGGTTTAATAAATAAAGAAGCTATGAACTTCATCATGCAGGTGTCATGGAACAGCAAACAGAAGATGATGAGCCCAGGTCCCCATTCACTAGTCTGGCACTGATGTGTTCCAAGGGACAAATTTTACCTTATTGCCCCATTACACTTTATTCAGGCAATATTAGCAAGTACAACGGCCTATAAAGAAACATTAACTTTCAATAAAGACATCAGGAGTGAAGTAAAATATGGAATGTTAATATCCTGACTGCTCAGAATCTCTAAAATGAACTTCAAAGTTCCAGGAGTAAAGTCTCTTTGAAATACATTATGTTCTGTGACAGGGCTTTTGTGGAAAAAGATGAAATGTAAAAGGACACCTTTTTGCCCTTAGTCACTGTTTGCCAACCTCTATAAGATTATTATGCGGCTTTTCCTAAATACCCACATATTTCCTTCGTGCACAAGCTCTAACATTCTGTCATCTCTTATTTAACTAGGCAGAATTGAGAAAATGCATGATTTTTTTTTATTTTACAAATTTAATGCTAACATTAAATTTCTCAGCAATACATTCTTATGACTCTTTCTATAATCATGTCAGGGGACCTATTTCAAGGCAGAGTGGTCTTAAAGGATAAAAGATACATGATTCTTTCTTTTTTTTTAATTTATTTTTTATTTAAGAAAGGATAAATTAACACAACCATAGGGTAGGAGGGGTACAACTCCACACAATTCCCACCACCCAATCTCCATATCCCATCCCTTCCCCTGATAGCTTTCCCATTCTCTATCCTTCTGGAAGCATGGACCTAGGGTTGTTGTGGGTTGCAGAAGGTGGAAGGTCTGGCTTCTGTAATTGCTTCCCCGCTGAACATGGATGTTGACTGGTTGGTCCATACTCCCAGTCTGCCTCTCTCTTTCCCTAGTAGGGTGGGTTTCTGGGGAAGCAGAGCTCCAGGCCACATTGGTGGGGTCTTCAGTCCAGGGAAGCCTGGCTGGCATCCTGATGGCATCTGGAACCTGGTGACTGAAAAGAGAGTTAACATACAAATCCCAACAAATTGTTGAGCAATCATGGACCCAAAGCTTAGAATAGTGGAGAGGAAGTGTTAGTAGGTACTCACTGCAAACTCTAGTGTACTTCTGCTTTCAGGTATATATTTTGCACTAGTTTATGGATACGTGTGACCATATGCTCTCTCTCACAGAAACTGGTGTATATCTAGGTTTTGGGACTTTGTTAGAAAGTGAACCACCTGGGATGGAATTAGAGAATACTATGAAAGGAAAGGTCTCACCCGAGTAATGAAGCTGAAGGGTTGTCATTCCACACCTGAAGTCTCTGGACACAGTCAGAGCTGAAGCATGTTGAGGTGGCAATCATTGCGTTGATTAGGTTGTGATTGGCAGATGCAATATTATTTGATATGGATTGGGAGAGGCATGCGGGAAAGTGGGCCCTATCCTAAGGTTCCAGGACTGGGAGAAATATAGGCTCTATAGTGGAGATGTGAGGTTCCTGCTGTCTTAGGGTTCATAAAGACAATGGATAGTTAATGTTATCATCACATTATTTGGTAATTGGGTTAACTTTGAAAAGTCCTTTTGTTAGGGTTTGCTATATAGTACCCAGTATCTTGTATGTAGCTATGTCATTGGTTGCTTCTGATCTACTTGGTCTAGGCTTTTGAGGGAGTCCACATATCAGATACACAGCCTATATATTTAAAAGACTCAGTCTGTGTTTTAAAAACTTCGAGACATACAATTAATTTTTCCTCTCTCATATTAATTAACTAGTGATTTATATAACTACACTTTACTAGGCGTGTACATGAATACCATTCCCACCACCGAAAGACTGTGTCCCATCCCACCCACCCACCCCCAACTCCCACCAGCCCAGGAATCTGCATGTCTACCCCTCACCACAGGGTTTTTATTTTGGTGCCCTACTTTCAATTTAGTCAGATCCTACTTTTAGTTTTCCTTTCAGATCTTCTTAGTCAGCTTCTGTTGATGAGTGGGATCATCCCATACTCATCTTTATCTTTCTGACTTAGCTCATTTAACATAATTCCTTCTAGCTCTGTCCAAGATGGGTCAGAGAAGGTGGGTTCATTGTTCTTGATAGCTGTATAGTATTCCATTGTGTATATATACCACAGCTTTCTCAGCCACTCATCTGTTGTTGGGCACCTGGGTTGCTTCCAGGTTTTAGCTATTATGAATTGTGCTGCTATGAACATAGGCATACACACCTCTTTTTGGTTGGTTGTTATGAAGTCCTTGGGGTATAACCCCAGGAGAGGAATTACTGGACCATATGGAAGGTCCATGTCTAGCCTTTTGAGAGTTTTCCAGACTGCTCTCTACAGAGGCTGTACCAATTTACATTCCCACCAGCAATGCAAAAGGGTTCCTCTGTCACCACAATCTCTCCAGTATTTGTTGCTGCTGTCCTTTTTGATGTATGCCATTCTTATAGGAGTGAAGTGGTATCTCAATGTTGTCTTAATTTGCATTTCTCTGACAATCGGTGACCTAGAGCAGTTTTTCATATGTTTGATAGCCTTTTGGATCTCGTCTGAGGTGAATGTTTTGTTCATATCCTCTGCCCATTTTTGGATGGGGTCATTTGCTTTTTTGAGTTCAAGTTTGTTGAACTCTTTATATATTTTGGTGATTAGTTTCTTGTCTGATGTTTGGCATGTGAAGATCTTCTCCCATTATGTGAGGGGTCTCTTTGTTTGTTTAATAGTTTCTTTGGATGTGCAGAAGCTTCTCAATTTGATTTAGTCCCATTGGTTTGTTTCTGCTTTAGTCTTTCTTGCAATTGGGTTTATTTCTTCAAAGATGTCCTTGAGGTATAGGTGGGAAAGTGTTTCACCAATGTTTTCCTCTAAGTATTTGATTGTTTCTGGTCTAACATCCAGGTCTTTGATCCATTTGGAGTTGATTTTTGTTTCTGGCAAGATAAAGTGGTTCAATTTCATTCTTCTGCATGTTACAACCCAGTTTTCCCAGCACCATTTATTGAAGAGAGCCTCCTTTTCCCATTTAATCCTTTGAGCCCCCTTATCAAAGATTAGATGTCCATACGTGTGGGGATTTATTTCTGGGCTTTCAATTCTGTTCCACTGGTCTGTGTTCCTATTTTTGTTCCAGTACCATGCTGTTTTGATGATGATGCCTTTATAATATAAAAATTTTTTATATAATTTAAAAAAACTCTCCTTTGAATGCCAAGTGGCCTGAGTGGTGAGTTTTCATTTCTTGCCCAGGTAGGATGACCTGTGACTTGAGGTCTAGAGTGACTTGAGGTTTAGGGTGACTGTGGGTTTTTTTTAAAATTTTTTCATTTCCCCCTGCTCCATATCCAGAAATACAATTTAACACATAGATAGTAAAGTGGGTGTGACTTGACTTGAGATCCAGGTAGGACTGGCAGCAATGTTCAGGTATCAGGTGAAGAGCATATGTGCACATGTTGGTACACACACACACACACACACACACACACACACACACACACACACACACATCTACACAGCACACATTGTTCTCTGGAAATGACATGTTTAAAGATAATTGTGAAGGGCCAGTGAAATAGCTCAGCTGGGCCTTGTGCTGCTTTGCCATGTGTACAACCCTGGTTTGAACCTGCAACCCTGGTTTGAACCTGGCCCCCACCACTCTGAAGGATGCTCCTGTGATGTGGTCTCTACTCTGCGCTCTCCCTCTTCCTTCCCACTTCCAACTCTCTCGCTGGATGCTACGGAGCAAACTTCCATTTGCATCTCAGGCTTATTTTCTCTAACTCTAGTGATTATATCAGATTCTATATTTACTCTGCAAATCCTGAACTTAACCCTAACCCACGGATGTAAACATCATTCAGGGGTATCAGGTAAGACAGGCTTCGTTTTAGCCTGAAGGGCCTGCTGACCACTTCTCTATGTTTACTCTGATATGGCCAAAACAGCCCTGGGGGTTGGAGAGAGAACTAGAGTTAACAAAGAATTTCAGATATGTTTGGTATAACAAGTTGCTTATAGTAATTAAGAAAAATAGTATAAGGACTGGAATAAGGATCCCTTTTCAAGCCCCCCAGCTCCCATCTTCAGGGGGATCACTTCACAAGTAGTGAAGCAGGTCTTCAGGTGTTTATCTTTTTTCTCTTCCTCTCTCGATTTCTCTCTGTCCTACCCAACAGCAATAACAACAACAACAACAAGGGCAACAAAATAGGGAAAAATGGTCTCCAGGAGCAGTGGATTCATGGTGCAGGCACCAAACCCCAGCAATAAACCTGGAGGCACACACACACACACACACACACATACACACACACACACACACACACACACACACACACACACACACACACGTCATTATTATAATTCAGGGGTCTGTCAAGAAATCATGAATTGTCCAACACAGTACAGTATATAATTGTTGACTTATGGATGGGTACAATTTCTCAGGTCCCTGTGATTGGGTGTCTGCAAAACACTCTTACACCCAACTTAGGTCCTTTTCCACCATTATGCACCAGTACCCTCCAGATCCCCAGGTCTCCTCCTTCTGCAGAGTACTTTGCCTTGATAGAGTGTGAGAGAGATAGAGATAGAGAGGAAGAGAGAGAGATGGAGAGAAAGAGAGAAGAAGGAGGAGGAGGAGAAGAAGAAAAAGAAGGAGGAGGAGGAGACACCTGCATTACTGATCTACCACCATGAATCTTCCTCCCTAAGGGCTTAAACCTCAGTTCTCATGAATGGTAATGTGTGAGCTCTGCTAGGTGAACCATCACCCAGCCCCTGTTAAAAAAAAAAAAAAAGTCTCTGTTTGGCTATGCAGCTGAGGGATGTGCTCCACTAAGGACATGGTTACAATAAAACCGAATCAATCCTGTATTGCTAATAGTATTACAGTTAAATTCTGGCTAAAGCACCCCCTCCTCTTGCACACTCATTGCAAAGTGAGTGTAGGGCTGACTGCTGATTTCAAGCAGAGCTTCATGGTTGCAGTTTTGGAAGGAGAATACAAAGACCAAGGAACTGAGTGTGTCACTTCATAAAGTGCAACAAGTCTTGCTTTGGTGAAACTAGACTTGAAGAAGGCTTTATTAGCAAACTGGAATCACAGCCTGACCAGCTGCAGTGGAAGGGCATAGCCTCTAGCTGGTTGAATATCATTTTTGGATGGTTTGGCTGTTGTTGAGAAAGAAAACTGCTTACTGAGCACAGCCTGGAGAAATGGTCCCTAAAACAGCATTTGATTGAGGTTAATATTGATGGCTGTTAATACAGCTTTTTCTAGTTTAGGAACATTTTTGTCTGAATAAGTCCTGCTCATTTGCACTGTAGTATTTTTATAGTAGACTAGCCATTTACAGTATGCTCTAGATTGTTATATATTACATCTTTTCTGAGCCAGTTAGATGTAATTATTTTTATGACACTGTTTTTGACACCTCTCCTTTTCCAGTGCTGGCATCTTGTGCATGCATAATTCCATCAGTCATAGGATGATTATTTTCATACTTAAAAAATCAAGTAGAGAGAAAGAGACAGAGAGGAAGAGAGAAAGGGAGAGATAGCATAGCACTGTTCCACCATCATGATCTCTTTAACACAGAATTATTACTAAGTCTGTGTTGGGTATCCCTGATGACTGGCTTCCATCACTGTGACTATTAGAGAGAGGAGTCATGTTTGCTTCGTGTAGATCTCAATCATGTCACCATAGCTAGAAGAATTTCAGAGTTACCAAAAGTTTTCATTAACATCATTTCATCCTGCTTTTCTTGCTCTTTGTCTTTTCCTTTCTCTTTTTAAATTGCCACTGGGCTTATCAGTGAGGCTCAGTGCCTGTACATGGGATGCATTGGATCGACCTTCCCGTGGTGCATCCTGTGAGTACCCATTCATTGGGGAAACTGACGATCCTTCCTAGCCGACTGAATCCACATGGATCCCAGTCACTTTCAAAGCCATTAACTGGCTACAGAAGAAGGGCAAACGCTAGAAGAAGAAGTGCCTGTACAGCAAAGCAATCTCTCCTTGGCAGCCATTGTTTCCTTTATTTCTCTCTCTTTTTCTTCTTTTCTTTATTTGATAGGGCAGAGAGAATTTGAGAGGGGAGTGAGTGAGACAGAGACTAAGACAGAGACAGAGAGATACCTGCAGTACCTGCTTCACGACTCACGAAGCTTCCTCCCTACAAGTGGGGAGCAGCAGCTTGGAGCTGGGTGCTTGTACCTGGCAACACGTACGCTTAACCAGATGTGCTACTGCCTGGCAACACGTACGCTTAACCAGATGTGCTACTGCCTGGTCTCTTCTTTTTCTTACTTAGGGCCTCACACATGTGCAGTATCACTGCTCCTGAGCTGACTTTTTCACTCAGATAAAAAAAAAAAAAAAAAAGACCCTGAGAAGGAGAGAAAAACACCACAGTACTAGGCTTCTCCCATGCTACAAAACTTCCCATGCCGGTGCTCAGACCTGGGTGTTAGGCATGGCAAAACACACACTCTACCCAGTGAGCTATCTGTCACTATTTTGTCCCAATTTTCAAGTATTTACAAGTGTTACTTTCTCATCCACCCTTTATGTTGCTGTAGGTGTAGAATTTCTTATTTTCCTTGAAACCAAGCAAACATCTGCATTTGCTTTTTGTCATTGATTTTTAAAAAAATGATAGTGACTTTTCCTGACATCTGAAAACTGAATTTTTCCAATAGTACATTTTCCCATACTGCCTAGTACATGCAGTTATAAACACTTAATGCTATTTGTAGGATGGATAAGTAAGGATTTTATTTGATCATTAGTAGTAAGAAGGTCAGAGCTTCTTTATTCACCATAACCAAATAATGGAAGCAACATCAATGCCCTTATGTGACATATATTCAACTGAGTACTACTCCAAAATTAAAAAGGAAAATATTTTGTTCTTCAGGACCAAAGGGTTGTAATTAGAGGTGACTATGTTTAAGTAAGGAGGTAAGAGACAACCATTGGATGTTTTTGCTTTTACATGGAGTATAAAGAATTGAAGCAAAAAAAAAAAAATAGAAGTAACCACCTTGCCTCTAAGACTCTGAGAGAAGTATGGTGGCTAGTATTGAAGAGACACAGAACTTTGGTGCCAGGTATGACGTAGAACTAGTCCTATAATCCTGTAAACTGATATTCAATGAGTAATAAAATAAAAAATATGAATACATTGCTGGCTAAAATGTAGTCTGAGAAAGAGACAAGACTGTTGGTATGTCAGAACCTGGAGCATCTAATGTTTTTCTAATAATGTCTGTCACAACCTTGTTAAGGTTTTTTTAAATTTTAATTAATTTATTTATAAAATGGAAACACTGACAAAACCATAAGATAAGAGGGATACAATTCCCACCACCAGAGCTCTGTATCCCATCCCCTCCCCTGATAGTTTTCCTATTCTTTATCCCTCTGAGAGTATGATCCAGGGTCAGAAAGGGGTGCAGAAGGTGGGAGATCTGGCTTCTGTAATTGCTTCCCTACTGAACATGGGCATTGACAGGTTGATCTATACTCCCAGCCTGTCTCTCTCTTTCCCTAGTGGGGCAGGGCTCTGAGGAAGCAGACCTCCAGGACATATTGGTGGTGTCATCTGTCTAAGGAAGTCTGGTTGGCATCATGGTAGCATCTGGAACCTGGTGGCTGAAAAAGAGTTAAGATAGAAAGCAGAACAAATTGTTGACTAATCATAAACCTAAAGGATGGAATTTTGTAGATGAAGCTTTGGGGTCTCCATTTTGGAAATAGCTAGTAGGTCTATTTTAGGTATATTCCAAAGGGCCCATGACTTTATTAGTTTTTGCCTGAGCCTGACTTCTGATATGCAGATGAACCTAGGTTATTGTCTGGGGAGATGATGTCATGGCTAGAAAAAGGACCAGAAAGCTGGATCAAGGAAGAGAGTGGCTCCCAAATATGGGAAAAGTGTATAAATATTGTTGTTTGTAAACCCATCGATTTTTTTTGCTTGCTTCTGTTTTATTTGGATTTTTAAAACTTTTTTATTTATAAAAAGGAAACATTGACTAAACCATAGGATAAGAGGGGTACAACTCCACAAAACTCCTACCACTAGAACTCCATATCCCATCCCCTCCCCTGATAGCTTTCCTATTCTTTAACCCTTGGGAAGTATGGACCCAAGGTCATTGTGGGATACAGAAGGTAGAAGGTCTGGCTTCTGTAATTGCTTCCCTGCTGAACAGGGGCGTTGACAGGTTGATCCATACTCCCAGCCTGTCTCTCTCTTTTCCTAGTGGGGAAGGGCTCTGGGGAAGCAGAGCTCCAGGAGACACTGGTGGGGTTGTCTGTCCAGGGAGGTCTGGTTGGCCTCATGCTAGCATATACATGTAAGGAGTACATACCATCCTTGTAATGGAAACTTTACTTGTTTATCTTATGTGACAAGTTAATTGGAGTATTTGGTACTCTCTTCTAGCCCATTGATACTTTCTTCTCTCTCTCTAACCATATACTCATTCACCCATATATCTGTCTATCTGTAGATCCTTAGATTTTTATACCCTTTTTTATTAGGGGGGTTAATGGTTTAAAGTAGATACAGTTATTGGTACATGTGTAAAATTTCTCAAATTTCTGCAGAACATTCTCACCCTCAACCTAGGTCTTCCTCTGTCATTATACACCAGGACCTGAAAGCCTCTAACCCTTTACTCTGGTGCAATACACCAAACCCAGTCCAGGTTATACTTTGTCTTTCCCCTTCTGTTCTTATTTCTCAACTTTGGTCCATGAATGGATCATCTCATATTCATCCTTCTCTTTCTGCCTTATCTCATTTAATAGACATTGAAGAAGGTGAATTAGTCATTTTTAATAGCTGAGTAGTTTTATATTATGTGTATCTGTTCTCACATTTATTCAGTAAGCATCTACTAAATTGCAGGTAATTCATATGTTAGAAGCTGTGGTAAATAAGACCACAAGTATTATCTCTGTTTTACTTGAATTAAAGCTTATAAACTAGCTGGTGAGACAAAATTTTCTTTAAAGTTTTGTTCCAATAGTCACTTTATTTCCTAAGACTAAAACACTATTTCAGTCAAAGTTGGTTCTTTTTAATGCTTGTCTGGCTAGCCAGATCCTAGCACTCTCAGGGTATTAATAGAGTTTTCACTATAAAAGCAAAGAATGAAGACAAATTTGACTTGCAAATCTTAAACTATGCCTCTTCAATGATATGATTCAGCAAAAAAAGCTATAGAGTCCTTTGTGGGGGTCATCTGTGGGGCTTCAGCACTCCAGGTCAACTTTTTCAGGTAGAAAGTGAGAGATAGAGAGACAGATAGACACCACAGCACTAAAGTTATTATTTAGAGAAAGAACTTGAGAGGAGGAATTAGAAAAGGAGAGAGAGAGAGAAGCACTGCTTCATTTCTTGAGAAGCTTTCCCTTGGGGGTTTGAACCTAACTCCTTGTGCTTTGTAAGATGTGTGCTCCATCAGATGCAGCATCACCAAGGCTTCTTTTAGTGCAAAGAACTTTGGGATTGAACCTGGGTTGTGTACATGCAAAGCAGGTGACCTATCAAAGTGAACTGTCTTTCAGACCCCATAGAGTCTGCTAAGCCCTGGGAACTAGATGGGCCCTGGGCAGATATCTACACAGAACTTTTCTATAAAGTATAAACTTTGCTCTCTTTGGAGGTTGTTTTGTCCCCCCACCAGGGTTATCCCTGGAATTTGATGTCTGCACAATGTATCTACCACTCCTAGTTGCCATTTTTCCCTTCTTTCTTTTTATATCATAGGACAGAAAGAAATTGAGAAAGGAGAGGGAGATAGGGAGAGAGAAAGAGAAAGAGAAACACCTGCAGCACTGCTCCACCACTTGTGAGGCTCCCCCCATGCAGATGGGTACTGAGTATTTGAACTCAGGTCCTTATGCATGGTAATACCAACTGGGTACTCTGCTGCCTAGCCTGAGACTTATCTTCCTTTTTTTTTTTTTTTTTTTTAATTTATTCTCAACAATTTGTTTGGCTTCCTATGTTAACTCTCTTTTCAGTCACCAGGTTCCAGATGCCATCAGGATGCTGGCCAGGCTTCCCTGGATTGAAGACCCCACCAATGTGTCCTGGAGCTCAGCTTCCCCAGAGACACACCTTACTAGGGAAAGAGAGAGGCAGACTGGGAGTATGGACCGACCAGTCAACGCCCATGTTCAGCGGGGAAGCAATTACAGAAGCCAGACCTTCTACCTTCTGTAACCCACAATGACCCTGGGTCCATGCTCCCAGAGGGATGGAGAATGGAAAGCTATCGGGGAGGGGGTGGGATATGGAGATTGGGTGGTGGGAATTGTGTGGAGTTGTACCCCTCCTACCCTATGGTTTTGTTGATTAATCCTTTCTTAAATAAAAAAAATAGAAATAAAAAATATATATTTATTTATTTTAATGAGAAAGATACAGAGAGACCAGAGCCCTGCTCAGCTCTGGCTTATGATGGTGTTGGAGACTGAACCTGGGACCTCAGAGCCTGAGGCATAAGAGTCTTTTGCATAGCAAATATGATGTCTCCCCAGCCCAAGACTTATCTTCTTAAACTTCTGTTAATTTTTTTCAATTTTAGCATAGACGTATTTATTTTTTCTTGAGGGCATATTTTGCTTAGAATAGAGAGTGTGACAGCATGTGAGCAGCAAAGGAATATAAAGAGGGACTCCTCTACAAAAGAAATGGAAACCAAACTGTCTTTTGGACTTTGTGAGAACAGTGGTGGTAGACAGGTGGGGGGGGGGGGGGGCGGCGGCAGGGCACAGAATTTTGATGTAAGGTGTGGTGATTTATACTCACTAGGTGTGGGCTTGAAATTATACCCCTAGAATCTCATAATTTTGTAAATGATTGCTAAATCACTAATAAGAAAGAAGAGAGACTCCCCTTGAAACAACAGAATAAAGAAAACAAATGATGAAACTTTGGTCATCCATAAAAATGCTGGGAGAGTTGAGTCAGTTGTGAAGCCTTTGTTAGAGAAAAGATTTGTTTAGTTATATCTTGGTTGGTTGGTTGGTTAAGTAGAGAGAGAAAGGGATAGAAGTCGAGGAGGACATTACAGAAATCTCACCATAACTTTTTTTTAAATTAGTGATTTAATATTAATTCACAAAATTATTAGATAACAGGAGTATAATTCCATACCGGTCCCACCACCAGAGGTCTGTGTTCATATCCCCACTATTGGCAACTCCAGTACCAAGGTCATCTATGAACCAAGGTCATAAATAAGGGTTGACTTTATATAGATCTCTATCTATCTACTGATCGGTCAATCAATTGATCTATCTATCTGTGTTTTTTTTATCCTATGGTCCTGCCTACCTTTTTTTCCCCTTACTTTCCTTCTAAGTCATACCTACACATATTACCAATTCAGAGTGTAGCCAAGTAAAGTAAGTCACTTAGGAGTTATTATTAACCTCTTCAGAGCCTTACCAAACTAGGAAAAGGTGGAGATAGGATGGGGGTATGAATCAACCTGTGGAGAAGCAATTACAAAAGCCAGACCTCCCACCTTCGGCACCCCATAGTGATCCTAGGTCCATACTCCCAGAAGGATAAAGAATAGGGAAAATTCCAATGGAGGGGAAAGGATATGGCATGCTGATGGTGGGAATTGTACCCCTCTTATCCCACAATCTTGTTGATCATTATTTAATCACCAATAATAAAGATAGAGAAAGAGAGAGAGAGAGAGAGAGAGAGGACTTGAAAAAGAAGAAAACCACAAAGCAGAACGTGGACTGGGTTTGGTATATTGCACCAAAGTAAAGTACTCTGAGGAGGAGGGTTCAGGTCCTGGAACATGATGTCAGAGGACCTAAGGGGGTTGAATTGTTATGTGGAAAACTGAGAAATGTTACACATGTACAAACTACTGTATTTTATTTTTTGTTACTGTATTCTATCGTTGACTATAAACCATTAACTAATGGTTAAAAAAAAAAAAAACCCAACCAACGAAAAAAAAATGCTTCACCTACTCTTTTAGACTGGAGCACAGTCAACTATCTAAGTGTATCTGTAATGTTAACTAACTTGAGGGACTGATTCAGGCTACATGAATGGGGAAGGGTGAGGAAGACAGCTCCTGGCTTGTGACTGGAGCCCCATCCAGTGACACTCAGCTATCTCTGGGAGTTTTCTTAGTCAGTCAAGACTGCCATGACTCAGTCTTTTTAAAGCTACAGCAGTGAAGTGATCACACCTCATAGCGTAACATCTGGAAGCCCTATACATGCTAAAATAGTATCAGAACTGAAGTGAGAGTTTCATTTTAACTGTTTTGAGAGCTAGGTGTAATTTGTATGGTGCCAGGGCCTTAATAATGTGATTTCAGGGGAGTCGGGCATAGCACAGTGGGTTAAGTGCATGTGGTGCAAAGCATAAGGATGGGAGTAAGGATCCCGGTTTGAGCCCCTGGCTCCCCACCTACAGGGGAGTCACTTCACAAGTGGTGAAGCAGGTCTGCAGGTGTCTATCTTTCTCTCCCCCTCTCTGTCTTCCCTTCCTCTCTCCATCTCTCTCTGTCCTATCTAACATTGATGACATCAATAACAACAAAAATAATAACTACAACAACTAAAAAAAAAAAAGAATGTGATTTCAGTATTCTCAGTATCAAGTTTTTATTTTATTTTATTTTTCATAAGAGGAAAGGAGGGAGGATGAAGAAAGAAGTAATGAGGGAAGAGACTGTTCTGTCATGTATCTAGGTTATCATGCTCGCCTATCTGGCGAGCTTTTCCCCACTCCTAAGAGAAGTTTCCTTCTTTTTCTTTTAATATTTATTTATTTATTACTGGATAGAGACAGAGAGAAATTGAGAAGGGAGGGAGAGATAGAGAGGGAGAATCCTGTGTTAGCACTTATGAAGCTTCCCCTTCTGCAGGTGGCTTGACCGGGTCTCTGTGCACTACAATGTGTGCGCTCAAATAGGTGCACCACTGCCTGGCCCTGAGAACTGTGTTTCTTTTAATGCCTGAGATAAAACTGTTGCTTATCACTTCTTTTTTCTTTTTTGCTGTTCCTTTACATTTTTTTTTATATAAACTGGAACTATTGACAAGACCGTAGGTCATGCTTACCACTTTTTCTTTTCTTTTTTATTTCTTTATTGGGGATTAATGTTTTACAGTCAACAGTAAATACAATAGTTTGTACATGTATACGATTTCTCAGTTTTCCACATAACAATACAACCCTCACTAGGTCCTTTGTCATCATTTTCCAGGACCCCTACTCCGCCCCGCCCGCCCCCCGCCAGAGTCTTTTACTTTGGTGCAATACACCAACTCCAGTCCAGGTTGCTTATCACTCTTTCCATTCCTTTCAATAACCTATTAGCTTTTTCCAAAATGGAGACCCAAAATCTTCATCTTGCCTTTAGTTTCATGATTAGTCAACAATTTGTTCTGCTTTATATCTTAACCCTTTTCAGCCACCAGGTTCTAGATGCTACTAACATGATGCCAACCAGACTTCCCTGGGCAGAAGACCCCACCCCCTCACCCGATAGAGAAAGAGAAAGACAGGCTGGGAGTATGGATTGACCTGCCAATGCCCAATGCCCATACTCATCGGGGAAGCAATTACGGAAACCAGACCCTCCACCTTTTGCACCCCATAGTGATCCTAGTCCTAAATCCCAGAGGGATAAAGAATAGGAAAACTATCAAAGGTGCGAATGGGATACAGAGTTCTGGTGGTAGGAGTTGTGTGGAAATGTACCCCTCTTATCCTATAGTCTTGTCAATATTTCCATTTTAAAATAAAAATTTAAAAAACTTTATTATTATTTATTTTACCTCTTATCCTATAGTCTTGTTGATATTTCCATTTTATAAATAAGAATTTAAAAATGTGTCCTGGAGCCCCAATTTCCCAGAGCCCCACCCCACTAGAGAAGGAGAGAGACAGGCTGGGAGTATGGATCAACCTGTCAACACCTATGTTCAGGGAAGCAATTACAGAAGACAGACCTTCCGCCTTCTGCACCCCACAATGACCTTGGGTCCTTACTCCCAAAGGGATAAAGAATAGGAAAGCTATCAGGGGAGGGGCTGGGATACTAAGTTCTGGTGGTGGGAATTGTGTGGAGTTGTACCCCTCTTATCCTATGGTTTTGTCAATGTTTCCTTTTTATAAATAAAAAAATTAAAAATTAAATAAATTAAAAAACTTATTTATTTATTATTTATTTTACCTCCAGGGTTATCACTGGAGCTTGGTGTCTGCACCATCAAGCCACTGCTCCTGGTGCCTATTTTTTCCATTTTATTGAATAGGACAGAGAGAAATTGAGAGAGGAGCAGGAGACAGAGAGGGAGGAAGAAAGGCACCTGCAGACCTGCTTTAGCACTTGTGAAGCGTCCCCTCTGTAGGTGGGGAACTGGGAGCTCAAACCCAGGTCCCAGACATTGGTGGCATTGTTGTTACTGTTTTTTTTATTTTTTTATATTTATTTTTATTTATTTATTCCCTTTTGTTGCCCTTGTTGTTTTATTGTTGTTGTTATTATTGTTGTCATTGTTGTTGGATAGGACAGAGAGAAATGGAGAGGGGAGGGGGAAGACAGAGAGAGGGAGAGAAAGATAGATACCTGCAGACCTGTTTCACCGCTTGTGAAGCGACACCCCTGCAGGTGGGGAGCCAGGGCTTGAACCAGGATCCTTATGCGGGTCCTTGTGCTTAGCGCCACCTGCGCTTAACCCGCTGCGCTAAAGCCTGACTCCCTTTTTTTTTTAAAAGGTTTTTTTTTCCTAATATTTATTTATTTATTCCCTTTTGTTGCCCTTGTTGTTTTATTGTTGTAGTTATTATTATTGTTGTCGTTGTTGGATAGGACAGAGAGAAATGGAGAGAGGAGGGGAAAACAGAGAGGAGGAGAGAAAGATAGACACCTGCAGACCATAGACACCTGCAGACCTGTTTCACCACTTGTGAAGCGACTCCCCTGCAGGTGGGGAGCCGGGGTTCAAACCGGGATCCTTGATGCCGGTCCTTGTGCTTTGCGCCACCTGCGCTTAACCCGCTGCGCTACAGCCCGACTCCCTGTTTTTTTTTTTTTTTAATATTTATTTATTTATTTTCCCTTTTGTTGTCCTTGTTGCTTTATTGTTGTAGTTATTATTGCTGTTGTTATTGATGTTGTCGTTGTTGGATAGGACAGAGAAATGGAGAGAGGAGGGGAAGACAGAGACGGGGAGAGAAAGACAGACACCTGTAGACCTGCTTCACCGCCTGTGAAGCGACTACCCTGAAGGTGGGGAGCTGGGGGCTGGAACCGGGATTCTGATGTTGCTCCATGCACTCGGTGCCACGTGCACTTAACCCGCTGTGCTACCACCCTACTCCGTTGTTATTACCCTTTTAATTTTAGATGGGAGAAAGAGAAAAAGAGACCTCCTTGTATGGTCCATTTGAGTAATACTATCTATGCTTAACCTGTGCACCACCACCCGACCCCCTCAATAAAACTCTTGACAATCATTGAGATGTAGCAAATACTTGTTCAACACCTATTACTAAAATCAATTTAACATTAGTCTCTCTTTGCATTTTTTGTTGTAAGACATCTTCTGTCATGAGATCATATGCTGCTACTTTAAATTTAGTTCATACTAGACAGGTCACACTCCTTTGCAGTTGCAAAGCTTGAACATTTTGAAAATGACCCTTTCATCAAGGAAGGATTTACTAACAAGCATGCTATTTTACAGCCAAGTGTAAGAGAGAGAGAGAGTGTGTCGATCCAACTATTACAGTTCAAAATAAGGACAGAAATACTTTTCCTTTTTTCCATCAAGGGTCAGAGAAGGGGAAAAGTGTACTGATTTTCATTTCATTAATAATAATGAAGTCTAAACAGGGATTTTAAATTAACAATCATTCATGTTATGGTTTTTTTATATTTATGTATTTGCCCTTTTGTTGTCGTTGTTTTTCATTGTTGTAGCTATTATTATTGTTGTTGTTTTTGATGTCATCGTTGTTGGATAGGACAGAGAGAAATGCAGAGAGGAGGGGAAGACAGAGAGGGGGAAAGAAAGAGAGACACCTGCAGACCTGCTTCCCCGCTGCCTGTGAAGCGACTCCCCTGCAGGTGGGGAGCCGGGGGCTTGAAAGGGGATCCTTATGCTGGTCCTTGCACTTTGTGCCACCTGCGCTTAATCTGTTGCCCTACCGCCCAACTCTCTCTGTTATGTTTTTTAACTTAAAGCAGGGACCGGATTTTGAGAGTATATCATTTAACAGATGTCCTTCTGTTCCGTAATGAGATCACCTAAGGAGGATTAAAATGGAGAAGGGAAGAGGGGCCAGGTGGTGGTGCATCTGGTTGAATGCACATGTTACAGTGAACAAGGACCCATGTTTGAATCCCTGGTAAAGTAGGGGGAAAGCTTTATGAATGGTGAAGCAATGCTGCATGTGTCTCTCTATCTCACTTTCTCTCTATCTAAAGTTAAAAGGGTGAAAAACAGTAACCACAATGCCACCGATGACTGGGACCTGTGCAGCTGCACACGCATGAGATCCCTACTGCTGCATAAAAACAAAGCAAAAATGGAACCAGAATTTGTCCCTAGGAATCCTCCTGGATTCTGTTGTTTTCTGTCTTAGCAAAGTGAGCTAAGGATTCCTCCCTCAGTTCCATTTTAAGGCAATAAAGCCCCAGATGGTTAGAGTCTTCTGGGAGCTTTTGTTTTCCTTCCTTGCTCTTGCCCCCTCTGATTCCTTTTCTGCTTCACTTCCTCCTTCCTCTCAGCTTGAGATGAGAACACTCTTCCAAATGATAATCATTTTGCTCATTCTTCTTCCCTCGAGTGAATTCATCCTCAAGCATTCAAGAGAAGAAGAAATGAGAAAGAAAAAGGGAAGGGAGAGTGGGGGAGGAAATACTATTGCTGCCAGGTACCACAGGAGCAATTCTTTAGAGTGCTTTGTAACCATCCAGAAGTAAAAGAATAAAATTAAAACCCTTTACACAGTGATGGAATCCCTGCCCGCTGTTGTTTCTCTACAGCTCAAACTTCCTCCCCCTTTAAAATGCACAACATGTGACCATGTGCTCAGATGAAGACTGCTTCATTAATGGTAGATGCTGTGGCTGCTACCAGTTGCTCTGAGTGCCTGGTGCTGCTATACACATTCAAGTTTCAAGCTCAGCAAGCGCTTTGCAATAGATTTTCACAGTAACGATTATCTGTAGGCGCGTGGTAGACAGACTTCTGAGTTAGTTTCCAAGATTCCTGCTTCTGGGAATTCATGTCTTTATAGAATCTTGCCCTCTTTCTGGAGACAGGGTTGGGCCTAGTGACACATTTGTGATTAATTTATTAGGATCTAACTTTGAGGGTCTAGGTCAAAAGCAGAGACATTGACCTCAGTTGCAAAGGAGGATGGGATAACTACCAAGGGAAGGTCTCTGAGACCAAGACTGCAGGTCCAGGTGTCTGGGAATGTTGCTGAAGCTGCACAAGTTTAGGAGCAACTCCTCCAGGTCTGTGACAGCTGGCTTCCTCCAGTCACTCTGAAGTAATAAAAGATAACTACAGGATGGTTTCACTCACATGTGGGATCTAGAGAACTGATACATAATGAACTTGAAAGAAGGAAAGAAAGAAATGAAGGCAGGGAAAAAGGAAGGAAAGAAGGGAGGGAGGGAGGGAGGGAGGGAGGAAGGAAGGGAGGGAGGAAGAAAGGAAAGAAGGAAGGAAGGAAAGAAGGAAGGAAGGAAAGAAAGAAAGGAAAGAAGGAAGAAGAAGCAGACTGTTTCTAAGACTTGGTGAGTATGAGATGATCTCATTCACAGGCAGAAGTTGAAAACCAAGATCAGAAGAGAAAACACTAAGCAGAACTTAGACTGGAGTACCGTTGTACAAAAGTAAAAGACTCTGGGGTAGGTGGGGAGAGTTTAGGTCCTGGAACAGGATGGTAGAGGACCCAGTGGGGGTGGTATTGTTGTGTAGAAAAACAAATGTTATGCATGTACAAACTATTGTATTTACTGTCAACTGTAAAACATTAATCCCTCGGGAGTTCAGCGGTAGCACAGTGGGTTAAGCGCACATGATGCAAAGTACAAAGACCCCAGTTCAAGCCCCCACCTCCCCACCTGCAGGGGAGTCGCTTCACAGGCAGTGAAGCAGGTCTGCAGGTGTCTATCTTTCTCTCCCCCTCTGTCATCCCCTCCTCTCTCCATTTGTCTCTGTCCTATCCATCAACGAACAAGATCAATAACAGCAACAATAATAGCTACAACAATAAAACAACAACAACAAGGGCAATAACATGGTATAAATAAATAAATATCTTAAAAATATTAAAAAAAAAACATTAATCCCTCAATAGAAAAATAAAAAAAAAAAGACTTTGTGAAAACTATGGTGTTATCTTTGGGAGGTGGGAGGGTGGAGACACAGAACTTTGATGCTAGGTGTGGTGTGGAACTTTACTCTGTAACCTTACAGTCTTGTAACCCACTATTAATAAAAAATTTAAAAAAATTGTAACAGAAAAATATGACAACAACCCTATAAGTCAATGTTTCCTCAATAAAGTGATATTGGAGTTAGAAAAAAAATGGAGGGAGAGGTCAACCTGCTGGAATGACTTTGTTACCATGTACAAGGATCCTGATTCAAGCCCTTATCCCCATGTGTTCGAGGAGGAGGGAGATTTACAACAGTGCTGTAGGTGCTTATTTTTCTCTTCCCCCTCTCTACCTCTCCCTTCCCTCTCAATTTCTTTCTGTCATATCAAGATAAAGTAAAAAAAAAAAAAAAAAAAAAAAAAAAGGGAAAACTACAAGGGCAATCAAAGGGAATAAATAAATAAATTTTTTTTTTTTCAAAAAAGGGGGGTCTGGCGGTGGCACAGTGGGTTAAGCGCATGTGGCACAGAGCTCAGGGACCCGCTAAGGATCCCGGTCCAAGCCCCCGGCTCCCCACCTGCAGGGGAGTCGCTTCACAGGCGGTGAAGCAGGTCTGCAGGTGTCTGTCTTTCTCTCCCCTTGTCTTCCCCTCCTCTCTCCATTTCTCTCTGTCCTATCCAACAATGACAACATCAGTAACAACAACAATAATGACTACAACAATAAAACAACAAGGGCAACAAAAGGGAAATAAATAAATAAGACTCATTGTGATCATAAGAATAAGGAATTGTAATCTAAATTTAATCGGCATGCCATGTCCCATTTCTCTCTGTCCTATCCAACAACGAACAACATCAACGATGGCAATAATAATAACCACAACGAGGCTACAACAACAAGGGCAACAAAAAGGGGGAAAAATGGCCTCCAGGAGAGGTGGATTCATGGTGCAGGCACTGAGCCCAGCAGTAACCCTGGAGAAAAAAAAAAAAGAAAGAAAAAATGATCTCTGTGAGAGGTGGATTCTTAGGACAGGCACCAAGCCCCAGTGATAACCCTGGTGGCAATTAAAAAAAAATTGGGGGGGGGACTGGAGTAGGAGGAAAAACAACTAATACCTGTGTTTGTATCTTTTTAAATATACCATCAAGGACAATATTATAATTGATCTGATTGGTGAAGGTGTTGCACACAATTTAAAACAAAATAGCTGCACAAGGACCAGCGTAAGGATCCTGGTTCGAGCCCTGGCTCCCCACCTGCAGGGGAGTCGCTTCAAAGGCGGTGAAGCAGGTCTGCAGGTGTCTATCTTTCTCTCCCCCTCTCTGTCTTCCCCTCCTCTCTCCATTTCTCTCTGTTCTATCCAACAATGATGACAACAATAATAATAACTACAACAATTAAACAAGGGCAATAAAAAGGGAATAAATAAAATAAATTTAAAAAATTAAATTAAAAAAATAGCTAACAGAGAGGACACCTTGACCTAGTAATGTTCATGTAGCTCTCTACTGTTAAAGTGTGGTCAACGTAGGCCAGAGAGAGTCCTTAGGGATTTTAATATTATCAACAGCAGAGAGCTGTGTTTGTATCTTTTTAAATGCAGGACTCAACCAACCCAAGAATGTTGACTCAGCTAAGCCATTTAATCCAACTTTGGTGAGAGGGAGGGATATAAGGAGGAACCCATAAAAACAAAACAAAACAAAACAAAAAACCCCTGTCTGGAGAGGAACACTGTACCTTTCTTCTACTGACAACCCACTCTATACTTTTATTTCATTATTCTTTCTTTTTAAAAAAAAATTTATTTAATAATGATTGACAAGACCATAAGACAAGAGGGCTATAATTCCACACAATTCCCACCACCAGAGTTCCATATCCCATTCCCTTCACTGGAAGCTTTCCTAGTCTTTATCCCTCTGGAAGCATGGACCAAAGGTCTTTATGGTGTGCAGAAAGTGGGAGGTCTGGCTTCTGTAATTTATTCTCTGCTGGACATGAGCATTGGCAGGTAAATCCATACTCCCAGCCTGTTTCTATCTTTCCCTAGTGTGGCAGGGCTCTGGGGAGGTGGGGTCCCAGGAAAGATTGGTGAGATTGTCTTCCCAGGGAAGTCAGGTTGGCTGGAATATACCTAAAATAAACTTCCTAGCTTTTTCCAAAATGGAGACCCCAAATCTCACCTGCTATATTCTTCCCTTTAGGTTTCTGACTATTAAACAATTTGTTCTGCTTTTTATCTTAATGTTTCTTCAGCCACCAAGTTGCAGATGCTACCATGATACCAACCTGATTCCCTGGGCAGATGACCTCATTATTCTCTTTCTTAATAAAATATGAAATGTATTGTATTTCTCTCTCTCTCCCCTCTATTTCTTATTTGTTTTATAAGACATATAGAAACTGAGAGAGAAGGGGGAGACAGAGAGGGAGAGAGAAAGAGATATCTGCAGAACTGCTTCACTAATTGTGAACAAGATCTTGAAACAAGAACTTGAACTCAGGTCCTTATGCATGCTTATATGTGTACTCTACCAGGTGTGGCATGGTCCAGTTCTGAAAGTTCCTAAATACATCATCTCTTTAGAAAGAGAATCCTTTTCTGGTCTAGAAAACTCATGTTCTCCATTTCTAGGCTCGTTTTCAAATTCTTTTCATTAAACTTTACTCATCAGCACAGTCTTTCTCTGGAATTCTTCCCAGAGTATGGAACAGGAGGACCCCCTGCCCACCAGGGAGACCCCCTGCTCACCAGTGACAAATAGATGATGGCAAATGTGATGGCAAGTCACTTCCAAGACAAGGTTATGGAAGACCGTGACTTCCATTTGCTGATACTCTGCCATTTTCCCTCCTCTGTGCTCATTCTGATGAAGCCAGCTGCCAAGTTGGCGGCTGCCTTTATAGAGAAGTCCACATGGCAAGGACTTGGGGTGACCTCTGACTGACAGCCAGCAAGGAACTGAAGTTCTTAGTCCAACATCCTGCAGAGAACTAGCACCTGCCACCAACCAATGCAACTCTGTGGAAGCAGAGTTTTTCTCAGTCAAGTCTTGAATAACTGAGGACCCACCCACTGTTTACACCACAGCCTCAAGAGCTACATGGTCTGGAGACTCTGTCAATTCACACCTGGGTTCTTGACCAATAGGTATTATCAGATAATACATATGTGCTGTCACAGGTGCTCAAATTTAGAGTCATTTCTTTATCGTTATACATTTATTTAATAGAGACAGCCAGAAATCAAGAGGGAAGGGGGAGATAGAGAGGGAGAGAGACACCTACAGCCCTACTTCACGATTCACAAAGCTTTCCTCCTGCAGGTGGGGACCAGGGTCTTTGTGCATTGTAACATGTGCAGTTAACCAGGTTATAGAGTAATTTCATACAGAACCTTGATAATGTAGTCATCTAGAAAATGATAGTTTTGAGGTAGCGATAGATAGCATAATCGTTATGCAAGGACACTCATGTCTGAGGCTCTGAACTCTCAGGTTCAATCCACCACACCACCATAAACCAGAGCTGAGTAGTACTCTGGTAAAAAAAAAAAAACAAAAAAACACACAAAAAACAACAACGATAGTTTCATAATAGAATTTTTAGACACCATAGAAGGGAGAAAGCCACATCCCAAATTACTGGGACACACTAATTCCTTCCCTACTAAGTCTTCTCATACATCAGATTGGTCTTGTCTACTCAAAACCTTCCCAAACTTCAAGAGCCCAGAATTTAGCTGTTGGTTGTTTATTTTCCTGTATTTCCCCCTAAATTTTTGCACATATGCAGTGCTGGAAGATGTTGTCTAATGATAATATAGTCAATCATTGAGTCCTAGTGCCAAGTGGTTTCTTGATTACTAACCATGGAAAGAATCAAACAGCTTTTATCAGGCCTCATTATTAGTTGATAAGCATCTGGATATTTCTGTTTGGTTATTTCTCCCCAGCCAGTTGATGACAAGTCACAAAACAGGCAAAAACAGCTTGTCTCTGGGAATCTCATAAAACCAATGCTCATTTCTGATATCAAGATTGTCAAAGGAAATTTTTGTTATATCTATTTTTTCCTTTGAAAAAGTCACTTAATTGAGGGTGTAAGGTAAATGCAGTTGGTCAGGCCTTCCAGTATCTTGTTATATAGTAGTAAGTAAACATGTTATGGAAGGGCCTTGAATCAGATGCATCTTGTTAGGTGATCATAATGTCATTGTGTAAGTATTGCCAGGTGTGTTCTCCCCAT
The DNA here is from genome assembly GCF_950295315.1 of Erinaceus europaeus. NCBI lineage: Eukaryota > Metazoa > Chordata > Mammalia > Eulipotyphla > Erinaceidae > Erinaceus > Erinaceus europaeus. The sequence goes on along the minus strand of NC_080169.1, from coordinate 97,791,292 downwards.
TTCTTTTATTTATTTATTTTTTTTCCTCCAGGGTTATTGCTGGGCTCGGTGCCTGCACCATGAATCTACCGCTCCTGGAGGCCATTTTTCCCCCTTTTGTTGCCCTTGTTGTTGTAGCCTCGTTGTGGTTATTATTATTACCATTACTGATGTTGTTCGTTGTTGGATAGGACAGAGAGAAATGAAGAGAGGAGGGGAAGACAGAGAGGGGGAGAGAAAGACACCTACAGACCTGTTTCACCACTTGTGAAGTGACGCCCCTGCAGGTGGGGGTTCGGGGGCTCGAACCGGGATCCTTCCGCCGGTCCTTGCGCTTTGCGCCACTTGCGCTTAACCCACTGCGCCAGCGCGCGCCCCCGTTCTCCCCATTTCTAAACGGAGTGGTGAAAAGCCACTTAGGGGGGGCTGTGTCCCCCTCTGGAATAAAGGTATAAAGAGCTGTCTCTGCCTCTGTGCCTCCTAGCTTCTTTCAGCTCCCTTCAATGCCCCTGCTCAGAATAGATAACATTTCTTAGTGGGTGGAGGGTGGGGTAAGAGAGTGGGTGTGGTGTACAGCGCAGTTGTCCACACATGGGTAGTTTTACCTCTCTGTAATAGGTGTCTATAAAACACTCAAACCTCAACTTAGGTCCTTTCCCCCCATCATGCGCTAGGACCCCCAGAGCCTTTCCATCTCTTCCCTTCCCCAGTGTCCTTTGCTTTGGTGCAGTACACCACACCCAGTCCAAGTTTTACTATGTGCTTTTCCTTTCTGTTCTTCTTTCTTAAGTTCCACCTATGGCTGAGGTCAGCAGATATTTGCCCTCTTTTTTGGCTTATCTCACCTAGCATGATTCCTTCAAGTGTCATCCCAGAGAAGGCAAAGGAAAATAAAAAAGTACTATCAGTCATTTTCTGCACAATAGTAGCCAGTACGTAACATGGTCTTTCTGTTTGCCAAACATAGCTTTAATTATTTTCCTTTATTTTTTATTGGGATTAATGGTTTAAGTAAATACAATTATTGAGACGTGTAAATTTTCTGTTTTCTGCAAAACACTCTCACCCCCAGCCTAGGTAGGTCCTCTTCCATGCTCATGCAACAGGACCTGAAAGTTCACACACTACCCACCCCCCAAGTCCTTTACTTTGGTGGAATACACCAAGCCCAGTCCAAGTTTTACTTTTCTGTTTCGCTTTCTGTTCTTTTTTTTTCTTAAGTTCTTTGAATGAGTGGGGTCATCTCATATACATCTTCTTTCTGGGTTATCTCACTTAATCTGATTCCTTCTAGCTCCATCCAAGATGAGGTGAAGAAAGTGACTTCATCTTTATTTTTTTATATATAGTTTACATTACATGTTTTATTTCAACAACAAGAAGCTTTTTTTTAGTGTTTTTTTTTTTTGTTTTTTTTTTTTTTTAGTGCTTCATTATGAAAGTGATGGATCTGGAAAGAGAATAAAGGAAGAAAATGCATACCAAGAGAGACATTCTAGAGAGACTCCTTTTTCCAGCCACTTGTGGAAATCCATTTCAGGTCAAAAACTGGGACCAGTTGAACTTTTCTCGTTCTTAATAGCAGAGTAGTATTCCATTGTGTATATATACCATAGCTTCCTTAGCCAGCCATCTGTTGTTGGAGATCTAAGTTGCTTCCAAATTTGTCCAGCCTCCTATCTTCCCCCCTCAGAAAGCACCAAGGGTAACCGTTCAGCTTAAAAGGAATTATGTAAGAGAGCTTTCATGGCCATGGGCCAATATTGGGACTGTAGTCTTCCCCAGGCTCCCGATGTCTAAGGTCTGACTCCTTAGGTTTTGCAAGTAAGACCTTTTATGTATTTGAATATACTGCTGGCTAGCTGTTGGGGGTGGGGGACTGCATTCCTGAAAGCAGTGGAGTTCACACCCTAGTGCACATCATCAGAATCACCTGGAAAGTCTGTAGGCTAAGCAGTTCCCCAGGCTATATCACGGGAGAGTCTGATTCACACAGCTCGGGACTGAGGCCAAGAACCCATGCTTTTAATCAGCTCCCTGGTGATTCTGTAGAGGAGGGCCAGGATTACAGGTGGAGAGACTTCGACTTGACCAATGCATCTTTTGTATAGTTTTCCTAAGAGCAGGTGTTGCAAATATTGTCACCTGCTTTTATTTTCTGGGCTTGGCACTCATTTATATGCCACTTGTCTACTAAATTTCTCTGTTAGTGAGTTAGTTATCTGGCTTCTGAAGGCTGACTCCCCATGCTATGTGGTGGGGGAACTCCTGGAGCATTAAGACTATCTGGAAGCAGTTCTCCATGACGAAAGAAGTGTGTACATAAATTGCTCAGCTTCCTCTTCTCCCTGCAGTGTGTGTTCTAGTCTGGTTTCAAAAGTTCTCTACTGGACTCCCAATTCCAAAGGCATCTGGCATGATGATACAACTTCCTAAGTTATCCCTGGGCCTTCTTCCATCTCTTAAACTGTCCTTGAAGCCCAGTCTGAGCTTGTGCTTCTGAAACCCACCCCCCCACACACTGAAGCAGGTTAGAATGCCTGGACACTGTGCCATCTGTACCCCTTCAGGAGGCTCCTCCTGTAACTCTTGCAGGAGTGAACTGGTGGAAGGGGTGAAGGGTAGATCTTGAACTTCACCAGCTGTCTGCCTACCTCCCAAGCCTGTGTTCACTTTCAGTAGCCAGTGTTTTGATAAACAGAGCAAATCTCACACTGCACACCATATGCAAATGGTCTTGCATGAAAAAAAAAATGGTCCTAGTTTCCAAAAGAAACAAATGCAAGTCCCACTTTTCCACCTGTCAGCTTTGCTTCATGTGGGGGCTTTGTTCTGTCAGTGTTCCTCCTGGGTGAGTAGGTCTTACAAAGGTTCCCCTGCTTAACGATTACCCCAAGGCAAGGATAGTGGCATAAGTCTCCTTGTGTGCAATGCACATCACAGTTTGAGTTAAATGGACCCCAAACATATGGCATTGTTTTTTTGCATTCACTAACACATGGGCAGTTTCTCACATTTTAAATCAACTGAAAATGAGAAGATTACGGGCAAATCTTCTTGGAGGATTAACCCACTAGGAAATATATTTGCTCTGCATAAAGATGTGGGGTGAGATGGCTAATCAGGCCAGACACGTTCCAGAAACATATTACACAAGATGTTGCTCAAGGAGAGGAAGGTGGATGGCTTTGGGATTGCCAGCTATCTGGGCTAAAGATGCTTCCTTTGACAGAGGCAGCAGAATGCAAACAGGATTTGTGCCTCATGAATAAAGGTAGGGCAACCCTGTGATGTGATTTGATGTGTGTGTGTGTGTGTGTGTGTGTGTGTGTGTGTGTGTGTGTGTGTGTGAATGTGGGGAACACCCTCTTTCTTTCTTCCTTTCTCTCTTTCTCTCTACCCTTCCTTCCTTCCTTCCTTCCTTCCTTCCTCCTTCCCTCCCTTCCTCCTCCCTCTTTCTCAGTAATTTTTACTGTTCCAGGTTGACTTTTTCAGACACAGAGGCTGAGCGAGAAAGAAACCACACTACCCATGCATCCTCCAGGGCACTGGGGGCCACGCTAGAACCTGGCTTGCACACATGACAAAGCAGTGCACTATCTAATAAAGTGAGCTATTTGGCCAACCTTTCTCTCTCTCCCTGAGCTTGTCATCAGTTGTCATTATCAACTTTATTGATAGCAATTATATGGATATCATGTATCAGCGTATCAACTGTGTGCTATCAGTCTGAGTGAATTATAGCATGTGGAGAAGTCACCCCCCAGGGCCAGCAGATAAAGTCACTGATATACTCTCAAATTAGTAGAATGGATCTATCCACTATAGATCAGATTCTAGGGAGGATTTGACGATGGTCCCATTCTGAGCTTCAAGACTTAAAATGCAGAAGCAGATATCAGACTTGCACTTTCCCTGGGGGAGATCAATTCTACTCACCTCTCAGGGGGCTGCACATCAAAGGCAGCCTTGAGTCCCTAGGAGGCCAGCTCTCAGCAGGCAGCCATCAATAGGGAGGGGGGAATGCAGGCTCCTTTCGTACTTGAGCAGCCTTACCAGGAATCCGAAGTCATGGTCAGCTTTGCTGTCCCTTTTACTTCAATGGACCTGCAGAGTGATGGGGTTCTGGGCTTCCTAGTGGGCCCATGGCTGGCCTCTGGCAGACCCCAACAACCACACAAGTGGTCAGCAGCTCTGCAGAGTTAGGGTTACTTCCAGATTTACTCTTCCTACCCCTCTGCCCCATCCTGCATTGTCTTCTCATCCCACTCCCATCCAGTACCTTCATGCACACCGGGCTTATGTTTTTGTATTCTACACATGAGTAAGATCATCCGGTGTTTGCCCTTTTCCTTCTGGAAATAATTATTTCACTTAACATGATACCTTCAGCTCAGTCCATGTTGTATCAAAAGGAAGGATTTCATTCTTAAAGCTCAGGAATAACATATATATACTTTTCAGATGTTCTGTTTTCTTTGCTTTTGAGGTCACCTTAGTGTGGTCTAGAGTTTTAGTGAAGGACTTATTTATACATTTATACAACCAGTTGGTCCTTTGTGAGTGAGCTTCACATGGTGGCTAACACCATACTCAAGAGGAAAAAATTGAAAGCTTTTCCCCTAAAATCAAGACCTAGGCAAGCATGCCTAGTCTCACCACTTCTATTCAACATTGCCTTAGAAGTCCTTGCCATTACAATCAGGCAAGAAAGGAATTCAGATTACAAAGGATAATGTTAAATTATCATTATTTGCAGATGATATGCTGTTATACTTAGAGGACCCCAAAAACTCTGCCAAAAAAACTACTGGAAGACATCAATAAGATTCAGTAAAGTAGCAGGTTATAAAAATCAATACTTATAAATTGGTGTCATTTCTTTATACAAAATATGGGTCAGAGGAAAGGGAACTCAAGAAAGTGATCCCATTCACAATTGATTCCAAAAAGATAAAAATACCTTCAGGTAAATCTAACAAAGGCAGTGAAGGACCTTTGTAATGAAAACTAGAAGACACTGTTAAAAGAAATAAAGGACGACATGAAGAAATGGAAGAACATCCCCTGTTCATGGATTGGAAGAATAAATATCCTTAAAATGGCAATCCTGTCAAAAGCAATCTGTAGATTCAATGCAGCCCCTATTAAAATCCCAGTAACATATTTCAAGGAAATTGAACAACTTATCCAGAAACTTGTGAGGAACTATAAAAAACCATGAATAGCAGAAGCTCTCCTGAGGAAAAAGAAGGAAAATGGAGGCATCACAATTCCTGGCTTCATTCAGTTTATATTACAAAGTAATAGTAATTAAAACAGTGTGTTATTCGAACAAAAGTGGACATATGGACATTGGAACAGGATAGAGATCACAGAACTAAACCTGCACATGTATAGGCACATTACATATGATTGAGGGGCCAAAACTCCCCAACGGGGAAAAGAGAATCTCTTTAACAAGTGGTGCTGGGTGAATTGGACAACCACATGCAGAAAACTGAAACTAAATCACCACCTAACATCATGCACCAAAATTAACTCAAAACGGATCAACAATATGGATATTAACCCTGAAACTATAAAATACACAGAAGAATACATTGGCAAAACATTTCAGGACCTTAACATTAAAGATGTATTTGGAGAGTCCACCCCATGGGCAAGGGAAACAAAACCAAAAATGAACAAATGGGACTATATCAAATTAGAAAGCTTCTGTACATAAAAAGAAAAATCCTAGGGAGTCCGGAGGTAGCGCAGTGGGTTAAGCGCATTTGGCGCAAAGCGCAAGGACCAGTTTAAGGATCCCGGTTCAAGCCCCTGGCTCCCCACCTGCAGGGAAGTCCCTTCACAGGTGGTGAAGCAGGTCTGCAGGTGTCTGTCTTTCTCTCCCCCTCTCTGTCTTCCCCTCCTCTCTCCATTTCTCTCTGTCCTATCTAACAACGACAACAATAATAATTACAACAATAAAAGCAACAAGGACAACAAAAGGGAAAGTAAATAAATAAAAAATTTAAAAAAAAAAGAAAAATCCTATAAGGATTAAACAGAAAACCCAGCAAATGGGAAAGATATTTGCACACTGTACTTCAGACAAGCAGTTGATATCACACATATATAAAGAACTCATACAGCTCAACAAAAAGAAAAAGAACAACCTAATAAAAAGGTGGTCAGAAGACAGGAATAGACGGCGATCTAAAGAGATGCACATGGCCCACAGACATATCCAGAAGTGCTCCTGTTCACTCATGATCATTACAGAAATGCAAATCAAAACCACAGTGAGATTCCACCTCTCACCTGTAAGAATGAGCTCCATCAATAAAACCTGAGGAGATTAAGTGTTGGAGAGGCTGTGGAGAGAGAGAGAGAGAGAGAGAGAGAGAGAGAGAAAGAAACAGAGAGAGAGAGAAAGAGAGGAACTCTGCTGGAGTGCAAATTGGTGTAGCCATGATGGGGAACAGCATTCAGAATGCTTAAACAAATACAAATGGGAGTGCCCTATGACCCAGCAATCCACTACTTAGCATATACCGAAGCTATAATCACACTGATTCAAAGGACTATATGCACCCCCATGTTCATAGCAGCTTTATTCACAACAGCAAAAACTTGGAAACAACCAAAATGCCCTTTGACAGATGACTGGATAAGAAAATTATGGGATATATACTCAGCGGAGGATTATTCAGAAGTAAAAATGATGATACTGTGTCCTTTGGGATAAAGTGGATGGAATTGGAGAAGATTATGCTCAGTGAAGTAAGGAGGTGAAGGACAACTACAGAATGGCTTCCCTCATATGCAGAATATAGGGAATTGAACATATGAAGGTGAAAAAAAATGTCCACCTCTATCTAGGACTGTGGGAGAACTATAGTGCTTATTTGTGGGAGTGAGGGTGGGGACGCAGACCTTTGGTGATTGGGGTGGTGAAAGAAAGAGACTATATTGTAAATCATTACTCAATAAATCTCTAAATTAAAAAAAATCTCTACCATAAAAAAGGATGTTGTAGGGAAGCAAAGAGGTGACAGTACAAAGGGCTTAGCAGAGATCCCTTTTAAGCTCAGCTGGTAGGGTTCTAGACTGGCATCTGCATGGAACAATCACAAGTCAGTCATGTTCCAGAGAGATGAGCATTTATTGAGGTAAAGCAGGGATAGAAAAGTTTCAGAGAGAGAGAGAGAGAGAGAGAACTCATCTGCATTGTATGACATTAGTAGTCAGGTGGCAAGAGATACCGGTAGAAGATACAGACATCTTGGTGTCTGGCCCTTCTTCCAGGCTACCTGTATGGTGCAGGGGTTGGGTTGCATTATGTCCTTACAGAAGAGTCTTTCAATAGGTAAACACCTAACAAGGAGATCAATGAGCTCAGCCAGCCCCAGCGTCTATCAGTTAGGGGTACTCCTCTTTTTATACCAGTCTTGCTCCACAGTACCCTCAAGTTGGGGCTGTGTCTATACAGTCAGTGAATGGTGACTCACTGTATAGAAATTTGAAGACAAGGGGTCTGCTTAGACCAGCAAAATAGCTCATTTGGATAGTGCACTGCCTAGCCATGTGGGCAACCCAGGTTCAAATCAGGGTCTCAGCACATTGGGGAGACCATTGGTGCTGTGGTTTCTTTGCTTTTCTCTCACTGTTATGTGTCTCTATCTGAAAAAGTTGTAGGAGCCCTGGCGCTATGGCCAAAAGGGGGGGGTGCTTCTTCTTTCTCTTCAAAGCCTCCCTCCATGTGGTCCTGACCCTAGCATGATTCTACAGACCAAGTCCCTCATGGGAAGATGGGGAGGGTTGGGGGAAATGAAAAGAGATTTTATTTATTGGGTAGAGACAGACACTGAGAGGGAAGGGAGAAGACAGAGAGGGGAAGAGACATTTGCAGACCTGCTTCACCATTTGTGAAGCTCCCCCCCAGCTCCCCCCTCCCCAGCAGCCCAATGCAGGTGGGGACCAGAGGCTCAAATGGCAAAGGGTAGCTGGGGACTTCTGAAATGAGAAAAGAGGCAGCTGTCTCCTCTTTGGGAACTTGACATGGGATACCAACCTTGGGACAAACATCACCCCTAGGAGGGAGAACATGTGGACAGTTTTGAAGGATTTTGAAGCCAGGCAGCTCTGATTCTGGCTCTTGTATGTTTCAGCTATACTTCTGTGCTTCGGTTTGCTGCTTTATTTGTACAGGAGGCCTGTCTGATCACCTCACAGAGTTGGTGTGAGAATTTTGGAGCAAGTCAGACCCCCACCAAGTCAAGATGCCTGTGCTGAGGTAGGTGTAAGACCTTGGATGAATTCACTGCCTAGAGAGCAGATGGGGGAACCTCAGGTCACTCGACCTGTCCTTCCCTTATCTACCCTCCTTGTTCCCTGAGGGCAGTTCCTCTCTCCTCCTAGCCTGACAGAACAGTGGGAAAGAGCTAAAAGCTCTTGGGGGGTTGGCGGTGGCTTGCCCCACTGCCTGCAAACGAAGGCAGCCCAGGGGCGCAGGCTGCAGTTGCGCGTGGCCGCCTCTAGATGGAACTTTCTCACCAACACAAGGCCGGGCGGGCCGCCACAGTTTGCCAGGCGCGGATGTGGAGCTCCCTCTCTTTCTCTCACCCTGGCAGGTGTGGGATGTCTGGTCCCTAACTCCTAGGAAGGACAGTGCTTGTAGAGCGCAGGGGGTTTCTATCCCTTGGAGGCCTGGGGTAGGGGTGGGGATCCCTACCGAACCCGGGGAGCTCTCACAGCTCGCGTCCTGCGGACTTGCCTGCCCAGCTCCTGCAGCTCCCCGAATCTGCTCTAAAGGACTGTTCCTGTCGCTTTCTCCTTCTTGCAGCTCTGGGATAGGTTCAGTAGAAAGTGCACCTGAGAGACCCTGAGGTGGAATGGGGACTGTGTACGTGTGTATGGGGGGGGGGGCACCATGGGTCAAGGTACTAGGCAGGACAAATGACCGAGCAGCCCCAAATGCAGGTGCAGGGGGAGGCAAACTTTGTTGGCCAGTTGCGTGAGCCTCGGGGCTCAACTCTGAGACCCCACACGTCCACCCCCAAAGAAAGCTTGTGACAGGACACTTGCCACCCACCATGCATTCTTTGCTGCGAAGACTCCTTTCTGAGCTTGTGGTGAGGAACCCCAACCAGGCTCAGTGCTAGTGTGTGTGGGTACTGGGTGTCCAGGGCGCAACCCCTCCCTGCGCTGGGGTCCCGTGCGCTCCAAGCGGTCGGGGCTGCTCCCAGCTAGTCCACAGCCTGATTCTTCCTTCCAGCCGCCGCCTGCACTTATCCCTCCCACCTCCCAATTATGGGTCCTTCCTTTCTGTTGGGGGGGAGACAGAATTTTAAAATTTAAAAAAATCAGAGCTATTGATATTCTTGCTCTCAGCTGCAGGCTGAGATGATGGAGGGTGCAGGGGAACCTGCCGGCTGAGTGTACCCTCTTGCAGCCCAGGCTACGCGGAAACCCAGGGGGAAATACCCCCTAGGGTTCCTGCTCCTGCCGCCTCTGGGGGAGGGGGTGACTGTCTGGCGCCAAGTGATTGGAGATTCCAGGTGCGAGCCCCGCCACAGCTGCCCGCGCCACGCGGGTTGAATGGCCGCGGGTGGAGGGTCGGGAGGCGCGGGGCGCAGACCTATCGCCTCGGCCTGTGGGAGTATTTGTTATTCACATGGAAGCGACTTGGGGCTGGCCGGCCCAGCTCTGCCCCCTCGGCCCCCAAATCAGCCACAAGTGCGGCCGCGGTGCTGGCCAGGCACGGCGGCGGCGTAGACATGGATCTGCCGGCTTCCTCACCGCGCCCTCAGCGGGGAGCAGGGTAAGACTCGCGGGGCAGCAGAAAGAGCATGTGTCCGGTCACAAGGGGGGGGGGGGAGGAAGGAAGGAAGGAAGGAAGGAAGGAAGGAAGGAAGGAAGGAAGGAAGGGTGGGGGAAAAAAAAAAGAACCTCCTAACTCTTAACTCTCCCTCAAATGCTGTGCTTGCCAAAAAAAATTTTTTTTTCTTTCTTCCTTAAAGCCTTTCCATAATCAGCCAGGTGCGCCCTTGTTTCCGGACTCACCTTAGTCCCCCCCCCACACACACACAAGTCGATGGTTTGCAAGAAACCTCCTCCCCCAATCTAGAGTCTGGAGAGAGCTGGCGGGTTGAGGTGATGGGTTGGGGTGGTGGTGATGAGGAATGAGTGGGCACCAGGGGGGCGAGGGGCTGGCAGAGTATTGGAGCTTGATTGGGCGTCTGTTGATTTTACGTGGCAAGAACCAGGCAGCCACCCCATCTCGTCTTGCAGCTATTACATTCCAGGGGAAAGGTTTCCGGAAAGAGGGAGGCAGAGCTCGGGACTCCTAAGGATTAGAGATGTGATTTCTCCCCACCATCTCCCCCTCCCCCCACCCCAAAAGTTTAGCTGGCGAATGCGAGACTGCAGGGTGCGGGGAAGGGGGCAGGCGCGCCCAGGGTGCTGGCGGCAGCGGGGTTTTGGAGCGCGGTTCCTGGGCGCTGCCGCGGGCGACCTCCCGGACCTGCCGGGGCGGAATCCGGACTCGCCCGCCGAGATGACGAGGTACCTCCGTTCTGTGAGTCTAACGGTAGGGAATCCCGGAGTTAAGAGGCTTTTGGGAGGAGTTGGGGTAACCCATCTTCTTCCAGAGCTGGCTGGATATCTAACCAGGATTTAGGGAAGATGAGGGGTTCCGGAGGAGGGGAAGCGGGGGGGGGGGGGAGAAGACCAGTGTTTTTTTTTTTTTTTGGGGGGGGGTAATTCCTCCAGACTCAGCAACCCAGCACAGCGCACGTCTGCCTGGAGTTTGCCACCTTCCAAGTTGGCCCAGATAGGATGGGATTTCCATCCCTTCCTCCCGCCCCATTTTTGGATGGTTTTCTGCAAGCACTGGAGTTTCGCGGCTTTTGCGGTGTGGGTGGTAGTGGGGGCGAGAGGATGGTATGGATGATCTCGAGTTTTAAAAAGCAAAGGCTAATGCACCCGACAGCACCCCCCCCCCCGCACCTGCGGCTCGGTGGTCCAGGTGAGGCGTGGGCGCCTGGGGCTGCCAGGTGCAGCTGGGACTGAGGAGCAGGGCAGTGAGGGGCTGGATACCTGGGAGCGCCTGGGGACTCCGGCGGTGCCGGAGTGAGTGAGCCCTCGGCGCGGGAAAGGCGAGGAACCCAGTACTTCTAAGGCCCTGGGCTCTGCTGGGAGAATGGTTCTTTAGCCAAAGGAACCCTGAAGAATAAAGGAAGATGCGGTAGGGGAAGGGGGAGCAGGGGTGAGGTGAGTAGTTGAGGGATGAGAGGGAGGGAGGGAGGGAGAGAGAGAGAGAGAGAGAGAGAGAGAGAGAGAGAGAGAGAGAGAGCCTCTGAACCCCGCAGAGAACAAGTCCTTCCTCATGCTCTGCTAAGCCGCTCTGGATCCCCTGGAGGTTTGTACAATTCGTGAAAATCTAAAAGAATCGTTCCCTCACCCTCCGCAAAACAAAATAGGAAACAAAAATGCTACTGTCTTGTCTGACACGCTCCCTTAGTGCAAATGAAATAGAGAGGGGCGTGCTAGTCACCCAACTGCTCGAGACCGCACCCCCACGCACCCCTAGTCCCTAGAGAATTCTTCCTAGTGGTGGACCAAATTGCAGAGCCTGGGGTCAGAAGGGGGCATAACACTTGGAAAGTAGATACCCCACGAAAGTCCCCTCCCCTCCCACCAGTTGCAGAGATCCAGATGCCTCAACCCTCCAGGCAAGTCCCACCCTAGGAGGGAATGCCCTATTGGCCATTTAGGGGGTGATTCTTTCCCAGAGACCTGAGTTGGGTGCCTTGCAGAAGTCTTGCATCCAAGAACATACCATCTAGATGGCTATGGTGATAGGATACAAACCGTGCCAACTGGGTCTGTGGTCTGTGGGCGATATTGGCAAGACAAATAATAAACCTAAGCAAATGCATTCTGAGGAGAGCTTGTGCTTGAAAGAAAGAAAAAAAAAATAAAGTGAGATAAAAGAGCCACCAGCAGGTAGATCTTGGATAAACAGCTTATTGCACTTGACTATGATTTTCATGTTTTCTGTTATGGAATTGTTTGTCAATAATTGCAAATGGCCATGAGAACTGCTTCAGCTTGCTTTGGTCACTTGCTTGTGAATAATGCCTTGAAAGATCTCCGTGGGTGATAGAATTTGCTGTGTGATATGGTGTATCTGATTCTTGAAAATCAGTAGTTTGCTAATTTTCAAGAGAAAAGTCATGTTGATTAGGAAAAAGGAAGGAAGATTTTGAGATGCAGTTTTTCTGTTTGAATCAACTACAGGTTGTCACACACCCAAGCTAAAGGCAGGGGGTTCTTGCCTTTAAAATTGGGGCTTTGGGAAGAGATAGATAAGAGGTGGTTCTCTAGAGGAGGGTTTACCCAGAATAACCACAGAGATGTTGAGAACACAGCTCTCTCTACATTGTTACTTAGGCTTCATTTGTTCTATTTAGTCTGTGCTACTTAGTTTTCTGCCCTACCTTGCTCTCGTTTACAAATTGTGACTAGTTGAATAATTCTGAAACTATCTAGGTGCAAAGGGAAGAGAGGGAGAGTTGAACTCCAATGAGTACTGGAGAAAGTTCAGAGATGTGGAGAAATAATGTCTTTTCAAAAATGGCTGGGCAGGCAGAAGCTGTTTGGAGCTTATTTAGTTGGTATCTATGCAGGAAAGACCAGAGGGATATTTACATTGGCATCTTGATGTGTCAGTCTTTATGTAAGATTATTCCATTGTTTTCAGGGTTTGAGGGACAAGGCATTGTACATACCTACACTCATGGTAGCACTGATGCTTCTCCTTTCATGTTTTTATCCCATTCTTCTGTTCCTGTGACAGAAGGCTCAACCTCAAGAGGACTTTGGTTTCATTTGGGGAGTGTGTGTGTGTGTGTGTGTGTGTGTGTTCTCTATCCTAGTGTCTTGAAAAGATGTTGCATGAATTTATTTTCTTAACCGGATTCACAGCAAGGAGCTGGGCACATTTTTCGGCTTGTCCAGTAAACTGGTGAAGGTCCAGCAGACTGTTGCTGTTTTCTGCAGAGAATCTGATTGGACATCACCAGACATGTAAGTTATGAGGAATGGTCACTCCAGGTTGTTACAAAAGATGTGAAGAGCTATCTGGTTCCATTCCAAGATTTTTTTTTTTTATGAGAATTTAGTTTGCATTTATCTGTCCAGTTGTCTTTTTTTCTTGATTCCCTCCTTCCTTTATTGATTCAGATCTGTGATTTGCCTTTGCTACTTTGTGCATTGACAAGTTCTAATGAATTAATCTATTGCCAGGGGAGGCCCTTGAACAGGATGTCTTCTTATCACAGGACCTGCCTTCTGAGTGGTTGGCATTGTTGTAGCTATTCTAGGCATATACCACTGAGATTCCTGACCATGAGAGCTAGGCACATTGGCTTGTTATATTGCAGTCTTACCCACTATTAGAGGCATTTCCTAGGTAAAGAAATGAGCCAGCTATCTCCTGGAAATCATCTTCCACAGGCAGAAGTATCAGTTGGGGGAGGACAGTGATGCTGCTTCTGGTTTTGAGACCTGTTAGTGATGCTACTGTCTCCTAGATTTCATGACTGTGACCTGAAGGGCACATTATCACAGAGGAGGAGGTACAGGTCTAAGGGAGGAAGGAGCCGATGAACAGAAGTGAGATGATGAAATTCCAGAAGAGTATGTGCAGATTATCCAGTACACACACACACAGACACACACACACACACATACACACACATACATACACACACATACACACATACATACACACACATACACACACATACACACACACATACACACACACGTTGTCAGTTGCATGCTTTGTCAGGCAAGGTTATGCCTATAGATAGTATATGTTTATTGACTAACTTTTCTAGTGCTAAGACCCTCAGTAATAGAACTCTCCTGCTTATAACCTGCAATTTAGGAAGCTTTCCAGTTGTTACAGAAGAATAATGTGTCACCACTTTCTTCACAGTGGTCCTTTGGATGCTTGAGTGTATCATGCCTTCTGTTCTCCAAGTCAGAGACTGCACTTTCATTTTTTTTTTTCTTTCTCTCACTCTTGTATCTTTTTTCTGGTTTTCCTTTGATTACTTAGACACATGACTTGTCCATCCAGCCTGAGAGTGATAGGACAGTGGTGTTCTCATACCTTCTAAGCACAACACAGCAGTAAGACACTCACATGCTAGAACTGATTGTTAAATGAGTGTCCTGTGCCTGTGTCCCCTGTAAATTCTTATAACACTAGTCTGTAAAGTACATCTTTTGAAAAATTACTTTTTGGGGGGCCAGGCAGTGGTGCACTCAGTTGAGTACACATGTTACAATGTGTACAGACCTGGGTTCAAGCCCCCATTCCCACCTGCAGGGGAGGGGGCAGGGCTTCATGGACTGTGAGGCAGTGTTGTAGGTGTCTCTTTTTCCCTTTTCTTTATGCAGGCACCAAGCCCTAATGACATAATTGGTGGCAAAAACAAAACAAAAAACACAACCTTTTATGAATGTAGATTACATCACTTGATTTCACAACCCTGGGAAGTGGTCAGCAATAACCATTTAGTTGTGAAACAAAGACACTGAGATTTGGGGCTGGTGCAGTAGCTCACTTGGATAGTACACTGCTTTGCTGTGTGTATGGTCGAGGTTCGAGGCCAGCCCACGCCACATTGAAAGATGCTTTTGTGCTGTGGTCTCCTTTACTCTGTCTAAAACAAAACCCTGAGGTTTTCTTATTTTTTAAAAATTCCTAATGCCATATAGTGAATATTGGGGGTGAGGAATGGGGTTGAGATTAGAGTTAAGAATTTCTCAGACTCCAGGATGCCACCACACTCATAGTACTCTGAATTAAATCTGGGTTTTCTCCATATCCATGTGGTGTGGAAGAAGGGAAAGAACATAGCAACTGACCTGCATTTGAATTCTGACCCAGGGTTCTAGACACAGACAGATAATCTATTTCTAGGTTCCTCATATCTTGAATGTTATCAGCCTGGTCTGTCCTGTGAATTAAATAAATGCCTGTGCAGCTTTGGCAGATGGGAGCATTCACTAAATACTGGTCCCACTCCCTTTCATTCGTCCAGGATACGTACTATAAATGTGACTTCTCATTACTTTAAATGTGCTCCTTTTATGCAATACCTGCATTATTAAGGGGAAAGCCCTGCAGATTGAATTCTACTATAGCTGATTGTATTTCCAATGCAGGGGAGATTCAGCTATTTAAAGGAAACCTATGGTGAATTCTTTTGTGATGCAAAATAATCAACTTCTAATTTATTTGTTTAGTAAGTTGAGCTTCTCCTGTACCAGACTGTCTTAATATGGGTTTGCTTATACAGAAAAGCTCTTTTCACAGGCTTCTCTGACTGATAGGAAAAAGTCACTCGGCTTGCAAACAAAATCGGTTACTGTGTTCAGTTGGCAAATCCTGGTTCTGATATTTGAGCACACTCTCATATTCCCTTATTATAAGATAATAGAATCTCAGGATGGGAAGCTGTAAGATTCCTTCGAGATCATATAAACCATCTCAGTCATATCAGAGCTGAGGAAATAGAAGCACACACGATGGAGAAATGACATGTTCTATGTCACCAGCCAGTGGGTGTGAGACAGAATCCAATTCCAAGTCTTGATAACTTGAGGAGGGACTCTGCACCATTCTCACTCTAACCACCCCCTCCAGTCCTACCCAATGAAGAATTCAGGGCTTTAGGATGCGTTTTCTATTATGACTCCCAAAAGAGATGCAAGTGTGGCCAGGTTCAAGTGAAAGTTATATCTTTAGCAAATTTGTGAGTTGATGATATTCAGTTCTGTTTTTATTTATTATTATTATCAATTCTTATTTTGCAAAGTGTTGAAAGGAATTCAGTATAAGGATATTGTCTTTGTTGTTGCTGTGAGAAAAGAATTGTAATTCTTGACTAGTGATATTCCTCAGTGTGGTTTTTGTTTACCATACTGTGTCTGTTTTTCTTAAGGATTAATTATGAGAGGGAGGGAAGGAGGGAGGGAGAGAGAGAGAGGAAGAAAGAAAGAAAGAGAGCGAGAGAGGAGAGACACACAGAGAGAGAAGGCAAGAGAGGCAGAACATTACTTATGATGGTGGAGATCGAATTCAGGGCTTCATGTTTGCGACTCCAGTGCTTGATCCACTGTGCCACCTCTCAGGCCATTACTTTATTATTTTTATTTTGTTTACTTTTTTTTTATCTCCAGGGTTATTGCTGGGGCTCAGTGCCTGCACTACAAATCCACTGCTCCTGGAGGCTATTTTTTCCTTTTTGTTGCCCTTGTTAGTTATCATTGCTGTTATTATTGTTGTTATTGCTGTTGTTGTTGGATAGGACAGAGAGAAATCCAGAGAGGAGGGGAAGACAGAGAGGGGGAGAGAAAGACACCTGCAGACCTGCTTCACTGCTTGTGAAGCCACCCCCCTGCAGGTGGGGAGCCAGGGCCTCCAACTGGGATCCTTAAGCTGGTACTTGTGCTTTGCGCCATGTGTGCTTAACCCACTGCGCTACCGCTGGACCCCCAGACAATTACTTTTGTTATGTCTTAAAAGCACTTGCCATGGACTGGAGAACAACATGAGCCAGGGAGTAGCTCAAGTGGAAGAACATGAGACTTTCATACTTGAGGCTCCAGGGTTGATCCTTGATACCCTATGTGCCATAAAGGTGTGTGAAACCACCTTTCTCTCATGTGAAACTCTCCCTCTTGCATATGAGATCAATTGAATATCTTTAAAGAAAAAAAAAAAAAAGCAAGACAACAGACTGATAGATTCCATGGATGTGAGTGTTTTTTTTTTTTTTTGGCTCATTGTCATCAGACTAGCCAGGAAGTCTATGAGTCAGAAGTGTTGGAGAAGCCGTATTTGATGTTCCCAACCTATTGAAAGATTCAGAAATCACATCTCCACCCTGGAAATGCTTCCAGATTATCCCTTCCAAATTAGTACACTGATGCTCTTCAAGAGTTAACTATTGAAGGTACACACATTCTTGACAGATTTCAGTGGAGAGGCAGCACTTTCCCCTTCATTTCATTCCCTGTGACCCGGGGCTTTCTCCAAAGGCCGGACCCACTTTGGAGGCCTGGAGATTTCCACTGTGGTGTTACATTGGCTTAGGCCTGTAGCCCATAATCAACATCTGAGAACTTTCCTTTCTCATTTACAGGAGAGCTAATCATCAGTTTATAAAAATGCAGAGATGTGGTCAGGTGGGGATCTCCGTGGGTAGAACATAGGACTTGCATGGTGAGGTCCTGAGTTTGATACCTGGCACTGCCTATGCCACCGTGACGCTCTTGTTTATGCTCTCCCACTAAATAAATATGAGGAGCTGGGTGGTGGCACACTGGGTTAAGCACACATGGTACAAAGTGCACGGACCAGCATCAGGATCCCGGTTCGAGCCTCCGGCTCCCCACCTGCAGGGGAGTCACTTCACAAGTGGTGAAGCAGGTCTGCAGGTGTCTGTCTTTCTCTCCCCATCTCTGTCTTCCCTTCCTCTATTCCTCTCTGTCCTATCCAACAACAAGACAGCAATAACAACAACGGCAACGATAAACAACAAGGGCACTAAAGGGAAAAAATTAAAAAAAAAAGTACATTGATCTTAGTCAAAAATTCAATAAGACATCCAACTCACCAGCATTTGAGCCTTTTGGACAGTGAAAGTAGGCAGAAAATGAAAAGCAGAATTCAGAGACTTGGCACTCCAGGTCATGTCCTCAGTCCTGGTCCTTTAGAAGTAATTTGAACCTTGTTAGGGAACCACAAACTCAAGTTCAAGCAGGGGAATGACTCCCCAGCAGACTCAAGGCATAGAGAGGCTGGCACTGGATATGTTAAAAGTGTAGCTGTGCACTGAGTTGAATAGTTTATGATCTGCGGGAAGGGCTTGGGGTTAATCATTAAGCTGTTGAGCCTCTCCAGTGGGCCCAGAAATCAAGGTTTCTGCTGCCCCTCAGATGTTGATTCCAGGAGTACAGACCTCACACCTCCTTGAAGAAGTCTATCAGCACAAGAGAGGTTGATACCGACCCCCAGAGGAAGGTCTAATTTGAGAGGGAAACCTGTTTTATTTGAAATCAAGCACAGAACACAGAGCAGAGCCAAATATTGGCTCTCAGGCACCAAAAGGTCTATTTCTTGAAAGCACATTGACTTCAACTAGAATGAGTTTCGATTAACACTCACAAGAATTGCCTAAAAGCCTATTAGGCAATGCGAGATTATACATGAACCAAATCATGTCCTCTTCCCCACAGATTTTTCAAATACACGTATTTCCTGAAAGTCTGTACCAGGCCACATCACTTTTATAAAAGACCCCCATTAGAACCTTATTATTATCATCATTTCCTAGTTTCTGCAAATCTAGGAAAACCTGAACAGGATTCTTTTCCACTACTACGAAGATGGAAGATAAAAATAGCAAAGGCTCAATGTTTGCTTTGCTCTCTCCCTAACAGTAATAGAATCACAGGCTAGCTGGAGTGGTCCTGCTGAACTCCATCACTGGGACTGGTTTCTACTGGTTGCTTATTTATCACATCATTCCTCTTTCCACTGCATGTTAATTATTTTCTGTTTTATGTGCTATTTTGTATAATGACTCATTAGGTTACTTTTTTGGGTCAGGAGACAATTTTTTCCCCTTCATGTCAATTAATAGTAACTAAAGCTTCGCTTTGTGCCATTTTAACTTAAGGTTTCCTAAGAACATTCTGCTTTCAAATAGCAGGGAGATTCTGCATACTATACCTTAGAATTTAAAAGGGCATTTGGAGCTTAACCTTGCAGTGTGTGTGTCTGACAACCTAGCAGATCTTGAAATCATTGCAGTATTTCAGTATTGTGTAAGTAGATTGGATTTTAATTTGAAATTCAAACAAAAAGTAGTAAAACAATATGAACAAAGTCACTCTGCTCAGGAAGACATGAGACTAGATTGACAGCCATCGTTCTTGTCTGGGGAGCATCCTTGTGCCACATCTTGTGTTTTTCACACATGCTAGGTCATGGATTTTGCCACTCTTTCCAGACAAGAAAAACGGGCGTTAGAGAAGTTGTTTATGTGGCATGAGTTCTTTGTTGCAGATGAGGAAATGTAAGAAAAAAAAATCAAGGGAGTGGCCTCATAAATAACAACCCAGAGCTTATGTTTTCAACCACTAAACAAACCTGATTCCTCAAGGAATTAAAGGGATACAGATAGGAAGAGAAGAAGTCAAACTCCCTATTTGCAGATGACATGATAGCATACATAGAATAACCTAAAGAATCCAGAAGGAAGCTTTTGCAAATCATCAGGCAATATAGTTAGGTGTCAGGCTACAAAATTAACATACAAACCTGATTTCTGCCTCACTGCTGTTCATCCTCTATTCTCTCCTCACTTTATTTATTTTTTTAAAAGATGTTATTTATTAATTAATGAGAAAGATAGGAGGAGAGAAAGAACCAGATATTACTCTGGTACATGTGCTGCTGGGGATCAAACTCAGGACCTCATGCTTGAAAATCTAGTGCCTTAGCCACTGCGCCACCTCCTGGACCACTCTCTCCTCACTTTAAAGCTCAAAATAGACCTGTTAGGTGTTTAAAGAGACCAAAAAGCATAGCAAACTCAATAGTCTTGATTTTATTTTTACCAAAGCAATAGTCAATTCTGGTTTATGGTGGTGCTAGGGATTAAACCTGTGACCTTTGGTGCCCCAGGCATGAAAGATTTCTTCCTTCCTTCCTTCCTTCCTTCCTTCCTTCCTTCCTTCCTTCCTTTCTTTCTTTCTTTCTTTCTTTCTTTCTTTCTTTCTTTCTTTCTTTCTTTCTTTTTTTCTTTCATAACCATTATGCTATCTTGCAGTCACAAAAACCAATAGTTTTGAAAGACACTCAATTTGGGCTAGGAAGACAGCATAATGGTTATGCAAAAAGACTTTAATGCTTGAGACACCAAAGGTCCCAGGTTCAATCCCCAGCACCACCATAAGCCAGAGCTGAGTAGTGCTCTGGTAAAAAAAAAAAAAAAAAAGAAGGGGTGGGGGAAGTTACTCAATTTTATGTCTTGCAAAACTTTTAAGTGTTAGTGGAACTAGGTTAATGCCACATAAGTAGGTGAGGAAGATTTGTAACAAACAGATGGACTGTTTTTATGTCTATCTATAATTGCAAACTGTTTAGTCTCAAGTGTTTTAAGTAGGTAGCTGGGTGTAATGAAAAAGGGCTGGTCTATGGGGAATGGTAATTCTCTGATCCCCCTTAGGCCTTTCTCCTCCATGTGGGTGTGTCCACTTATTGTCTGAAAGGTTAAGCTGTGATTAACCCAGCCATGTGGACTTGGCCTCAAGTTCTGAATTCATGATCAGAGTGGATGAGGTTTTACTATCTTCTAACTGGATTTAGTTTTGAAACTGTAAAACAGAATCCTATTTCCCATAATGGGTGGTGGGTGTAATTTACAGACCACCGCGTAAGTGGTTTCACCCAGAAAGTCACATTGACTTTCTAAGTGTTTCCTTTTGTGGAATGTCTGAGGTCAGAATGGTGTTCCATCTAGAGTTTCTGAGGGAGAAGCCACTGCAAGGAGGAATGAGTATGAGGGAGTATCAGTTAAATGTTGAGAAAAAATCAGAAAAGGATGTAGTGTTTCCAGTCAGAATGGAGGGAATCCAGGGCTTTAGCTTGTTCTAAGAGGTTGGGAAATGTTTCATAGGTTGACCAGAACTGTCTCAGCAGAGTGGGCCATTGTTGGCCAGTCCTCCAGATATAAATTTGGAATTCCAAGGCAGTGAGCTAAAAAACAAACAAACACTCCTTTTCTAATCTGAAAGTGTAAAAAAGTACAGCTTTCTCTGAAGGCATTTAGACATATGTTCAGTTGTTCTCTCAGGAGGCATTATCTTTTCCTTTGGGATAGGTAGGATGAAACAGAAATTTCATGAAACGGAAATTGAACAAGTGAATGGAAAAATACAACCAGATGTTGGTTGGCTGGGGTAGAAGAGAACTGTCCAAAAATTCAGGTCTTTCAAACATATACATGTAAAATAAACAGTAAAAGAAAGAAAGAAAGAACGAGAGAAAGAAAGGAAGGAAGGAAGGAAGAAATAAAGAAGAACAAGAACAGGGTTAGATAGCATAATTGTTATGCAAAGAAATTCTCATGCCTGAGGCTCCAGAGTCCCAGGTTCAGTCCCCTGCACCACTATAAGCTAGAGCTGAGCAGTGCTCTGGTAAAAATAAATAAAATAACAAACATATATATGCTAAGAAGGAATGACAGATTAACTATGTTGCCTATATAAACTGGTCCTATTTATTTTCTCAATCATCTGAAATTCCAGGTTCTTCTACTAGGTCGGTTCTCATTTTTTAGTTACACCTCCTTGAACGCCCTCTGAATGACTCTCCTGGGATTTTTTAAGAGCAGAGTTCTTAGTTTCTACAGATATGACTGCAGAAATTTTCACTCTAGGCTATTTCTAGTCTTGATCAAATAATTTATTTCCCTCACTGAGTCACACAAAATTAAGAAATTCTTCAATTGATGTCAAGTTCTGACTTGCTTATAGTGATACTAGGATCCAGGGAATGTTTACTTCAGAACTGTGAACATCCATGGAGAGTTTAATAGGAAATCCTGATAACAGCAGTGGGAATATCTTCACACATAATCCTCTTTATGTGTTTAATCTTCAAGTCATTGTTATCAGAGAACAATAAGATAATTCATATGAAATACTTGACATTTTGTTTTACATCTTAACCTCTAAAACTTTTCCTTCCTTCCCTCCCTCCCTTCCTTCATTCCTTCATTCCTCTCTTCCTTCTTTGCTTCCATCTTTCTTTTCTTCCTTCCTTGTGTGTGTGTGTGTGTGTGTGTGTGTGTGTGTGTGTGAGTGATTAAATAATCACTTCTTCCCACTGGGAAATTTGAGAAAAGAAAAAAAAAAGTCATTAACAGATGACTAACTTGATGGACAAAATTTAAATGCTAACTCCAGACAGCTGTAAAAAGTAAAAACATAACTGAAAAGAAATAATGTCATCTATCACAGTTTTTTTTTTTTTTTTTTGCCTGCATGGAAATAGGATTTATTGAAATAAAGTGGTAAATAAAAATACTTCCTGGCTTGGGAGAATCAACCTAGTTTTGGATACTTTTCTCTCTCCCTTGCTCCCAAAGTGTCATCAATCTTTCTATTTAACTGCAGTGCAGCCAGGTGTTCAGAATCAGAGGGGGACAAAAAAGGATTAGTTTCTTCCTGAATAAGGGAAATTAAAGGGGGGAGAAGAGAATTAAGGGGGGGGAAGGTTAGTGTATTAGAAGACTTCAAAATAAAAAATTTAAAAAAATTATAAAAAAGACTGACTCACTGCACTGAACCTTTTTCTCTCCTCCCATGTCCCCCAGGAATAATTCTGCTACTGGGCTGACTTCAAGGACATGAATTGTTGACCTCTTCCCAACATCAGAACCTCAGCTGCTATTGGAGTTTTTTTTTTGCCGAATTCAAGGCAAGTTGACTTTCTATGGGCATGAAATTGAACCTTGTGGGGGTCTGATGGAAATTCACTGTGACATACAAATCAAGACAACTTGCTGAAACTCACAGAGCCTTTTTCTCCCCCATGGGCCCTGATGGTCGCCTCCAGAAGGTGCAGCCTCAGGTGGTCCTTCTTCTCTGGCAAGAATAAACTTTGGATCTTGGATTGCAACACCACCTGTGGAGAAAATGGTATGCGAGGGAAAACGATCAACCTCTTGCCCTTGTTTCTTTCTCCTGACTGCCAAGTTCTACTGGATCCTCACAATGATGCAAAGAACTCACAGCCAGGAGTATGCCCATTCCATAAGACTGGATGGGGACATCATTTTGGGGGGTCTCTTCCCTGTGCATGCAAAGGGAGAGAGAGGGGTGCCTTGCGGGGAACTAAAGAAGGAAAAAGGGATCCACAGACTGGAAGCCATGCTTTATGCAATCGACCAGATTAATAAGGACCCAGACCTCCTGGCTAATATCACGCTGGGTGTCCGGATCCTCGACACATGCTCCAGGGACACGTATGCTTTGGAGCAGTCGCTAACGTTTGTGCAGGCTTTGATAGAGAAAGATGCTTCTGACGTGAAGTGCGCAAATGGAGATCCACCCATTTTCACCAAACCTGACAAGATTTCTGGTGTCATAGGTGCTGCAGCAAGCTCCGTGTCCATCATGGTTGCTAACATTTTAAGACTTTTTAAGGTAGGTAAAGGTATTGTCTCTGTCTCTTAGGAAAAGACAGTAAGACTCCATTCCCAGGATTAAGACGAAAGTGCCACAATGGTGACAATGTTTCTACAGGCCTCTGAAAACCATTAGGCTCCCCGAACAGAGGATTCTTTGGCAAGGCTTCTGGATACCTTGATTGAACTCCACTATTCCCCCCAATTAATAGATTCATCGTGACTCTTTATTTTTAATCTAAGCATACAGAAAGGTGACAATCTCGGTGACATATTGATTCTTTAGCATCTTAGGGTTTCCTGATTGTCGAGGCTCACCATTAATTCAAATAAAGCAAGCATTTTTAGAGAGTATAATGAACTCTGCACATTCATTATATAAAACATGTCTATGGTATTTCAGTCATAAGATAATTTACTTGGTGAAATCTGCTTAAACTGGGATGATCTGTTATGACAAAAGTTCTAGTGTGCAGAAACAGTATTTTTTACAAATGTGTCTATGGGAGTGACACTGTTGGATAAAAGATGGCCGTACAATTGTCAGGTTTATTACAGATACAATAGAGCAGAACCTCATTAATTCAGACTGCTCTGATGCAGGCTTGGAATAATTATATATAGCTCTTATTGAGTTATAAGTTCAAAGTTAGCACAATAATTCAAGATGATTTGATTTGTATTTGATAATAATTATCTATTAAGCTACATATTGAATAAAATTGGGAAGACAATGTATGCAACACCACTTTGAAAAGTATAAAGCACTGTTAACAATGAGGCTCTTTGAACACACTATCACTCATTCTCTCATATTGTTGATTAATATCCATTTTGTCATCTTTTATAATATACATGATTTTATAAAATTATAAACTCTTTTCATTTTGACTTCTTGCTCAGTGGAACATGACTTTCCCACCTTACTCTGAATCGATGAGGTTTGTTTTTTAAATTGTGAGAATTTGTTCTTAGGGATGATAGATTTCAAAATAAAAATAAAAAGAAGATGAGGAACTTGGACAAATGAGTTACAGGAAAGTTGACAGGAAAGCAAGGATTTCTGGTCTGGAAGGTATTTTGAGGGTCTATCTAACTTGGTTCATTTCTCAGGATGCAGTCCTCTCACCTGCCCTCAAATCCCCTGAGTTTGGGGAAGAGAATGTTAAGAGGCAGCTTAATGACCATTTCCAGGCTGATTGAAAAAAAAAATTAAGACAAGATGTTCCTGAATAGAAGCTTTCTAAAGAGTCCTGAAGAGGCGTAAACAGGCTTCAGGGGATGCTGGAGATGTTTGAGCCGAGCACTGAAAGTACCTCTTGGCACTGAGAAGGACATATGATTAAAAGAGGCAGCCAAGGGTGCTCTAATTCTCCATCTCTAGGAAGCTTCCTGAGAAAGCAGAAGGTTGTTAATAATTTCTCTCAGACTAGTCGACCCCATACATACAGACACGATGTGCAGAACCTAGATTCCCTAGGTCTCTCTCCTTCATCTCTATTCCCCACACATCCTGGGGGGTCTAGGATTTCTCTCAGCAGCCCTGATTCTGAATTACTTGGCACTTCCTGCTCTGAGGAAGTGCCCTGCTCTGGCAATTTCCTCATTTTATTTTTAATTTTTATTTATTCCCTTTTGTTGCCCTTGTTGTTTTGTTATAGTTATTATTATTGTTGTTATTGATATCATTGTTGTTGGATAGGACAGAGAGAAATGGAGCGAGGAGGGGAAGACAGAGAGGGGAGAGAAAGATAGACACCTGCAGACCTGCTTGACCTCTTGTGAAGAGACTCCCCTGCAGGTAGGGAGCCGGGGGCTTGAACCAGGATCCTTACGACAGTCCTTGCTTCACACCACATGTGCTTAACCCAGTTCATTTTTCCCCCTCTATGACTTGATCTTCCTTCCCTAGTCCAAAATATATTAAACAAAAATTTTTTTTAGCAATTTATTGATATACAAAATTATAAGATAACAAAGGTATAATTCAGCACCTTCCTCACCACCAGAGTTTTGTGTACTCATTCCCTCATTGGAAACTGCAGTAGTGCTCCCAAGATCACAGACGTATTTCTATGTTGACTATTACTTCTGTAACTGTCTGTCTATATTTATGTATATTTCCCATTTTTTACCCCTATGGTCCTGCCTTCACTTCCTTTGTAAGTCACACTTACTACCTCCCCTCTTCTCTTTCTGGATCCTGATGAAACTGGAGTTTAACATACTCCCTTAACATTTACCACTCTGGGAGTATGGACTAAAATTCTTTATGGGGTGCAGAAGTTGGAAGGTTTGGCTTCTGTAATTGCTTCTTCGATGGACATGGGTGTTGGCAGGTCTATCCATATCCCCAGCCTATTTCTGTCTTTTGCTAGTAGGATAGCCATCTGGAGAGTTGAGGTTCTCTCCACACATTGGTGAGGTATGGCTTAACAGTCCCCACTTTTATTTTACTTTATTTTGTTTTATTGCTATGAGGATTATCACTGGGTACTGAGGTTTCTACCAAGAAATGACTTCTAATGCCCCGGGGTGTGTGTGTTGACTTATCAGAACTATCTCAGAGGCTTTTCAAATGACAGGACCAAGTGAACTTGTGCATCTCAATCCCTCCCTGGGAGCCATTTTCTACCGATTGACTTTCTCATATTTCCTAGGTGTGTTGGGAATGAAAGTAAGTTAGAGAGACACAGAACAAAACTTTCATGATCTGGACTTTTTAGAAACACTTCTATGCTTACACACACACACACATGTAGACAAGCAGGTTGGTCAACTAGATAATTGTTAATCCTCTTAGCAAGTTAGTGGTTTTAGATAATAGTAGCATCAACTAGGATAATGTGACATCTAACTGCAGAACAGCAAACCTAGAACTTCTTCAACCTAGACAAAGCTGAAAAATCCCTCACATTGCTTCCTGTGTATTGAGAGACCGGGGGAAGAGGGACACAGCTCTCAGAGATTGCATAGATCAGAAAGAATTTTAAAAAGTGGGGCCAGGTGCTGGCACACCTGGTTAAGTGCTCATGTTACAATGTGTAAGGACCCGGTTCGAGCCCCTGGTCCCCACCTGCAGAGGAAAAGCTTTTTGAGTGGCAAACCAGTGCTGCAGGTGTCTCTCTGTCTCTCTCGCTCTCTATCTCCCCCTACGCTCTTGATTTTTGGCTGCCTCTATCCAATAAATAAATACAGATAATAAAAAATTAAAAAATGAATTTTAAAAAACGAGGTGGTCTTTTGAAAATGTTGACTGGGAATACCTTAAATTTGTTTTATAGGGGCTGGTGGTGGTGCATCTGGTTGAGCACACATGTTATAGTGCCCAAGGACCCTGGTTCGAGCCCCTGGTCCCCACCTGCAGGGGGAAAACTTCATGAGTGGTGAAGCAGGACTGCAGGTCTCTCTCTCTCTCTCTCCCTCTCTCTCTCTCTCCCCTCCCCTCTCCATTTCTGACTATCTCTATCCAATAAATAAATAAAGATAATAAAAAATTAAAAAACTTTGTTTTATAAAGCATTTTCAAAGAATTTGCATGTATTTTATAAAGACCTCTTCCCTCTTTCTAGAACACAGTCATGCACAAGTTAGAGTGAATCTGTTAATCAAAGCACTAATTAATGTATGTCTTGGAGGTAACTCACTTTACTATACACATGGATGCCTGGGCATAAAGTGGCAGTGCCAGGTGTAATTTTCTCTCTCACTCTCTCTCTTTTCTTGTGTTTTTGTTTTTGTGGATAGCTTTACTGGAGAGTTAACTTTCTAGTCTTTGAGGATATTTA
Organism: Erinaceus europaeus; assembly: GCF_950295315.1. NCBI lineage: Eukaryota > Metazoa > Chordata > Mammalia > Eulipotyphla > Erinaceidae > Erinaceus > Erinaceus europaeus. The sequence goes on along the minus strand of NC_080169.1, from coordinate 97,764,255 downwards.
TACTGAAATTACTTCCCAAAGTAGTCAAATGAGACCTTTAAATAGAAATCCATTGTGGGCGGGCAGGATAATTTCTTTTCATGTAGAAGTGTCCTGATTATAAATGGTTAGAATTGATCACTTTGTTAAGTGAGTGAAATACAGAAGAGGATCTCCTTATCTTGGAAGCCTTCGTCAACCCTGATGTTGTACAAAGATGTATTTTCTTCCCAGAGATTCTACTAATTGTAGCAACCACTTCCACAGAGCCAAGCATTCGGTGAGCTATTTATTATATGCAGTGGTCTGTATTAACTGTAAACCCTGAAAAGGTAAATCTACCACTTCCAGGCTGATTGAGTTAGATGGATAGATAAATGAGTCTGATCAATATACTCAGCAGGAAGTAACATTTCATGAGGAATATCATTTGATGGCAATCAAATCGAAGAGGTAAAATTGCAAGACTCCTTCTGTCAATTCTTTGCTACTGAAGCAAGTTCTAACTGTGTAAAGAGTCCATTCTGTTCAGATAAGAGATCATGGATATTCTCTTTTGATGGCTTTAAGTGGGCCACTGGGGGAGAATGGACATAAATTTATGGTTTGAGAAATATACTGAAAACAAGGCTGGGAGAGCTGTGGGAGAACTTTGCATGTATGAGGTGCTGGGCTAGCTTCACCAGAGAGAGAGAGACGAGGAACTTGTGGCAGCGTAGTAATACAATTCTTTATTGATGCGGGTGTTCCAGAGTCGGGTGTGAGCACAGTGGGTTTAGGCCACGTGGAGCTAGCAAAATGGCCGCCTCCTGCTATGCACGCCAGCCCTTCTCCAGGTCTTTCTAGGACGTGAAAGAGAAAGAGTGAAACCAGGAACAGCAGCTGGCTTTATAGGGTAAAAATGGAAGTGGCAAGTTGGGAATGGGATTGGCTAGGAAAGGGGGTGGAGAGAGGCAAAAGGCATGCTGGGAAGGTGGAAGCGTCCTTAGCAACTGTTGCGATGGTTTTAACTGAATTAGCAATACCCTGAGGGGTTAAAGTGGTGGGGATCTTTCAGGCAAAACAATGATTATGTAAATAGACCCCACAGCATCAGTGATGGAGCATGGAGCAGAGGGGGCCTGGCCGACAATGAGGCTCTGGGTTCTATCATCAGAAGCATCACCTGCCTCCCCCTCAAAAAAAAAAAAAAAAGTACTGTCAGTTTCTTAAAGCCATTCAATGATTACCATTATCCCCAGGTGGAAGGTCCAAACCTACATTGAGGAGTTTTTTCTGTCTTCTCACTTTCCTTGATGAGATTCAATTCCCCTTCTACATGTAATGAAGCTCCATGATGTTTGTTGCTTAATTTTAAAAAATAGATATTTTTTATTTATTATTGGATAGAGACAGAAATAAACTGAGAGGGAAGGGAGAGGTAGAGAGGGAAAGAGACAGGAAGATATCTGCAGCCCTGTTTCACCACTCTTGAAGCTTTTCCACTGCAGGTGGGGACCAGGTATTTTAACCTAGGTCCTCATGCACTGTAATGTGAGTGCTTAATCAGGTTAAGCCTGTCCCATGTTGCTGTATTTTTGATATCTAGTATGACTTTCTGGGGGGGCCTAATGAATGAACCTTATTTTGTACCTGCCTTCCCCCAACCCCAAGTACTAGAAATAATAGATGTTGGGTAGATAGACTATCCATAGCATTTTATTTATTATGTTTTTATATTCCTCGGTTAAAAAGGAACAGGAGGGAGCAGGGGAGAAAGAAGATCATGGTATATTTTGGGTGTTACTATTTTCATGTACTTCTTCGTTTTCCTGCAAATTCACATGTTCTCTAAACAGATCTTTTGAGATGAAAATTAAGTCAGTGAAAGAGATGTGCACATTCTCATTCTGAAAAGTTTAAGCAAGAATAAGTAAATAGTGTGCAATGAATAGCAACATACCCACACATACATTTTATTAATAGATATATGTCTTATGACTTTCTAATGTAATAATATATTTTGCTGAGATTTTCTGCATGGTTAATTTTCTTCTTCCTTAGTGATTCTCAGTCCTTGCTAAAAGAAAATGGATACCTGAGCCCTATCTAAGATGAGTGATACTAGGTGAGCATCCAACTGGGTATATCTTAAATGACTGCCAGATAATTTTGTTATTTGTCCAGGATTGAGAACTATGAAAACTATATTTGTATATTTGTAGACTGCACTTTATTTAATAAGTCTTACTAGTATAATGTATTTCCCTTTGGCCTTTAAGATTTTTTATTTTTTTTTACCAGAGCATTGCTTAGCTCTGGCTTATGGGGACTGTTGGGGACTGAACCTGGGACCTTTGGTACCTCAGGCATGAAAGGCTTTTTGCATAACCATTATGCTGTCTCTCCAACCCTTAAGATCATTTCTTATTTGAAAAATAGTTAAAACAATGCTGGTGGCCCACTCAAACACTATTAGGTATGGAGATAACTCTGGTACCAGAGTCCTTCCTTGAACCAGCACAGGAGCTGAATTAGTGAATTACAAATTACTATATTATATTTGCAATAATATAGACTCATGTAAAACAGGCACATGCCATAGACCCTGGAACTTCATGACATATAGTAACAGAATAAATGCAGTTGTGTGCTCTAATTGTGGAACATCTGACAGTTGCTTGGTGGAATAGATTTGAAAGTTGATGAATTCAAATGAAATCTTTCTTTCCTTTTCCCTAACCAAGTACATGAAAACTGAAGACATCTTAAGCATTCACAAGTAATTCCTCGCCTTTCTTTGGGGGTTTTTTAAACAATGAAGTATATATATTTAGAGAGGGGGAGAGAAAGATAGACACCTGCAGACCTGCTTCACCACTTGTGAAGTGACTCCTCTGCAGATGGGGAGCCTGGGGCTCGAACCTGGATCCTTACACTGGTCCTTGCACTTTGCGCCACATGCGCTTAACCCACTGCAGTTACTGCCCGACTCCCTATGAGGTTGTTTTTTAAAGTAGTACAAGATCTTTCCCAGAGCATGCTCAACTAGTGTGCCACCTCATTCCCTTAAGCATGGCTTGTGACACTATATGTATTTTTTGTTTGAAGAAGTTGTGTGAAAACTTTTTTTTAACTTTATTTTTATTTAATGGAGACAGAGAGAAATCAAGAAGGAAGGGGGAGATACAGAGGGAGAGAGACAGAGAGACAGCACTGCTTTACCCTTGTGAAGCTTTCCCCTGCAGGTAGGGACCGGGGCCTTGAACCTGGGTCCTTGTGCATGGTAATATGTGCACTGAACCAGGTGTGCCACTGCCTGGCCTCTTGAAAACTTTTCTAGAGCAAGTCAGGTTGTATAAAAATAGAGGAATAGAGATTTGCCTAAGGAATATTACTCTTTCTAATCAATTCACCCCAAAGATGATGGTGTGTGTGTCCAAGCATTCGATAAATTTATGCATTTTAGGGAAGTTGTAGGTTCACAGTAAAACTGAAGATTCCAGTGTTTGTATTTAGTTTCAGGACAGGTTTTTTCTGAAGGTAGTTCCCCCCCCCCCCCCCCCCCCAGCCAAAGCTAGTTCCTTCCCCGGAAGACTTATAGTCCCTGGCCATAATCCAGTAGTTCTGAAACTTGAGCTTGCGTGGAAATCACCCAGGAGGCTTGTTTAAAGACACAGATTGCTGAGCCCACCTTCAGAGTTTCTGAGTCAGTAGGTCTGAGTTGGGGTCTGAGCCTTTGCATTTCGAAAAGTTCCCAGGTGATGCTGAGGCTGCTGTTTCACAGACCACACTTAGAGCACCACTGCTCCATACAAATCGCTTGCTGGCTGACTTAGCAAGTCAAAGGACACAAAGCAAAAGCAAAACAAACAAGGACAACAAAAGATTTAACAGTGTTCTGTCAGGGTAGTCACTTTTTCTTTTGACTCATGCCTGGCTGGATTTCTGTGTTATTGGTCATAATCACAGCTGCTGTTGTTTGGATCTATTTTCAATTGTGTGCTCTTCCTGGAAGTTGTGTTCCGTATTAAAGAATGCATAGTTCAGGAGTAATGAGCAGTATTATGATCACTTGAACATGCTTTCTTTCTCCTTCTTCTTCTTCTCCTCCTCCTCCTCCTCCTCCCCCTCCCCCTCCCCCTCCCCCTCCCCCTCCCCCTCCCCTCCCCCTCCTCCTCCTCCTCCTTCTTCTTCTTTTGTATATGTGCTACCGAAGCAAGCACTGAACATGCTTCCTAAAGCTGGGTCACTCTGATTACCATTTTTACTACCTCTAACTATAGAGAAGACTGATTTAAGAAACTGAAACTGGGGGTCGGGCACAGCGGGTTAAGCGCACATGGCAAAAAGCACAAGGACCAGCATATGGATCCCGGTTCAAGCCCCTGGCTCTCCACCTGCAGGGGAGTCCCTTTACAGGTGGTGAAGCAGGTCTGCAGGTGTCTGTCTTTCTCTTCCCCTCTCTGTCTTCCCCTCCTCTCTCGATTTCTCTCTGTCCTATCCAACAACGAACGACATCAACAATAACAGTAATAACCACAAGGCTACAACAACAAGGGCAACAAAAGGGGGAAAATATGGCATCCAGGAGAGTGGATTCATGGTGCAAGTACTGAGCCCTAGCAATAACCCTGGAGGCAAAAACAAAACAAACAAACAAAAAAAAACCCCTGAAACTGTAAGATACACATTAACTGCTGTTTGAGAGCAGTAAGAGATGAAAGAGGCTATGATTTGTCTCAGCTACCAACAATTTGTCTTCAGAAACCATGACAGCTACCTCCTGATTTCCATTATGCAGTGAGATTGCAAATAACATTCCACTGCTGCCTTAATCAATAGAGGGTCAGAAGAGGCTCTTCTTTCCTTATGGTGGGGGTGAAAAGGGCCTATTTACCCATTTAATTGCTATAACACTTTTTTTTGGGGGGGCCGGGGCAAAATACACATCTCTTTTAGCTGTAATTAGGACTTTTCTCTATATCTCTCAGTACTTTTCTATTTTGCATTCTTAAAACATAAAACGACACGTGTATTTTTTTTTTTTTTTTTTTATGTATTTCAAAGACACCAGAAACACCAGAGTGATAGAGTGGAGAATTAGTACCATTCAAATCCACCATCATCACTTTGCAGAACAAGATCTATCTCAGCATTTTGCTGTTAAGCCCAGGAAGCTAATGGGCATGTGTTCTCAATGCTAACCATTAGTCTCAGCTCCATCTGTACTTGGGGAGGTGGGATTCCTTGGCACAGTGCACCCCAAGATCTGTTGCTTGGCCCCAGCTTCTGAACCATCAAGGATCTGCCTCTGTGTCCCTCACTGTCCCACACAGGACTCTCTTGGGATGTGAGACTACGGATATAGTTTTGCTGCTGCATCTCATCCTGCTTCCTTTCCCAGAGACTGAAAGTGAAGTCCAGCTCCGGCTATTTCTTACATTTTAAATCTCCATATTTACATTGTGACAATTCTATATATTAGAGTCCTCCAAGTGATTTATCATCCCTGCTCTGAGATAGTTTGTATTTATAGTGTTTATAAAACAAATAGCATGCCATAGTTCTGCAGCTCTGTTATATAGATACTGTAACTTACAATATTTATCATCTCAAGCTATTAAAGTTATAGATTATTGTAATGTGCTTATCTGGTGGTATTAAGACTTTTGAGTAAAACTGATTACTTTGAGTTATGTGAAACAGATCAGGTGCTGTAGTCAGACTGCCAGGTTTAAAATTCTATAATGCTGATTAGCCGTATCACTATCACTATGAGCATGCTAATCAATCTCTCTAAATCCTTTCTGTAAAGAGTAGATAGTGATAGTGTCTCCTAAGTTTTTTGGTGAAGATAAATAAGATAAAGGGTATAGAATTTTAAAAAATATTTATTTAATTTATTTATTCCCTTTTGTTGCCCTTGTTGTCTTATTGTTGTAGTTGTTGTTGGATAGGACAGAGAGAAATGGAGAGAGGAGGGGAAGACAGAGAGTAGGAGAGAAAGATAGACACCTGCAGACCTGCTTCACCGCCTGTGAAGCGACTCCCCTGCAGGTGGGGAGCCGGGGTTCGAACCGGGATCCTTATGCCGGTCCTTGTGCTTTGTGCCACCTGCGCTTAACCCGCTGTGCTACAGCCCGACTCCCAATTTTTTTTTTTTTTTTTTTTAAGGTAGAGACAGAGCCACAGAGAAAGTCAAAAAGTCCACAGGACCAAAGCTTCCTTCAGTGTGGTGGGAGCCAGGGCTCAAAGTTGGGTTGCACACATGGCAAATTAGCACACTATCCAAGTTAGCTTTTTAAAAATTTATTTAAGAAAGGAGACATTAACAAAACTGTAGGATAGGAGTGGTACAACTCCACACAATTCCCACCACCCAATCTCCATATCCTATCCCCTCCCCAATAGCTTTCCTATTCTATATCTCTCTGGGAGCATGGACCCAGGGTCATTGTGGGTTGCAGAAGGTGGAAGGTCTGGCTTCTGTAATTGCTTCCCTGCTGAACATGGGCTTTTTGGCCAGTCCAAAGGGCGTAGAATCTTAAGCCAGACCACAACACAATGTCAAACTATGTTTGTTATGATGATGATAATGAGGATGAAGATACAGATGGCTGAATTGTACCTCTCCTCCAATTCTCAACCATTATTGCTAACTTGCCCTGTTTTGCAAGTACCTAAGAAACAAATGGATAGGAGTAACAAACAAATGGATAGACTCTGACAAGGTTATTTAGTTTGCCTGGAGGCAGAACAAGAGATTGGGACTTCATAGACCCCACCCACCACCCTTCTGAGCAAATGGTGCACTGCTAACCTTTCCCTGAGGCATGCGTTAGTTGATCAGAGTTGGTTTTATTTATAATGAGGAAATGATTGGATTAAGTGAGCTGTACTAAAGTTTAATGTCTGAGCACACAAGTGACTATAGGATACAGTTTTGGAAAATTCCTGTTCCTCTGGACTTTCTCCCCAGTTTTCCAGGTTTGATGGTATAAGAGTAGCAGTGATTGAGGATGAAAAATTGTTCACCCCCCCAGAGATGGATGGCATCCTTTAAGCCTGTCTTTTAGGTTAGAATTGCCTTTCTTGGGGGCTGGGCAGCAGCTCAGCGGGTTAAGCGCACATGGTGCAAAGCACAAGGGCCTGCTTAAGGATCCAGGTTCGAGTCCACAGTTCCCCACCTGCAGAGGGGTTGCTTCTCAAGCAGTCAAGCAGGTCTGTAGTTGTCTGTCTTTCCTCCTTTCTGTCTTCTCCTCCTCTCTTTATTTTTCTCTGTCTTGTCCAACAACAACAACAACAGCTATAACAACAATAACAACCACAAGGGAAAAATAGCCTCCAGGAGCAGTGGATTCGCAGTGCTCGCACCCAGCCCCAGTGATAACCCTGGAGGCAAAAAAAAGAATTCTTTTTCTTTTCTGGATTAGGTACAACGGCGTAATATAGGTTGAAACATAGGCCAATTATGGATAAAGAGAACTACCCTTTAATTGAAGGAATAAATTTTCTCTCACTTGGGGATGTTCTATACAACATTTATTCCTATCACTCAAGACACATGTCAGAAATAAAAGCACTAAAGGAACTTATAGGTGACCAGGTGGTGGTGCATTCAGTTGAGCACACATGTGACCAAGTTCAAGGACTGGGGTTCAAGTCCTTGGTCCCCACCTGTAGTGGGGGAAGCTTCAGAAGTGGTGAAGCAGTGCTGCAGATGTCTCTTTTTCCCTTTTTATCTCCCCCTTCCCTCTCGATTTCTCTGTCCTATCAAATAAAAAAATATGTATTTAAAAGGAACTGACATTGGGTAGAGGAGACAGCATAATGGTTCTACAAAGAAACTTGTGCCTGATGCTCCAACGTCCCAGGTTCAGTCTCCTGTACCACCATAAGCCAGTGCTCAACAGTGCTCCTCCCTCGCCCTCTCCTTCTCTCCCTTTCTCTCTCTTTTACCAGAGTGCTATTCAGCTCTGGCTTATAGTGGTGCTGGAGATTGAACCTGGTACCTCAGAGCTTTATCTATGAGAATATTTTTGCATAACCATTATGCTATCTATCTGTATCTCTCACTAAAAAAAAAAACCAGCAAAATAAATATGAAAAAAATTACAGGTATTTTCTTTAGAAATCTCAATAATTTGGAGGACAACAGAGACATAGGACTAAATATATCCAATGCTGCCCCACATGATGTCTTTTCTTGCTCTGTTTATATATGCTTTTGTATTTACCTGTGAATAGTATAAGCAAATCCCTATAAATTATGCTTGGGTAAATTTCTGTTTTAATCAAACATGGTTAACTTCAAATGTAAAAATATTTCTCAGGAGAGAGAGATGTTATTTATGTAAGGCAAAAATCTGTGGGCTAGCTAGGAAAGACCTGTTGGGGCCAAAAATCCATCAGAATGCTGTGTGATGCTGCATAGCTCTTAGTATGGTCCTTTACATTTATAACTGTTGGGGATCGGGCACTTAGCGCAAAGCACAAGGACCAGCATAAGGATGCCGGCTCCCCACCTGCAGGGGAGTCGATTCACAGGCTGTGAAGCAGGTCTGCAGGTGTCTATCTTTCTGTATCGTTCCAATTTTTAGGATATGTGCTGCCGAAGTAAGCACAAAGTGTCTATCTTTCTTTCCCCCTCTCTGTCTTCCCTTCCTCTCTCCATTTCTCTCTGTCCTATCCAACAGCGAATGACATCGACAACAATAATAACCACAACAAGGCTACAACAACAAGGGCAACAAAAGGGGGGGATGGCTCCAGGAGCAGTGAATTCATGGTGCAGGCCCTGAGGCCCAGCAATAACCCTGGAGGCAAAAAAAATTATAACTGTTAATTTTTTTTTTTCTCACCAAGAGAACCAGACTAGGGTGAATATAAGTGTATTACCTGCTCATGCTCCCGTTTCAACTTACCATGTGAAGGAGGTAACAGTCAATCAATGACCCAGTAAGTATTTAGTCAGCACCCTGCAGCAGGTGTGTATGTTAACTATGAGAGAGCTAGATTTTTCTCAGCTTTCATATTGCTTCGAGTCTAGTTGGGTTTAAATCAGTGACATATATACATTAACAGAAAGGATACGTAACGGTGCAATAAAGGCTAGAGTGTGGCTCCTAGAATTGAAAAGTCTTGTTTGATCCAAATTAGAAACTGTAGGTTTCAGTCTAGGTTGTGCTACAGTGTGGGTGTGGGCAGGCCCTGGAGACAGGAGTCTCCATGAATAAGCAGGTCAAGATGGGAAGGAAGGGCCTCCAGGCTTCAGGACTGACTCCTTGACCTTTTGGCCTGATGTCCCTGAGGGCTCTGAATCATCTTGAAGACAGAAGCAAGTAGGAACTTAATTCCTTCTTCATAACATCGCTCTGCTGTGGCAAAACTTTATTATTAGTAGTATTTTCAAGTAAATTCTTTTAAAAAATTGTTACTAATTTATTTATAAAATAAAAAATATCGGGAATTGTGTGGTGGAGCAGCGGGTTAAGCGCACATGGCGGAAAGCGCTCGGAACAGAATCAGGATACTGGTTCCAGCTCCAGGCTCCCCACCTGCAAGGGGGTTCACTTCACAGGCAGTGAAGCAGGTCTGCAGGTCTGTCTTTCTCTCCCCCTCTCTGTCTTCCCTTCCTTTCTTGATTTCTTTCTGTCCTATCCAACAACAATGACAGCAACAACAACAACAACAACAACAATAATAACAATGACCACTATAAACAACAAGGGCAACAAAAGGGAAAAAAATAAAAAAAATTAAAATAAAAAAATATAGACAAAATCATAGGATAAGAGGGGTACAATTACACACAATTCCCACCACCAGAGTTCTCCATTCCATTCCCTCCATGGGAACTTTCCTATTTTTTATCCCTCTGGAAGTATGGACCCAGGATCATTATGGGCTGCAGAAGGTAGAAGGTCTGGCTTTTGTAACTGCTTTTCTGCTGGGCATGGACATTGGCAGGTTGATCCATACACCCAGCCCATTTCTTTCTTTTCCTAGTGGGGCAGGGCTCTGCTGAGGTAGGGTTCAAAGAATCTTTGGTGAGGGCCAAAATTCTTTATGGGGTGCAGAAGGTGAAAGGTCTGGCTTCTGTGTTTGGTTTTCTACTGGACATGGATGTTGGCAGGCTGATGCACACTCCCAGCCTGTTTCTGTCTTTCCCTAGTGGGGTAGGGCTCTGGAGAGATGAGGCTTTGAGACACATTGGTGAGGTTGTGTGTGACAAAACTTTAAAGGACCCCCCCCCCCCAACCTCCCAAACAGGGCAATGAACTCAGGATGACCTCTCTTATATGCAGTGTGTCTGCCAACAAAACTGTCTGTTCAGAGCAGGGGCACAGGGTGATGGGAGCTGAAAGACACTAAGAAGCACAGTGGGGACACAACCCTGGGGAGAGGGGGGATGCGACCCCACTCAGTGGCTTTTTATCAGCCCTTTCATACATGAGAAGAACACATCTGGCTACAAGTCAGTAATTACATAATGACATGATTAACAAGATACAGTGGATCCTAGGCCTGTACATAACATGTTTATTCATTAACATGTTATTCATCTATAACAAGATCATATTTGATCCTAGGTAGGAAGGCCTGACCAATTGCATTTATCTTACACAGTAGCACCTCCTAGTGGCATCTTTGGTGGATTGTCTCATTTTTTTGATATTAGGGAGAGACAGATAGAAATAGAGACACCATGGTAGAGCTCTACCATCAATAAAGCACTCCCAGCACCCACGGCCAATCCAGTCTTGCTCATGATTAGGCTTTCTCAGGTGGGCATTATCTCTGCAGTGTGAGCTATCTCCCTGGCCCTAAAGAAGGACTTTAAGAGTCTCCTAGGAAGATTCAAATGAGGACAAGTTAAGTTCTCACTGAACACAGAACTTGGGCCTTGATTAAAATCCAAGCAGTGGATATAGAGCACCCAGAGGTCAGAATTCTGAGCCTTCTCAGTCCAGAGCAGGGATGAGTGAGGGTAGTGAGTGACCCTGGGATTCAAGGAAGAAGCTAGAGGTACCAGGAGAAGCCCCTCCATCATTCCACTTTGGGAAGACAGGTAGATAACCTCCAACCAAAACATTGTTTTTCATTTGCTACATACCTGTCTTGGGTGTTCATATTCTTCCCATTAAACATGGGTAATACAGTTAATTGCTGAGAGAGAAGTTAAATACATTATTGGTGAATCAATTGTACTTGCTGTGTTCTATTAGAAAGCCTCTGTTCTTGAGGGGGGTCAATGTTTCTCTTGTCTTTTTTTTTTTTTTTTAAGTTTGTTATTAGAGATGGAGCACAGCTCAGCTTTGGCTTAAGGTAGCAATAGGGATTGAACTTGTGTCCTCTGGGGCCTCAATCATGCATATTCTATGCTCTAGCAGGATGAGGTATCTCCCCAGCCCTCTTTATGTCTTTTTTGACCTTCAAGTAAATAAGGGAGTAATCCTGTCTCTACTTTTTCTGTATCCTCAAGTGGCCACAGATTTTGGGAAAGTACAAGTTTGGAGCAGTTTTGATATTTGAAGTGTAAAGTGTTTTGGGTGAGGAAACTGTGCTGTTTGGAAAATGATAAAAATTATTTTTCTTCCTAATGTTGCTGGGCTTGAGTTTATGGTTTCTCTTTCCATATCTCTCTTTCTCTCTCCCTCTCTCTCTCTCCCTCTTCCCCCTCTCTCTCCTTCTATTTTAACTTTACTTGGTCAGAGAAAAATTGAGAAGGAAGGGTGATAGAGAGGGGCAGAGAGAGAGAGAGACAGAGAGAGAGCTAGCTCACCACTTGTGATGATGTTCCCCTGCATTTGGGGAAAGAGGGCTTGAACCCTAGTCCTTTTGCATGTTGACATGTGCACTTAATTGGGTGTGCTGTATGCTGCTGACTTGCCCCATAACCTTCTAATTTCTATGCTTGCTTGTTTGTTCACTGACTCAACACTACCTATTTTAATAGGGGCCTCCTTTTTTTTTTTTTTTATCATGCATGATGGAATTTTAAACACTTGATTCCCCCCCTTTTGCTTGAAGAAAGAAGATATTAGAAATTCACCTTTTTTATTTTTTAAGTTTGGCTTACTTGTTTTGTTGCTATTCATGCAGCTCAACAGCCTAGTGGGCTTTGCATGTATATAAATTAATATTTATAGGCGATGCCTTGCTGAAATTAAAATAGATTGAGTGGAGAATATTTTTTTTCCCACAGCTTCCCCCTTTAACAAAAATCAGATAACTTAGCACCACTCCTTTACTGAAAACCCCATCTGTCACATTCATGCTGATCTTTGCCAGCACTGTTCTGGGAATTATGGGGCTGAGGGTATACACCCGAAACAGCATGGCTCTCAGCATGTGCTGGGAGAATTGGGGTTTTAAACTTTGGACTTAAATTCACCCTTAAACATTTATTTGAATTATGAGAAGGCTCAATAAAAACCCATTTCTGCACTGTAATTACAGGTACACTTCAGCCTCTACTGATCAGGTTTAGGCTGTGCATGTAATAAAAAAAATTTAGGTATTAAATCAGTCATCTAAAATACTGATGAATAAATATTATTTTAACACCTTGTTTAAAAACATTTCATCGCATTTGAATTAATAGCATTAGTATTTCATTTCTAGTGAGATAGTACAAGTTTAGGGGTAAAATAAATGAAAAAATTGTAAATCATGCTGCTCACATTTGCATGATGAGAATTACCATTAACGAATCTGTGTCCAGTTAGAAAATGGTTCTTGTCAAAGGGGAAAACACAAAGTGGAACTTGGACTGGAGTTGGTGTATTGCACCAAAGTAAAAGACTGAGGTGGTGGGAAGGGGTGTTCAGATCCTGGAACATGATGGCAGAGGAGGAACTGGAGGGTGGGTTAGACTGTTAGGTGAGAAACTGAGAAATGTCACACATGTACAGACTACTACATTTTTTTTTTGCATTTTCTTTTTCTTTTTTTTTATTTAAGAAAGGAGACATTAACAAAATCATAGGATGGGGGGGGGTACAACTCCACACAATTCCCGCCACCCAATCTCCATATCCCATCCCCACCCCAATAGCTTTCCCATTCTCTATCCCTCTGGGAGCATGGACCCAGGGTCCTTGTGGGTTGCAGAAGGTGGGAGGTCTGGCTTCTGTAATTGTTTCCCGGCTGAACATGGGCGTTGACTGGTCAATTGGATCCATACTCCCAGTCTGCCTCTCTCTTTCCCTAGTAGGGTGGGTCTCTGGGGAAGCGGAGCTCTAGGAATCATTGGTGGGGTCTTCAGTCCAGGGAAGCCTGGCCAAGATCCTGATGGCATCTGGAATCTGGTGGCATTTCCAGCAGTTGTTGTTGGAACTCAGACCAGTAGCTACTTCTCAGTCGTCATCTTGGCTCCGCCCGCCCCCCAGACTACTACTTTTTATTGTCGACTATAAACTGTTAATTCCCCCAATAAAGAAAAAAAAATTAAAACCTAAAAAAAAAATTTCTTGTGAAGGAAAAACACAATTTTGCATTGTATATTGTTTTAAATAACTCAAATCTGTTGCAGAGTTGCACTGTTTTCAAATATTAATGGATATTTTAAAAAGTACTTTAGGAAACTTATCATAAATTTGCTTTTTAAAGTAGTTATTTTCCCTAGTTCCCCCAATCCTTAGCATGATGGACCCTTAGCAATGGAAGAGATTTTTTAGACCCCATACTATATAGTCTGCTTTACAAAATAGAATCTAACCTATTAAAACACTTGGCAGGTAGAGAATTGGTGCTGTTATTTTTACTCTTGTATGTTTGTATTTTCTTCTACTCTAGAGAACAATGTTTTTCTTTTAATATATATTAAAGAGGCAAGAAGGCAGATAAGATAGGTAGATAAGCCATAACACAGAAACTTCCCTTCAATGCCGTAGGAGTCAGACTTGAACCTGGGTCACGAGCACGGCAAGGCAACATATTTTATCCTAGTGAGCTCTCTCACTGAACCTAGAGTGCAGTGCACTTCATGGCAGGAAACACGTCATCCTCATCTTTATGTCCTGCAGATATAATCCTTTGCACATAGCCAGTACCCAATGACGGAATCCTGAACTGGTCCAATTTAACATGATGGAATGTTAATAATTTCACAAACTGGCCCACTCCATTTTTGTAATGGCAGTACTTTTTTTTCTTTCTCCTGACTTGATATCTTCCACCTCCTTGAATCATTTTTAGGAGTGACTTTAACTCCAGGAAGGATAGGGATGCCCACCCACTCAGCTGGATCAGATGAAGCAATCCTGGTGCACAAGAGGGAGCAGATGTCACCACCAGTCACTGTTTCCCACTCACCTTCACTCCTTTTGTTCCTTAAGTTTTAAGTTCTCCAGGCTAGAGGTTGTTACTATTTTACCAGGTCGTGTGGTGGTGCACCTGGCTGAGCACACATCTTCTATGTGCAAGGACCGCTTGCAGAGAGGAGGCTTCACAAATGGTGAAGCTGGTCTGTAGGTGTCTCTCTTTCTCTTTGTCTTTGCTTCCCCTCTCAATATCTTTCTGTCCTATATAATAAAATACAAAAAAAGAAAAAAAAAGACTGCTGGGATTTGTAGTACCAGCACTAAGCTCCAGCAATAACCCTGGTGGTGATAAAATAATAATAATAGTAAAATAGTCACAGCACAGGGTTTAATCCTTACTGAGAGTTTCCTGTATGCTAGAAACCATGTTAAACATTTAGTATGCCTAGTCTAATATAATATTTTAAAATTATTTTTTATTTATTTTTTATTGGCTAGAGACAGAGTGAAACTGAAAGGGGGAGAAGGATAGAGAAAGAGAGACAGACACTTGCAGACCTGCTTCACCATTTATGAACGTTTCCCCCTGCAAGTGGGGATCAGGGGTTTTGAACCCAAGTCCTTGAACACCTTAGTGTGATGCACTTAACCAGGTGTGCTACCACCTGGCCCTCCAGTCTAATTCGATTTTTATTAGAGTTCTACTTGATTAGTATGACTTTTAGATCAAGAACTAGGGTATATCTTACATTATTTTGATAATTTATATAGAAAGTAAGTGGCCATGCCAAATTCAAATCATGGTTTGAAATGCTTTCAACTCTTGCTTTGTATGGTCTTGCATACAATGTGATTTCTAAACCTTTCTCTATGGCTTCCTTGTCCTCCTGCTATCAATAGGACTGTGTTCTCAGTTAAGTCTGGTTTTCCTTGACATTCTAAAAGATTGTTTTTGAGAAGGAATGTGAAGCCCTTGATACAGAAGGTGTCAGCTTTGCATACCCATACTCCTGGTAACTGGAATGGCAGGTGGATTGGCTAATACAATCTTGGTGGTCAGTGATCTTGACAGAAGCATTGAATTTGACTGTCCATAACTTCACGTGCTTTCTCTGCTCCTCAAGCTATGACACAGTTTCCTGGGAATTATTGGGAACTGTGTATCCCTCTAGCAACATTGGTGGGCACTTCCTGTGGTTCTAGATGGTGTGTGTGTGTGTGTGTGTGTGTGTGTGTGTGTTTTGGGGAGTACTGGGTAGGAAGAACTTATACCATTACAGATGGTCAAAGTAGTTTATTATTAGGGAAGTCTTCTTCTTCCTTTTTATTTATTTATTTAAAGGAAACACTGACAAAACCATAGGGTACAACTCCACACAATTCCCACCACTAGAACTCCATATCCCATCCCCTCCCTTTATAGCTTTTCCTATTCTTTAACCCTCTGGGAGTATGGACCTAGTCATTGTGGGATGCAGAAGGTGGAAGGTCTGGCTTCTGTAATTGTTTCTCTGCTGAACATGAGCATTGACAGGTCGATCCATACTCCCAGCCTATCAGGAAAGTCTTCTATAGAAGAAGTAATGTATCCAAAGTTTTTCTTGGAAGCTGATGAAAAGTGTGGTGAAACTACTTTGACTTTTGGAAGGCCCAGACTATGCAGATAAATATGTGGAGGTGGTACCTACTCCATTCCCACACTGAAAATATGACCATGACTGCACCTCCTCAACACATGGAATCAAGCTCCAGATCACATGAGAAGATGACAGAATGACCATGTTTATGTCTATGTCTGTATATGCCTATGTTTGTGTCTATATTGTCTATATCTATTTTGCCTCTAGGGTCATCACTGGTGCTCAGTGCCTACAATACAAATCTACAGCATCTATGGGCCATCATTCCCTTCTCCCTCATATTTTATCTGATAGGACAGAGAGAAATTGAGAGGGGAGGGAAGACAGAGAGGGAGAAAAGATAGACTTCTGCAGACCTGCTTCACTGCTTGTGAAGCATCCTCACTGCAGGTGGTGAGTGTGGGCATAAATCTGGGTCCTTGAGCATAGTAGTATGTGCACTTAACTGGGCACCACCTGGCCTCCAGTATATTTTTCTTCAGGTTCTTTTTTTTTTTAAATTTTTATTTATAAAAAGGAAACATTGACAAAACCATAGGATAAGAGGGGTACAGTTTCACACAATTCCCACCAGCAGAACTCTGTATCCTATCCCCTCCCCTGATGGCTTTCCTATTCTTTTTTTTTTTTTTTTATTGCTGGGCTCAGTGCCTGCACCATGAATCCACCGCTCCTAGAGGCCATCCCCCCCCCTTTGTTGCCCTTGTTGTTGCAGCCTCGTTGTGGTTATTATTGCCATTGTTGATGTTGTTTGTTGTTGGATAGGACAGAGAGAAATGGAGAGAGGAGGGGAAGATAGAGAGGGGGAGAGAAAGATAGACACCTGCAGACCTGCTTCACCGCCTGTGAAGCAACTCCCCTGCAGGTGGGCAGCTGGGAGCTTGAATCGGTATCCTTCCACCAGTCCTTGCACTTTGTGCCATATATGCTCAACCCACTGCACCACCACCCGACCCCCAGCTTTCCTGTTCTTTAACCCTCTGGGAGTATGGACCCAAGGTCATTGTGGGATGCAGAAGGTTGAAGGTCTGGTATCTGTAATTGCTTCCCCCATGAACATGGGTATTGACAGGTCAATCCATACTT
Organism: Erinaceus europaeus; assembly: GCF_950295315.1. Classification (NCBI taxonomy): domain Eukaryota; kingdom Metazoa; phylum Chordata; class Mammalia; order Eulipotyphla; family Erinaceidae; genus Erinaceus; species Erinaceus europaeus. Next base: position 97,747,301 of record NC_080169.1, on the reverse strand, counting down.
CCAGTTTATCTCTCTCTTTCCCTAGTGGGGAAGGGCTCTGGGGAAGTGGAGCAACAGGACACATTGGTGGGGTTGTCTGTCCAGGGAAGTCTGGTTGGCATTGTGCTAGCATCTTGTGGTTGACAAGAGAGTTAACATACAAAGCCAAACAAATTGTTGAATAATTATGAACCTAAATGCTGGAAATACTGTGAAAACCAGGTTGAGCATGCTGAGGAAACGAATCTCCCTGTCAGACTCCCTCTTGCTAAGGCTGAGCTGGGGAGGAATATGGGTCTCAGTTTTCACTTGTCTGTCAGCTACTCCCTGTCTCCAGAAACCCTGCATTTTTCTGCCTCCAAGGGCTCAGCATTCCTTAAAACATTAATCCAGCTCTGCATTCCTTGATACAATGGCCCGCTCTCTTATTATCTACATATCAATGTTCTGCTTTGTCTAACAAATGACTTAAGGTCTCCTCCCTATTTCCCCACCCATTCTGCTCATTTGATATATTCTTTTCCTACCCTCAAGACTGCAGGGTATTATTAATCCTACTAGTTAAACCCCTTTCAGCTGTTGCTAAGGAAGTTCCTACTTTTCCCAGCCCCTTTTACCTTTCTCCGCCCCTTTCCTAATCATGTATGGTATTGTGAAGCCACTTCTGTTTCCGACTTGGGACTTCCATTTTCTGGCCTGGAAGAGTACACTCGCTCAGATTGGGATCCTCATGCCAGCCCTTGCTCTTTGCACCATGTGCGCTTAACCCTTTGTGCTACAGTCCGACTCTGACTTTGGAGCACTCAGATGAATAAAGATTTGAACCGCCTTGCCACCACCAACTCGATTCCTGGGTCATCTCTCTCACACCACTAGCCTGACACCTAAAGGCTGGAATATTGTAGATGAAGATTTGGGTTCTCCATTTTGAAGATAGCTAGTAGGCCTATTTTAGTTAAATTCCAAAGGGCCTGTAGCTATACTATTTTTTTTCTTCCCCTGAGCCTGAAATCTTATATGACATGGATCCAAGTCATTGTCTGGGGAGATGATGTCATGGCTGTAAAAAGGACCAGAAAGCTGGATCAGTGAAAAGAGTAACTCCCTAATATGGGGTAGGGTTATAAATATTGTTGACTGTAAACCCCATCGATTTGATGTTATCTGGGGCCCATAGTTAACTTAGGAGCCTGTGTGACCTTTGCATCTCTCTAGAGCTGAGCTCACATTCTGTGGTCATGAATAGGAACATTCCATGCTGCCCCAATATTGACCCATCTTCCTCAGGTGTAGCATACAGTATGTTCTCCAGCCTCCCTTCAGAAGATGGAACATTCTCTAACCATTGTTGATCCAAGTTGAGGGCAAGGTCCTATGGGGGCCCACAAAGGGGTATTTTTTGTTGTTCCAGATAGAAATGACTGGTAACAATGGAGAGAGGGATTTATTCGAGGTCTAGGCCCATCAAGTCTGTTTGGGAATATCAGGACTCCCCGATTAGGGCCCCAGCTGGTGGAATGGCCTGATAGTGACTAAAGAGTCATCATTAAAGTATGCCAGTCTCTTGCCCTTATTTAGGTTTTGCAATTCTTGCTTTGATAAGGTTAGCTTTGGAGTGAGTGAGGGAACAGTAATAGGAAGTAAGTGAGGAGGGTATCTAAGTCTAATTAGACACTATTTCATTATGAACTTGATACTAATTCACTACAGACTGTTGTGTATTTTTGCTTTCAGGTATATATTTTGCCCTGATTCATGGGTACATGTGAAAATATGCTCTATCTTATGGGACCTGGCCTGTTAGGACTTTGTTAGGAAGTGAACCTCCTGGAATGGAATTAGAGAATACCGTGAAAGGAAAGGTCTCACCTGAGTGATGAGGGTGAAGGGGTTGGCATTCCATGCCTGACGTCTCTGGACACAGTCTGAAACGAAGCATGCTGAGGTGGTACTCATTGCATTGATTAGTTCTGGGCTAGCGTGGGGGTGCCTCTCCCTGGGCACGTACTCTCTGGGTTGGAGAGAATGCGACTGGAGCCATCCTGGGCTGCTACTCACTCAGCAGCATGAGGGAGATGACTCAGGAACCAAACACGTGGCACAAGGCAATGCAATATCTTTATTGATCAGAGAGCCAAGGCTTTTAAAAGGCAGACCTGGAAGTGGTAAGTCAGAAACAGAAATGGCTAGGAAAGGGGTGGGAAAAGGCAAAAGGGGGTTGGGAAGGTAGAAACTTCCTTAGCAACTGTTGTGAGGGTTTTAACTGGTAGGATTAATATTACCCTGCAGGCAGGGAGGGTCTTTGAGGGTAGAAAGAAGATAGATCAAAGGAATGGAATGGGTGGGGATCTTTCAGGCAAAACAGTGATTATGTATATAGGCCATAGTATCAGGTGCTTTGTGAGGCTCCTCACAATTTCCTGACAGATTTGACTGGTATCAGCAGATACAACATCAATTGGTATGAGTTGAGAGAAGCATGCAGGAAAGTGAGTCCAACCCCAGAGGTTCCAGGACTGGGGGAAATATAGGCTCTATTGTGGAAGTGGGAGGTTCTTGCTGTCTTAGGGTTTAAGAAGACAATAGCTAGTTATTGCTATAATCACATTGTTTGGCAATTGGTTTAACTTTGAAAAATCTCTTTGTTAGGATTTGCTGTATCATACACACCATCACCATATTTTATGTCCTTTGATATTATTTGTATATGACTATACCACTGGTTGCTTCTGTTCTCCCTAGATTAAGCTTTTAAGAGAGTCTACATATAAAAGACTCAGCCTATGTATTAAAAAGACTCAGTCTGTGCTTTAAAAAGTTCGAGACATTCAATAAGTTTTTCCCCTCTCATATTACTTAGTGATTTATATGACTACAAATTAATAGGAGTGTATATAAACATCATTCCCACCACCAAAAGACTGTGTCCCATCCCATCCTCCCTCCCCCCATTTCCCCTTGAAGTTGAACATCCACCCTCACCCTCAACCCAGGGTTTTCACTTTGGTGTCCTACTCCAACTTTAGGTTCTTTTTATTCAGTCCTCATTTCCACTGAGTCTTGTCTGTAATGAGTAGGGAGATATAATGATATCAAAGTTTGTAGGGTCTTGTCAGTTATTTCATTTTTATATATGTAAGGAGACACCAGATTCCTTTTTAAAAATTTATTTTATTTTTTATTTTGTTGAGCCTTTTTTCTTTCTATTTTCTTTCTTTCCTTCTTTTCTTTTCTTTCTTTCTTTCTTTCTTTCTTTCTTTCTTTCTTTCTTTCTTTCTTTTGTTAGTGATTTAATAATGATTGACAAGACTGTGGGATAAGAGGGTTACAATTCCATACAATTCCTACCACTAGAGTTCTGTATCTCATCCCTTCCATTGGGAGTTTCTCAATTCTTTATCCCTCTGGGAGTATGCACCAAAGATCTTTATGGGGTGCAGAAGGTGGAAGGTCTGGCTTCTGTAGTTTTTTTTTTTTTTCTGCTGGACATGGGCATTGACAAGTCAATCCATTTCCCCCAGCCTGTTTTTATCTTTCCCCAGTGGGGCAGGGCTCTGGGGAGGTAGGCTGCCTGCCCAGGGAAGTCAGGTTGGAATCATGGTAGCATCTGAAACTTGATACCAGATGTCCATGCCTATTTCTTAAAGAGAGAGAGAGAGAGAGAGAGAGAGAGAGAGAGAGAGAGAGAGAAGGAGAGAGAGGGAGAGAGGAGAGAGCACGTGGCTTCTTTTGGGGATAACCTTGGTTTTTGGTTCCTCCTGTCGCAGAACCTCTTTATGCTACAGTAGTGCCTCTACCATTGCACTGTTACCCTGGCTTCTTTTGTTTTAACATATTGTAAAATATTTTTTTTTTTTTTCTGAGAGAGACAGGCACATGCGGTATAGAGAATTGATCTGGCAGTCTCAGGTCTACAAAGCTTATATCTCTGTTAACCTGGCTTTTTATTCCACCCAGGGGCTTATTTAACCTAAGTTAGGAATTGTTTGGTTATACCTTTACTTTGAAAACACCTTTGATCTTTTTAGAGTTCCTCTAGGTTTTCCTATTAGATAACAGCTTTTTATACCTTTTGTTTCCATGGTAATAGATTCCAGAACTACTTTAGAAAACCACCTAGCTTTTTGTGCTGGTGGAAAGTTGGAGCATTATGGACTAACAATAAATACCAGCCCACTTGTAAGAGAACTGTTTGGTAGAAATATTTTCAAACCATGGTCATGAACTATAATGAACTATATTTAAATGAACTATATATAAATATTTTCAAACCATGGTCATGAACTATAACTATAATGGGAATATAGCTATCTATCATCTTTTTTTTTTTTTTCCACTGCAATCAGCAGAATTTGGGAAGTGAATCCCTCATTGCAGGCAAATGGCTTGGGAGCATTAGCATAAAATTTAGTGTTCACTAATCAACTCAGTGCAGAAAGAGCCAAATGAACTTGAGGCAATAATTTCATATTTAGCACTATAGATAAGAAGCCATTGAACCCTATTTCTGAATTCTCAGTAACTGCCGGACTAGCTTCGCGGGTGGGAGACAGATGACCAGGGACTCATGGGACTCATGGCTGAACTTGAGGCAATAATTTCATATTTAACACTATAGATAAGAAGCCATTGAACCCTATTTCTGAATTCTCAGTAACTGCTGGACTAGCTTCGCGGGTGGGAGACAGATGACCAGGGACTCATGGGACTCATGGCTGAGTGGTACGCAGATCCGTCTTTATTCATGCAGAACGCAGCACAAGCCAAACTATCTAAAACTATCTATAATCACAATCCTGTACATATATATATATATATATATATACTCGCCAAGTAGGGTGAAAACAGGATGTGACGTAGAGAGGGTGGAGTGAAAAGTGACTGGTGCAAATCAGGGTGTACTGCGAGAGAGGGCGGAGCAAAAAGACATCATGAACCAGTGGGGATTAAACCAATGCCCTGCAGGCAGGGTAGTGCTTAGTTAACAGTGGTTTATGTAAATAGACTACAGTGTTAAGCAGGGGGGATTAAACCAATGAAACAGAAGGGGTCTTAGAAGCATACCAACAAGCAACCATACTGAATTTTTACAGTGCCAGGTTTGTTCTTTTGGGAAATTGAAGGACGTAGGCAGATGAGAGTCTTCTTTGGGTTGTTTGCCTTTTGGTGAAAGGAAGGTATTATTATTATTGTTATTGTTATTATTATTATTATTACAGCATCTGCCTGGTATTGTCTGCAAATACACCTTTTAGAAATTTGGTACATACTGCAACTCAACTGAAAAATCTATCAGAGTTGGAGAAAAAGAGGGCCAATGTAAAAAGCAGAGATTTTTTTTTTTCCTGGAAAAAATAAACCTTCTTTTAGAAAAATTCCTAGATTTCTGAGTACGTGAAAGGAGGAGTGATATTAGTTGCACTTCAACCCTGCCTGCCCTTTCAACCCTCTTCTTTGTAATCTAATAATAAGGGAACAGGGAAGACAGTGGAAGGGAGAGTGGAAAGGCAGATAGGAGGCATAAATGCCAAGCTGATTGTGTTTATGTCAGAGGAGAGAATGAATTAAAGCCTCCCCTTTGGAGTGCAGTATGAATTTTAATGTTTAAAACCACCAGCGTCATTACTTAATTTTTAAAATTTATTTTCCCTTTTGTTGCCCTTGTTTTTTATTGTTGTTGTAATTATTGTTGTTATTGATGTCGTTGTTGTTAGATAGGACAGAGAGAAATGGAGAGAGGAGGGGGAAGACAGAGGGGAGGAGAGAGAGAGAGAGAGAGAGAGAGAGAGAGAGAGACACCTGCAGACCTGCTTCACCACTTGTGAAGCGACTCCCCTGCAGGTGTGTGTGGGGGGCTCCAACTGGGATGCCACATGCGCTTAACCTGCTGCTGCGCTACCACCCGACTCCCTTTCTTTACTTAATTTTTGAAACAGAGTTGGTTTTCAAGAGTGTACATACTTTAGGCGTACACTGCCCCCTCTCATCAGAGCGAACATTGCCACGCCACAGGCCTAAAACTAAGGTGCCATGACCCCTTCCTCACCTCGCACTTGATACCTTCTTTCTCTTCTACTTTGGAGGGTTTGCTTTTGTTTGACTTCCTTGCCTTGGTCTGTTTCTCTGCTTCCACATAATGAAACAACACCATCATCAAGGCAATTAAAATGCTTTCATGTTGAATTGATTAAAATTACATTTGGAATAATGAATGACACGTCATGTACAAATACCCAGGCACACTTCTCTTTTATTAAAAGTGTTCAAATAAAGAAACAACAAATGGGAAGTCTTCAGAAGCATTCCCCCTTTTTTTTATTTGTGACTAATAGTGGGTTATAAGATTGTAAGATTACAGTGTATAGTTCCACACCACACCCACCGCCAAAGTTCTGTGTCCCCACACTCCCACCTTCCCCAAATAATCACTATAGTGCTCACAAGTCTTAGAAACAGTTTGTTTGCAGAAGCATTTTTCTAGGAGACACAAGGTGGGAGTGTCAGAAACACAGGACCAGCAGGTCCTTTGACATGGTTTACTGAGACCTGAGCTTCCCCACCTACCTGGAAAAACTCAAGGCTCTAATAAAATCAAAGGGAGGCTGAACTCTGGAACTCAGTGTTCATTTTCTTCTTACTATTTCTAAGACTGAGGTTATCTGCTAAGGCAGGTCTTTATATCTGACACGAAAAGTTTATAAAGGGCAACTGATTTTGAATCTAACATGTTTCTTTAGGCATTTGGCATTGTGGCTTTGTATTGCCTTTCTTGTTTCTTTCTCTTGTCCAAGCTGTATCAGATCTTTATTAAAAAGCCACTAAGGGGGAGTTGGGCAGTAGCTCAGTGGGTTAAGCGCATGTGGCGCAAAGCACAAGGACAGGGATGAGAATCCCTGTTCGAGCCCCCGGCTCCCCACCTGCAGGGGAACCGCTTCACAGGCCATGAAGCAGGTGTGCAGGTGTCTATCTTTCTCTCCCCCTCTGTCTTCCCCTCCTCCCTCCATTTCTCTCTGTCCTATCCAACAACAATGACATCAACAACAATAACTACCACAACAATAAAAACAAGGGCAACAAAAAGGAAATAAATAAATAAAAGAAAAAAGAATAAAAAAAATAAAAAGCCACTAAGGGGGACAGGCAGTGGCTTAATAGGTAGAGTGCTTGTGTTATCATTTATGAGGAACCACATTCAAGTCCCTATTTCTGTCTGCAGGGAGGAAGGTTCATGAGTAGTGCTGCAGGTGTCTCTTTCACTTCTCCTTCTCCCTCTCCGCCCCTCCCCTCCCCTTCCCTCCCATCCCCCCTCCCCTCCCCTCTCCTCCTCCCTCCCCTCCCCTCTCCTCCTCCCTCCCCTCCCCTCTCCTCCCCTCCCCTCCCCTCTCCTCCCTCCCCTCCCCTCCCCTCTCCTCCCTCCCCTCCCCTCCCCTCCCTCCTCTCCTCTCCTCTCCTCTCCTCTCCTCTCCTCTCCTCTCCTCTCCTCTCCTCTCCTCTCCTCTCCTCTCCTCTCCTCTCCTCTCCTCTCCTCCTCTCTTCTCTCCTCTCCTTTCCTCTTCTCTCTTCTCCCTTCCCCACCCCTTCTTCTCTTTCTCCTCCTCCTCCTTTTTCTTCTCCTTCTTCTCCTCCTCCTACTTCTCCTTTCTTTGCCTCTCTCTCTCTCTCTCTGTCTGTCTCTGCCTCTATAAGAAAATAAATATCCTAAGGAACTCAACACATCCATCCAAAAAGATCTGTGTACACATATGTTCTTGGCAGCACAATTTGTAATAGCCAAAACCTGGAAGCAACCCAGGTGTCCAACAACAGATGAGTGGCTGAGCAAGTTGTATATATACACAATGGAATACTACTCAGCTGTAAAAAATGGTGACTTCACCATTTTCAGCCGATCTTGGATGGACCTTGGAAAAAATCATGTTGAGTGAAATAAGTCAGAAACAGAAGGATGAATATGGGATGATCTCACTCTCAGGCAGAAGTTGAAAAACAAGATCAGAAAAGAAAACACAAGTAGAACCTGAAATGGAATTGGCATATTGCCCCCAAGTAAAAGACTCCTGGGTGGGTGGGTGGGGAGAATACAGGTCCATGAAGGATGATGAATGACATAGTGGGGGTTGTATTGTTAAATGGGAAACTGGGGAATGTTATGCATGTACAAACTATTGTATTTACTGTTGAATGTAAAACATTAATTCCCCAATAAAGAAATAAATTAAAAAAAAAGAAAATAAAGAAAAAGACAAAAGCCTTTGGGATCAGTGGAATCATTATGCAGGCCCTGAGTGCCAGTGATAACATTGATGACAAAACCAAAACAAAACAGCCACTGAGTTGCATCCTCTGGATGTGTAGTTTGCAAGCACAATGGGACTGTTAACTTGTAAATGTATTTTAGAGGAAGGAATCTCCACTATGCTGAAGGTTAGTGGAAACCCAAGTCTTGGAAGCAGCCCCTTGGGGGTAAATAAGTAGTTTAGCCAGTTGACTTTCAGTAGAGTTTTCTACAGTGACCAGCACAAACATTTACCTGCACAGTGTAATCCCCAAGGCCAAGCTTTGTGGAATTGCTTGGAGAGTTTCTTCCTTGATTGATACCAGATGACAACCAGAGCAAGCACAGACCATGTCCCATTGCCTACGAAGTGAGCCTGGCATAAGAGATGGAGATTCACTTACCCCACAACCTTCTTACAACTCTCCTTTATCTTTCTCTTGTTTTCCTGTGTGCTGCTCAACTATCTTACAGAAGTCCATTTTGATTTAACCTGTTTTCGAGCATAGCTGTTTATATAACTTTTCTAGTGGTTGCTCTATGTGTTACATTAACATATTATACAGAATTTATCAGTCTAGTGTTGTTAACATTTTACCAACTTTATTTAAATGTAAAAAATTTCCTTCATCTTCCTCTGTATGATTGTTTAACATGTGTCCTCTGTATATGTTAAGTGCAACAGTTAGGGTTTTTTGATTTAATCATAAACCAGATTTGGAAAGTGAAAGATAAGTTTGCTGTATTTACATATATTTTGTTCTGTTTGTTGTTCTTTCTGTCTCCCCCTCCCTCCTCTTTTTTTGCCTCTAGGGTTATCGCTGGGGCTCAGTGCTTGCACTGCAAATCCACTGCTCCTGGAGGCTATTTTTTCCCTTTTGTTGCCCTTGCTGTCTATTGTTGTTATTATTATTGTTTTTGGATAGGACAGAGAGAAATGGAGAGAGGAGGGGGAGACAGAGAGGGGAAGATAAAGATAGAGACCTGCAGACCTGCTTCACTGCTTGTAAAGTGACGCCCCTGCAGGTGGGAACCCAGACCCTTATGATGGTGCTTTGCACCATGGGTGCACTTAAGCTACTATAGTACTTACTGCCTGGTGCCCTCTCCCTCTTTCTATATCTCCTTCCTCCCAATATCTCTCTGTTCTATCAAATAAAAATTTAAATTAAAAATACTAATAAAAAAAGAAATTCTATTATTCTAATTATTTCTCCTGTATAGTTAATGCATACTTTTCCTCTTGGTACTTTGAAGATTTTGTCTTTGTCTTTAGTTTTCGGAAGTGTGACTATGATGTACCTTCCTATGTATTTTTTGGGTATATCCTGTCTGGTGTTTCCTGAGATATCTGTATTTCTTTAAGTTAGATGGTCTTCAGCCATTATTCCCTCAAATCTTTGTTCCAGCCCCATCTTTTTTTTTTTTTTTTGCCTCTAGGGTTATTGCTGGGGCTCAGTGCCTGCACCACGAATCTACTGCTCCTGGCGGCTATTACTTTTTTTTTTTTTAAATTTATTTAAGAAAGGAGACATTAACAAAACCGTAGGATAGGAGGGGTACAACTCCACACAATTCCCACCACCCAGTCTCCATATCCCATCCCCTCCCCTGATAGCTTTCCCATTCTCTATCCCTCTGGGAGTATGGACCCAGGGTCGTTGTGGGTTGCAGAAGGTGGAAGGTCTGGCTTCTGTAATTGCTTCCCCACTGAACATGGGCGTTGACTGGTCGGTCCATACTCCCAGTCTGCCTCTCTCTTTCCCTAGTAGGGTGGGTCTCTGGGGAAGTGGGGCTCCAAGACACAATGGTGGGGTTGTCTGTCCAGGGAAGTCTGGTTGGCATCATGCTGGCATCTGGAACCTGGTGGCTGAAAAGAGAGTTAACATACAAAGCCAAACAAATTGTTGACCAATCATGGACCTAAAGGCTGGAATAGTGCAGATGAAGTGTTGGGGGGTACTCACTGCAGACTCTTGTGTACTTCTGCTTTCAGGTATATATTTTGCCCTGGTGAAGGGGAGGGTGGACATTCGGCTTCCCAGGGTGGCGGGGGTGGGGTTGGGGTGGGAGGGATGGGACACAGTCTGGCAGCTATTTCTTTTCCCCTTTTGTCGCCCTTGTTGTTTTATCGTTGTTGTGGTTATTATTATTGTTATTACTGATGTCGTCATTGCAGGATAGGACAGAGAGAAATGGAGAAAGGAGGGAAAGACAGAGGGGGAGAGAAAGATACCTGCAGACCTGCTTCTCCACCCGTGAAGCCACTCCCCTGCAGGTAGGGAGCCTGGGGCTGGAACTGGGATCCTTGAATCCGCCCTTGTGCTTTGTGCATTGCTCACTTAACCCACTGCGCTACAGTCAGAACCCCCCCATCTTTATTCCCCTTTCCAGTTGCAAGTCAGAGGATCTAAATATGAGATTTTTGCCATAATCCCATAGCTTTCTGATGCACTGCTCTTTTTCTTATTTTGTCTGATTTTTCTTTATTGTTTAAATTGGGTAATTTCTATTTTTATGTTCAGATTCACTGACTCTTTCCTCTGTCCTATTCTTTTTGTTATTGTGGTCACTCATTGATATTTTTTTCTTCAAACTTTTACCTATGGTATGCTTTAATTTCAAAAAAAATCCACCTGGTTATTTTTTTATATAATTTATGGGAATTTCTACTTCTTTGACAAATATTTCTTGTTTTTAATTTTTAAAAAATGTTTGTGGTCCCAGAAGTTTGGTGGTGGGTGACTTTCATGCACCATGTATGGATGTGAAATTACACCTTGAAATCTTAGTTATGTAAAACAAACAACCCCCCCCACCTTTTAAATCATTAATAAAGAAACTCAAATTAAAATAGTGTTTGTGGTCTCATTTGTTAAGTGCACGTCCCAGGTTTAATTAAGCTTAGCCTCCACTGCTCTCAAGGAAGCTTCAGTGCTATAATATCTTTCTTCTTTCCTCTGTCTCTATTTTTTTCTATCTAAAAAAAATGGCATTGAGCAGTGAAGCTCAGGTAATGACTATATCAAAAATTAAAGGAATGTTTGTAGTTGAAGCTGGTACTACTCAGTGGTCCAGAGAGACATCACACCAGGTAGGGATGTGTCTTACCATATGTACAGCCTCAAGTTTGAGCCTTGATATCATATGGGAGGTTCCAAAGCCATGGGGGGGCATTATGGTGTCCCCCTCCCCCAAATGAAAAAGAATTCACCCAGGAGCTGGTGAAATTGTGCATGCCTGAGGTCTTGACTCTGCAAAAAGAAGGGGAGGAAACAGGGAGAAATGAAAGGAGGAGAAAAGAAGCTGGAACCACTCTAGCTTTAAGAAAGAGGGGTACTTGGACACTGCCCCCCCCCCCCCCCCCCCCGCATTGAGCCCACTGTCACTCCTGGGTGTGGTTATAGTTGGGTAATGATGGTGAAGTTTTGACTTTCTGGCAGTCACTTCTGATAACGTTCTGAAAAGACTTTTGCCTAGAAGAAATAGACATGTATCCTCCTCATTTAAGATTTTTCTGAGATCATCTGGAAGGGGTGCTTGAAAACCTTATTATAGTTTGGTCTTCTTTCCAGACCTTTAATGGTATAATGGGATTTTTATGTGATGTTTGATAAGAGAAATAATAGTCTATTTTCTTTTCTATCTATTGACAAAACAGTTGAGACGGCCTCTTTGGATATAGAGAGTTGTTTTCTATATTTATTTATTTATTTATTTATTTATTTATTTATTATTCCTTTTGCTAGTTCCAGGTTTCTGGGTTCTCCAGTATCTAGTCTGGGGTAGATAAGAAAAATGTGTGATACAGTCTCATCCTTTTTGACTAGAGTAGTGTTCCATTGTATACATTCCTCACAACTTCTTTATCCAGTCACCTGAGATTGTATCACTGGCAACAAAATGGATAGAACTGGAGGTGATTATGTTAAGTGGAATAAGTAAAGAGGTGAAAGCAACTATCAAATGGTTTTGTTCATTTGGAATAAAGATGAATAATGCAAATGAACTGGAAAAATTTAATCAAACATCTTTTGTTCTTTGTGAGAACTAAGAACCAGCCTCAAATATATAAATGATAGGGAAGATTTGGTGAAATGATTTAATCACGTTTGTGTTTAGACAAATCTGGCTTCATACTCTATTTCGACCATACTGCAATTACATAGCATTGCCATGGTATTCAATCTTCTCGAGTTTCATTGTTTCTACTTATCCTGAGGATTGGAAATGACATATTTGTGGTGCTTGGTATATATTAGGTGCTATAAAGAAAGAATGGTTATCCTTGTTATAAACAAGGGTAGATATTCTTCATATATGGTGTCAGCCATTTGACCTTTACCAGGACAGAAATAGTTCCAAACTCAGTGAAAATGCTGATTTATGTAAACAAGTTAAATGGTAAGCTTTGGGAAATGATGTCTTTTTTTTTTTTTATCCACAATACAGCATCCAGATAAGAACATCTGAGTTAGAATGCAGAGTAAAAGTAATGATTTCTCTAGGAAGTGGAGAAAAGTCATTTCAAAAGCCATCAGTGATTTTTTTTTTTTTTGTAGTGTTGTAAAGAAACTTCATTCTCCATTTAAGAGATTTCACATTGCAAGAAGCAACTCAAGAGACCTTGGAGGAGGTTTCTCTGCTTGTGAAGGAGAACCAGAATTATGAGTCATTCTTAGTATTTTAGGCAATGTTCTGGTGCTGATAACCTCAGCGTGATTGTTCATTGACTTCGGAATGTGTCTTTCAGCTCCTAACTACAAATCAGGTGAAAGCTGAGAAAGCAGGAAGGAGGGGCTTGGTATTTTTCCCAGGAGGAAGGCTGGATTTCTAAGCTGGAAGGGACAAAGTGGTCTGTCTATTTCTGGCTTTCTGAGTCACTGAGCTCAAAGCTGATAGCCTCTGGACAAGGGTAGTGCAAGAGACCTTTGGACCATTGTAGAAACTGAGCTGACATGCCAGCTGGAAGCACTTGTGCAGAGGTTTTTCTAGACAGGGGATTCTTATGTAAGTGACTCATTATAGACCATTCGTTGGTGAAAGGATGTGGTTCCATGTGGAATCTAGTGTCAGCCAGTTCCTGTTGATGTTTTGTAGCATCAACTGTATCCAAAGTCAGTTGGTCTTAGCTAGGGATAGTCTAACTAGAAATTAGGGATATTTCAAGGCACCTTAGGGACAAGGTAAGTCGTGGTACTGGCAATAGCTAGAAGAGAAATTCTTGGAAATATGGGCAAAGTCTACAGCCCCAGGCTCTATCAGTGACACCATGTGAAAGCCATTAACTTAGGCAACCAGAGACCTGACCTCCAATCCCTAACTTGATATGTGATCTTGAGAAAAATCATTCAATCTCTCTGTCTTTTGTGCAAAAAAGGGAGAGAAAGAGAAAGAAAGAGGGGCGAGGTGATGGTGCACCTGGTTGAGTACACATGTTACAATGTGCAAGCCCGGGCTTTGAGCCCCCAGTCCCCACCTTCTGGGGGAAAACTTTTCGAGTGGTGAAGCAGTGTTGCAGGTGCCTCTCTGTCTCTCTCCCTCTCTATAACCCCCTTCCCTCTCAATTTCTAGCTGTCTCTATCCAATAAATAGATAAATAAATAACAATAATAAAAAATAAATAAAGATAATAAAGAATTTGAAAAAGAAATAAAATAGAGCAAAAGTATTGGCAAAGTTGCATTATTAAGGTCTCGTTGACTCAGATCAGTTGACTGACAACACTGGGTTTATTAACAGTTGGGTTTTCTGACATATGGTCCATGGAGACCTTCCAGATGAACAAAGGAAGTAACTTCAAGGGTATTTACCACATTATCTGAAAACCCATGGGGTCATTCTTGGGAGACTGGAAGGCATGCTTCTGGGGCTGAGAATTAGAATTATACCTACACAAGTCTAGGGTCCGGGATAGATGACCTGCATGGCTTACTGACCAAGAGGACAGTCACAAAGTCTACTAGGGTTTTATTCTAGGAGCAGGCCTTTGGAAAAAATCAAAGGTTCTTGCTACTGGAGTTGATGAAAAGTAAAAGACTATGGGGTGGGGGCGGGGAAAGGGTTCAGGTCCTGGAACATGATGGCAGAGGAGGACCTAGTAGGGGTTGAATTATTATGTGGAAAACTGAGAAATGTTACACATGTACAGGCTATTGTATTTTACTGTGAACTGTAAACCATTAATCTTCCAATAAGGAAATTTAATAAAAAGATCCTTGCTATAGAAATCTGCTCAGCTTAAGAAGTTTGAATAAATGTGTTTATCATCTGGATTTCAGTTCCTTGAATTCTGTGAACCCCACCCGCCTTGATTTTAATCTCAAGAATTAGTCTTAAGAAGTGATGTTTTCATGATTTTAATGGATTTTCTCCCTTCCCCAATATTTAATTTATTTTTTTGCAACAATTCTTCAACTCATTACTACAGTCCATACCTTGGTCAGGGTGATTGTGTATTTTTTAATATGTGCTCATTTTCAGAAGGCAGACAGCTCTTATTGGAAACAGGTGAAGGAGAGAGACCTTGGTAATAATGTCAGTACTGAGGCTCTCTTGGGATAGTGGAAAGTCTCCCTTTAATTCAGCTTCCTTCCCTAGGATAGAGGCTTTTCCGTTTATTCTAGGACAGAGACTATTTCCTTGTTACACAATGCCAGTGGCTCAGATTCAGTGTTAGTCCCTGCAACTTGTTTGCTGTTGAGAAAACCATGGATCACACTTATCAAAATAAACTTCTGGGGAAGCTCAATCTTTGATTTCTATCTTTTTGATTCCAAAGCTTTTGCCAGCTTATACTTGAGCTCATTATGGACATGCTCTCCTGCTGAATATGCCATCATTGTGAGAGTTGACTCTCCTACCAAATAGACTGATTTGATAGTAGGTTATAGGAGAAAACTTGAGCAGGCTGCCTCTTTGGGGACAACTACCTGTGCTGGCTTTCACTAAAAGGTAAATACTCAAATGTCTGGAACTGATTGCAGTGAGGAGTTTTCAGGTTTGATTAATTTATTAATTAGAAGACTGGGTTCTTATGGGACTTTTATCTCCCCTACCACATTTTTCAAAGGGCTCTTCCTCTGATAAGACTTTAGTTTCTTTTGGATACAGAAAAAGGAAGACTGGACAGAGATTCATCTGGTAGAGTGCACATATTACAAGTCCTTGGTTCCCCCCTGTGGAGGGAAGATTCACAAACAGTGAAACAGTGCTGCAGGTTTATTTCTCCCTCTGCTGTCTTAATTTCTTTTTGTCTCTATAAAAAAAAAATCAAGAAAAAAAAGAAAGATACTATTCAGCTATTAAAAATGGTGATTTCACCTCATCTTAGATGGAGCTTGAAGGAATCATATTAAGTGAGATCAGTCAGAAAGAGAAAGAAGAAAATGGGATGATCTCATTTATAGACAGAAGTTGCAAAATAAAAACAGCAGGGAAAACTCAAAGCAGAACTTGAACTGGAGTTGGTGTATTGCACCAAAGTAAAAAAAAAACTCTCTGGTTGGAGGGATGGTCCAGGTCCTGGAACATGATGGCAGAGGAGGAGGTAGTGGGGGTTGAATTGCTATGTGGAAAACTGAGAAATGTTGTACATGTACAAACAATTGCATTTTATTGTTGACTATAAACCATTAATCCCCCAATAAAGAAATTTAAAAAGAGAGAGAGAGAGAAAAAAGGAAGGAAGGAAGGGAGGAGGGTGGGAAGGAAGAAAAAAAGAAAAAAAGGAAAAAAAAAGACAAAAATCCAAACTGCCGGTGGCAGTGACTTTGTCATGCAGGTACTGAGCCCCAGTAATAATGCTGGTGGCAATTAAGAAGGACTAATTAAACACAATAAAGGAAAAGAGAAAGGACATACTATGAAGGAACGAGCTGCCAGTTTGCACGAGCCCTGATGTGTCTGTGTGTTGCTTATTCAAAAGAGGAAGTCAGTTTGCTTCATTTCATGATGAACAGCTCCAGGCTCTGCTGGGGCCTTTTGCATTTTAGACGTCTGATCTCTGGGTGGAGCTTTGGGGATAGATGTGAAGGCTCCCAGGTAGTCACTGAATTTGTATTAGGATGGTATGACAGCTTTATATTTATTTATTTATTTATTTATTTTTGCCATCTCTCCTTTCTCTGGACTCTTGAATGATCTGTGGTCACAAATAGAGACTCACTTAAAAATTCTATGCACAACTGTAGTAATAGTTTCATTTAGAAAGAAGAAAAAAAGATAAATTTAAGCACCTCTATAGGAGATTTCAGAAAAAACAAAACAAAACCATGACTTATGGCATCATTTCTCTGTCGTGAAAGCATTGAGTTTCCGGTTTATTTCTGGGTCTCAGTCTTGCAGTAGTAGCTGACAGTCCAAGAGAGAAGCTGCCTTCCTGGGCTGAGATGTCACTGGGGGCAGATAGCAGCATTCACTACTAAAGATGATTGATGGTTGTCAAAAAAATCCTTCTGTGTCAAGAGGGCATTCGGATGGCAGGTTATAAAGAGCAATTCTCACTCTCTGAAAGCATTTGTTATCACTCATGCTTTGATGCAGCAACACATTGCAGCTCTTGGCATAATGAGAGCCAGGTTTCAGGAGTTACTGCTGCAACAGACTCTTACCTGCCAAACTATAAAGACAAACTATTTTGAGGATTAAAGGATGGGAACCCCTTTGTGCTTTGTTGAAGCGGCGCTGAAAGGTTCATAATGACAGACGGAACCATTAGGCGGCATGAAAGAGAAAGCGGCAGCCAGGCTGAAAGTGTTCGGTGCTCGAAAGAAGTTGAGGCCCTTTGAACATTTAAGTTCAAATAACGCATGGGCCTTTATCTCCAAAAACCACACTACTGACCTACTGCCAGTCAACCGTGTGCTGAGGGTTGTTTGTCAGCAGAGGGGATGGACTCTCTTCAGATCTCTCGTCTCTAGCTTGCCAGGGATCTCTGCTGGGAATCTGTGAAAGGCACCGAGGAACTGAAATCCTAGAGAAAGGGGAAGCTGGATGGTGCTTACCAAAAAATGCCTGTGATGTGCTGGGTTCCCTTCTAAATACTTTACATGAATCACGTCAGTTATTACTCACCATCAATCGTTTGGTGAGGTAGGGATGCTTATTAGCCCCATCTACAGATGGGGAAACTAAGGTACAAGGAGGCTAAAGAGCTTGTCCAAGGGCACACAAACAGTAAGTAGCACATCTGGGATTTGAAGTCATTGAGGCTGATGTCATGGTTGCTGCTGTTGGAGCTCTACCCAGCTGTAGTCTAGTTATCAGCCAAGAACAAAGGGATTCTGGACTTTGAGATGTTAGAGAAACATGAACTCAAGTCCTGGCTCCTCCAGCTATGTGATTTTGGTAAGGAAGGGAAGTCAGCTATAGACTATGTTGTGTGAAAAGTGCTGAAGAAAGGTGAGCTACAACCATTAGTGTTTTGTTTTGGCTACAGAAGAACTGGAAGCCAGAGGTGGTAGTTCTGTACCTGGAATGTCTAAGAAAGAATGCCCTCAGTGTTCTTTCTCATAGTACAGTTGTCTGGGCCCCACAAGAGAGAGGTGGGGGAGACAGGCCAATTCATGATTTTGGAGGTGTGGTGGATGACTGGACCCAGGAAGTCAATTTTTTAACAAAGGTTTCAGGTATATGAATGAGTGATATGCAGAACCCATGTTGTGATGCTCTCTGGTATGGGAACCACAGATCTGAATTGATCTCTCTGCCCTGTGCCCATCCTGGCAAGGTTGACTGGCTACCAGCAGGTTGCACAAGGCTTTAGATTTTTACCAAAAGCCAGAGCTGCATTGCACAATGAATTTAGGCATTGAGTTATGATTGAGAAGTGGAGTGAAATACAGATATTCCATAGACTCACTCACTCAATCTTTAGAAAAACAAACCAGTGAGAAATAGGCATCAAAAGCTATTTCTTTTATAACTTTCATATTCGAACTTGAGAATGCATGCTAAAGCAAGTACACAGATATCCAGCAGAGCTGGATGGGATCTTAGAGATCCTCGGGTCACATCCTGTTTCTACAGATGCTGAAACCCAGAGCAGCTGACAGCAAAGCCCGCAGTAAGAACCCAGATGTTTGAACATCTTAGCCACTTTTCTGTGCAAGAGCTGAAAGCTGAATCCTTTGGAGATCCTAGCTTCTCTGAATTTGGGGTAAAACATACAAGATGGAGGAGCCTCTCACTTCATGCTGCTCTGTGAGCTCTTTTTCTGTCTGGATGATTTTTCTCCATGTGTCCAGTCAATACCTGTCCACTCATTTTTTAGGAATGCACTGCTTTTTGGGAAGACAGTTTCTCTGTCTCCCACAGTTCAGTCTATCACTCCCACTTTGGCCACTCCTGTAGCTATGGAATTTATAGTATTCAGTTGACTTTTCTTTTTAATTGCTTGTATAATTTCCTGGGATGAAGTTCGGTGGAACATATATTTTTCACACTTGTGAACATTTAATGACCATATAATCATTTCTTCTCTCTCTTGATTGTCACTAGGGTTCTTTCTAGGGCTTGGTGCCTGCACTATGCCCACTGTTCCCAGAGGCCTGCTTTCTCCTTTCTTTCTCTCTTCCTTCTTTCCTTCCTTCCTCCCTCTGCCTCTCTCTCTGCAAATGTTACCCTGGAGCAGTGAAACCCTGGAGATGACCTCAACTCCTATAAAATAGAGAGGAAAAAATGCAGAATGTCTAGATAATGTAAGATACTAATACGAAAATGGGAACCTGGTGATGTGAAAGCTAGCTGGTATGATAGGGGACTCCTTCTGCTGGAATGGTCATTGATGGGCCTTCTCAAAAGGCCTCTGTCTGAACTGAAACCCAAATGGCTAAATGTAAGATCCACATAAAGATCTAAGGGGAGCATGTTCCTGATGAAAGGGAGAGTCTTTGCAAATGAGCTAAAATGTGAATGAACTAGGCCACTTTGAAGAGCAGAGGGAAGCCAAGAGGATAACATGGAGTGAACAGGGGAGTGATTGATAGGAAGAGTGGCAGGCAGGCTGCTGCTGGGGTATAAATCTTTGTAGCCCTCACAGAAGGAGGAGTTTGGATGACAGTCAGGGTGACAAAATATTCAGAGCTGCTTAGGTGGGAATGTGGTGTGGTCCAATACACTATTTTGACTATCGGTGTAACTTTGAGTTGTTCTTAGCTCTTCACATGACTCCAATCCATTTTACTTTTCGATCAATTTGCACTTAGGTATTCTTGCTCTCTCTTTGAGGGCCAAGTTCATTTTGTGTGTGTATGTGTGTGTGTGTGTGTGTAACTGAAACTCCTCTACCTCTTCCTCCTTTTCCTTCTGTTATTATTACTATTTAACAGAATATTGCTTAGCTCTGGCTTATGGTGTTGTCGGGGAATGAATCTGGGACCTTTGGTGGCTCAGGCATAAATATTTTTTCCTATGGCTCTGACACCTCTTCTCTTCTCCTCTCCTCTTCTTTTTCCTCTAGAGTTCACTGAGACTTGGTGCTGGTACTATGAGTCCATTGCTCTTGGCAACCACTTTTGCCATTTTTTTTTTAATTGGGTAAGATAGACAGAAATTGAGAGAGGAGGGGGATATAGAGAGGAGGAGATAAAGGCCACTTGTGAAGCATCCCCCCAGCAGGTGAGGAGTTGGGGCTTGAACCCGGATCCTTGAACCAGTTCTTACTGGATGTGCCACTGTTAGGCCACACCTAAAATTCTTTTGCAGAACAATGTGCCATTTCCCCAGTCCTATGGACCACTTCTCATTCATTCATCATTCAGACACACGCGCACACACACACACACACACACACACACACACACACACACAGATACTATGGCATCGAAACTTCCACCATTGTCATAGCCCCTCCCATGTGTTGCCATGACTACTGTGAGGGCCATGTGCATGACCAGAGTGCCCTAGCCAGTGGCCTTTCTTTCTGGCTTCTGAAGTTCACTTTTTTTTTTTGCTTAGGATTTAGTTTTATTCTTACCAGTGCTCAGTTTATTGTATTATAATTGCTGATAAACTTTAGAAATCTCTGTATTGGAAAGTTAATCTTACAGGTAGAGTTCAGATTGACAAATTATGCCTAGTGCTACTGGTGGATGGAACCTTATTTAAGCTGGCATCACTACTTTAAATAATTTAAAATGTATTCAACTTGCATTTTATGTTTATAAATAGTCTTTACCTAGCTTTTCTTTTTAAAATTTTTTTTTTTATTTAGAAAACAATGATATTGACAAGACTGTAAGATAAGGGTACAATTCCACACAGTTCCCATTTTAATCTCCTTCCCACAACGAGCACTGGCATTGTACCGTGACTGGAAAGCTCTGTGTTCTTGGTGAATATTATTGAGTGAAACCATGACTTCTGAATTATTTTTATCCTTTGGAATAGAGAGGTAGGAAGTTTGTTCCTTTTTGGTGCCTTTTTAGCATATCCAGTTAATGGTAGGGAATAATATCTTATGAACAATGATTGGTTAACAGACCACTTTACTGCAGTTTACATCAGACAAAAATTTTGCTTTGCTCTGTTAAATTTAAGTACAGTTGGCTGGGAGGTAACAAGGGTCACTTCCATACTCCTATATTATTAGCCACGTTGCCTCACAGGTCTCTAAATATCAGAACGAGAAATCCTGGTGGACTTGTGCTTCTGTGATTATGACAGACTTGATGATTTGAGAAACTGTCCTAACTACAGAGGCTGAGAAATGTTGGCTATTACACAAAAATGTGTTTCTAACTTCATAAAACTTTAAAGTAACTTTACAGGTGCTGAAACAGAAGAGAGCTGACACCAGCATGAAGAAGTAAGCATCTAAGCTAGATTTCTCGGGGGTGGGGGGACGCTATGCCTGAAGATAACAGAAACCAGTAGCTTACGTTTTAAAAATTTTTTTATTATTATTTTAAATTTTTTAAAATTATCTTTATTTATTGGATACAGACAGGCAGAAATCAAGAGGGAAGGGAGTGATAGAGAGGGAGAGAGACAGAGAGACACCTGTAGCCCTGCTTCACCACTCATGAAGCTTTCCCCTTGCAAGTGGGGACCGGAGGCTCGAACCTGTGTCCTTGCGCATTGTAATACGTGCGCTCAACCAGGTGCACCACCACCCGGCCCTGTAGCTTAGGTTTTTAAATCTCACACCACAGGATGTGAAAGGAGGTGTGCTGTGGAATGGAACACAACATTCTGAGGACTTCAAGGCAGGGATTCAGGACTATTTAGGAGCCTGCTGACATCAAGAGTCTTGAAGGTCTGTACTGTCAGTGAAAAGATGGTAGAAAAATCCACTTACAATCCAAGTTACTATAAAAAAAATAGTTTGCTACAGAGCAGGGTGTGGATGGGAGTATTGGAAGAATCTGCCCTGAGAATTCTGACCTTATGAGGGTTTGGAGTTTAAATTTACATTATCCTCATTTACTGTTCAGGAAAGCTTTTTAAAATTTTTTTAAAAAATTATTTATAAAATTAAAAAAATGTTGAGGAGGCTGGGTGGGGTAGCGCAGCAAGTTAAGCTCACATGGCATGAAGCACAAGGACCAGCGTAAGGAACCTGGCTCAAGCCCCTGGCTCCCCACCTTCAGGGAGGGGTCGCCTCACAGGTAGTGAAGCAGGTCTGCAAGTGTCTATCCTTCTTTCTCCCTCTCTATCTTCCCTTCCTCTCTTGATTTATCTCTGTCCTATCCAACAACAACACTTGGCAACGGTAACAGTAACAACAACAACAAGGACAATAAAAAATGAAGAAAATGGCCTCCAGGAGCAGTGGATTCATAGTGCAGACACTAAGCCCCAGCAGTAACCCTAGAGGCAAAAAAAAAAAAAAAAAAAAAAAGACCACAGGTTAAGAGGGGTACAATTCCATTCAATTCACACTACCAGTATTCTGTATCCCAACCCCTTCCTTGAAACTTTTCCTGTTCTTTATCCCTCTGAGAGTATAGACCCAGTATCATTATAGGGTGCAGAAGGTAGGAGGTCTGGCTTCTTTAATTGCTTCTTCACTGAACATAGGTGTTGACAGGTTGATCCATACTCCCAGCCTGTCTCTCTCCCTGGTGGGGCAAGGCTCTGGAGAGGTGGGGTTCCAGGACACATTGGTGAGGTCACTGCTCAGGGAAGTCAGGATGGTGTCATGGTAGCATCTGTAACTTGGTGGCTGAAAAAAGCATTAAGATATAAAGCAGAACAAATTGTTTAATAATCAGGAGCCTAAAGGTAAAAATACAGCATATGAGATCTGGGGTCTGCACTTTGGAAAAAGCCAGTAGGTCTAGTTTAGGTATATTCCAAGGGGCCCATGACTTTACTAATTTTTGCTTGAGCCCAACAGCTAACATGCAGGTGGACCAAAGTTATTGTCTGGGGGAGATGGTTTCAGAGTTGGAAATAGGACTAGAAAGCTGGACTAGGGCATAGAGTATCTCCCAAATATGGGAAAAATATATAAATGTTGTTAACTGTAAACCCCATCGATTTGATCTGGGGTCTATGTTCAGTGTAGAAGCCTGTGTAACCTCTGCACAGGAAATCTTAAATGAAAGAAGCAAGTTGATTCCAGTGCAGAAAAACTGAGAATACTTGAGAGAATCCTCCTTGGAGACATACACCCCTAGCAAGTTTATTCCCATGTTAAGATGAGTCGAATATGAGTTTAAAAATTTACCATTACGCTGAGTACAAAAGGCATGAGCAGGAACAAATAAGGAAAGAAGGGTTAGATAAAAGCATCTAGTTTTTGTCTTGAACATAGGGATCATCAAGGAAAGAACATAAAAAGTAATAGTCTTTAAATGTTTATAGAGATAAAAATATAATTTTAAACACATGTGAGAGAAAAGGCTTTTTAACCATGACTGGGCATAATTTCAAAACAAAAAATTCTGGAAACAAAGGTTATTCAATAGGACATTTAAAAGTCAAAAGGAAACAGAAGGTTTAACCTCCAATTCATTTTTTTTTTGTAAAATTTGACTTGATAAGGAGTTTGAGTTTTCAATATTGTTAAAACCATACATTGTAAGTATACAGTGTGGCGGACTTTCATCTGTGCATACCTTGTAAGCAGTGTTTACCTCAGTAACTAGCACAATGCACTTCTATTCTGTACTGTTGTACTCCAACTAATTTTGTCTGCTTAAAAACTCTAAATGATTTTATATTGTGCATGCCTTTTTGCTTATAACCTTTATCAACATATAAAATTTACTCATATTTTATTTATTTGTACTTTCTTTTTGTTATGTAGACCAGTATTTCATTGTATAAACATATCACAATTGATTTATCTATTCCACTATTGAGTTTAGCATTAGCAGAAACTGCATAAAAGTTTCCAATCAATTTATCTTTTAAAAGAATTTAAAAAAGATTTTATTTATGTTTTAATTTTTCTTTTTAAACATTTTATTTATTTGGATAGAAGCAGAAAAATTGAGAGGGAAAAGGAGATAGGGAGAAAGGGAGGGAGAGGGAGAGAGAGAGAAAGAGAAAGAGAGAGAGAGAGAGAGAGAGAGAGAGAGAGAGAGATTGAAAGCGCTGAAGCACTATTTGACTGCTCATGAAGTCCCTGGACCTCTGGAAGTGGTGAATGGGGACTTGAACCCAAGTTCTTGTACACAGTAATGTGTGCATTCTACCAGGTGTGCCACCACCCAGTTCCAAAGATTTTATTTGTTTGCTAGTTTGTGACCTAGACCAGAGAGATAAAGAGAAAGAGAGAGCCAGAGCTGAACATCACACTGGCACATGTAATGTTATGTATTGAACTCTGGAGACCTCATATTTCCAAGTTCAACACCTTATTCATTGAGGTTATCCCAATCTAATTCTAATATTTATTTATTCCTTTTTGTTGCCCTTGTTGTTTTATTGTTGTAGTTATTGTTATTGATGTTGTTGATGGATAGGACAGAGAGAAATGGAGAAAGGAGGGGAAGACAGGGAGAGGAAGAGAAAGATAGACACCTGCAGACCTGTTCACTGCCTATGAAGCGACTCCCCTGCAGGGGGGAGCCGGGGCTCGAACCGGGATCCTTATGCCGGTCTTTGCACTTTGCACCACCTGCGCTTAACCCGCTACACTACCGCCCGACTCCCATCCCAATCCAATTCTAATCTAGATGAGATCTTGTATAGATTGAAAAAAAAAGTCACACTAAACATGTTGAAACAAAACAATCAAAACCTAACTGAGGGCAGGGAGGCAGCTCACCTAGTCGTGCACTCTTTATTATGTACCAGGACCTGGGTTGGAGCCTTGAGTCATCACATGGGAATAGCTACATGAAGGAAGCTTCAAAAATGGTGGAGCAGTGCAGCGCTCTCTGCCTCTCACCATCTAGTTAGGAACAAACAAACAAACAAAGACACTGCCTCAGTGATAACTCTGGCAGGAAAAAGAAAATCCTAGTGTAATGGATTGATTAACAACTGATGACCCAGAAAAAGGAGAATCAGTGATTTGAATGATAACTGTGAGAAATTTCCCACAATGTATCACAGAAGGACAAAAGAATTAGAGATTGAGACATAAAGAGTAAAGTTCAAAGTCTTAATTTATGCATTATTGAAGAAGGCTCAATGGATAGAGATTAAATTTATCTAATGTCAGGATTATTCAGTAGAAACATGTGCACAGATGTGTATGTTTTACTTTTTCAATATTTATTTGTTTCTACGTAAGTACTGCTAAAGTCTGGTTTCTGGTGGTACTGGTGGTTTGAACCTGGAGCCTTTGGTGCCTCAGCTATGAAGGTCCTTCTGTGTAATCACTATTGTATCTCCCCCATATGTATAAGTTTTAAATGCCTAATACATGCTTTATTTAGCTTAGTACATATGAAACATTCATTTCATCATGCCATCCGAATATAATGATTATGAAATATTTTGCATTCTTTTTCCTCACTAAGTCTTTACAATCTGCAAGTTTACACTTCTAGAATATATTAATTTAGACAAGTCACATTTTAAAACTCAATAGCCACATGTGGCTAGTGACCACCATATTAAGCAGTAAAGATCTGACCAGTACAGCTGTACATATAGGGAAGAGAGATTGTCCCTAGAAGTTCAAGCAGAGGGCTATGTGAAGATGGAGGGAAAATGGGTCAGTGTAACTCCACAGTGGTGGCGTCAGGCTTTGGGTTTACACTTATTCACATCCCTCTATATAGTTATTATGCCCTTCAACATTGAGTGGATTGCAAAATTACAGTGGCAGGGCTATGTGGTGACACACCTGGTTGAGCGCACGTTACGAGGTGCAATTACCCAGGTTCAAGCCCCTTGGACCCCACATGTAGAGGGAAAGCTTCATAAGTGGTGAAGCAGTGTTGCAGGTGTCTTTCTATTTCTCTCTCTCTCTCTCTCACTCCCTTCCCTCTCACCTCCTGACTATTTAATAAGATACTAAAAAATTGAAAAAAAAACCCCATAAAATTACTGTGGCTAGTAGTTCAGGTCATTAGAAAACAGTAGCGTAGTACAGGAAGCAAAAACATAGCATATCTGTTGAATTTTCAGAAGGAATTTGGAAATTTAGAATTTAATTCTCCTCATGCGAAATCTGACCAGAAGTCTAAAGTGAGTATATCTGACATATACTCACAAAGTTCACAGTGTGTAGTAATGGAATCTGCCAGGTTAAAGTGGTTTTTCATTTCTTTGGCTATAATAATATGAAAACTTGATGATGAGTACAAGTAGGTTGTACTTTTGGTTTTTATATATTACTTAAAAGATAGAACTGTGTCTTCATATGCTCATATATCACCAAGGCTGTATTAACAAACTCTGACTCAAATACCTAATGAACTTGACCCAAATCACCTGAGACTTCCTGGGAAATTCTATGCCTGGGTAAGATCCGTGACTATAGACAGTTGGGTCATTGTTGAAACAGCTTCAAAAGCAGTGAAATAAGGTGTTTGGAAACTCTGTCTGATATACGAAAAGTAGTAGTAAAATTAGCGATATATTTCTGTCTTGAAAACATCTCTAAAGTG
This sequence comes from Erinaceus europaeus, assembly GCF_950295315.1. Lineage (NCBI taxonomy): Eukaryota > Metazoa > Chordata > Mammalia > Eulipotyphla > Erinaceidae > Erinaceus > Erinaceus europaeus. The sequence goes on along the minus strand of NC_080169.1, from coordinate 97,721,030 downwards.
ATGTGTTTATTTGTGTAGTGCTAACACATTGTATGTTGGTTCTACCAGTCCAAAAATAGGGCTGTGAGTATTATGCAAGGGAGACCATTATATAAGGCTGTGATCTTTATGATGAAAAAAGATATTTTCCCCATTGTCTAAGGATGAGACCCACCCAGCCAAATACATGCTGCCTTTATGTTTAACTATGAGACTGATTAGTTTAATCCAATTAATCCCCTAAACTGGCATACAGTGTTCTAGAAGTTTCTATTGTACTAATTCTGAGGTACTCTATATTATCTTAATTTTTTTTGCCTCCAGGGTTATTGCTGGGGCTCAGTGCCTGCACCATGAATCCACTGCTCCTGGAGGCCATTTATTCCCCTTTTGTTGTCCTTGTTGTTATAGCCTTGTTGTGGTTATTATTGTTGTTGATGTCATTCGTTGTTGGATAGGACAGAGAGAAATGGAGAGAGGAGGGGAAGACAGAGAGGGGGAGAGAAAGATAGACACCTGCAGACCTGCTTCACCGCCTGTGAAGCGACTCCCCTGCAGGTGGGGAGCATTGGCTTGAACCTGGATCCGCTTGCTGCTCCTTGTGCTTTGTGCCACGTGCACTTAACCAGCTGCACTACCACCCTACCCCTGGTACTCTATATTATCTCTTAGAGGTTTATGAAATATTTGTAGCCTCATATAAATACTATGCTGGGTTAGCAATCTAGAAAAATATCTGTGGATGTATCTATCAGATATTGAATGCTTTATTTGTTGTGCTCACTATTTGTGGAACCAAAGATAATTTTTTAATAGCCAATGCCAATATCTTCCTGTTATTGCTCAAGAAAAATGTAGTAGGAGCTGGAGTGCTTAAAAGCTGGAGTTTTCTGTATGGCTAGAGGAAATCATTGATCGCTTTACTTTTGGATAATTTTGCAATAAAAACAATTTGCCCTAGACATTAGAAGTGAAAGAAATCTTGATTTTTTCCCCTCACCTCATACAAACATTGCCAGAACTCTCTAAAACACTTATGGTAATTGACCATGAGTTTTGCCTTGAATACTGGGCCAGGGGTAAACACTGCCAACACCTTTTGCATCATTGCTAAACTTTTCAAAGGGCTAGAAATATCTCCATTGTACTGTCAAAACTTTTATTATTATTATTGTTGCTATTAATTGTCACTATGGTTATCACTGGGGCCTGTTGCTTACACTATGAATCCACTGCTTCTGTCGACCATTTTTTCTTTCTTTCTTTCTTCCTTTCTTTCTTTCTTTCTTTCTTTCTTCTTCTTCTTCTTTTTTTTTTTTTTACTTGATTGGACAAAGAGAAATTGAGAGGGAAGGGGGAGATAGACAGGGAGAAAGACACCTACAGACCTGCTTCACTGCTTGTGAAGCTGACTCCTTCAGGTGGGGAGCCGGGGCTTGAACCTGGGTCCTTGCACATGGGAATGTGTGCACTTAATTGAGTATGACACTGCTCACTGCCCCCACCCATGTCAAAACATATTTTACTCAGTGCTATAAGGACTGGGAGGCAAGACATTATATATGTGAAGACTTCCTTAAAACAAATTAACAGGATCTGAATCACTACATTATAGGTGTAAACCAAAATGAACACACCTAGTCCAAACTCTAATGTCCCAATTCTTGTGTTTCTTTCACCAGACTGAAAGAACCAACATATTTGTGGTGTAACTTCATAATGCAGGTATCAAGCTATTGTGGATTTACCTTGAAAGCAGAGAATAGCATTCTCATGGTTGATCAGGAATCCCCATGATTTTAAAAGTTGATTTCATTCTTACTTTATGAGCCTTACACTCAAAACTCCTAACAAAGTTAGCAGTTCTTCAACTAAAGGGTTTGCTTCTCAGGACTTCCTATCTTGTAGCTTTCTCCAGGGAGGGTGAATTGCATCTCTAGAGAGATTTCACAACTGCACCATGTCCCTGATTTGTTTATTTATTTATTTGTTTATTATTTTTATTTTACAAAATTACATGTCAACAGGGTTTTAAATCCACACCATTCCCACCACCAGAGTTCTGAATCTTCACCATGTCCCTGATTTTTTGCTCCGTTTATACAAGAAGTATTTATTAGCTTATTGAGCTTGGATTTGTTGAGAATTCATGGCTAGTGCTGAGCACTTCTTGTTTCAGGAAACTCTAGGTAGCCTCTTTAACTTGATAATGTGGCATTACTAGAGGATCCTCAGTGAAGAACAAATGATTCCAGACTAGTTGCAGAGGCTGCAGGTGGGGACTGGGGGCTTAGACCCAGGAAGGTTGGTTTTTTCCTGGACCTGGTTCTTAATTGGATTTCCCCCGTGATGAATTAGAACTCCTAAATTTCTCCCTATCATTCCACTTCACTGGTCTTCATCCCTATGTGTTCCTGTGTGGAAGATGCAGAAATCCAAGAACCCTGGACACTCTGATTTCAGCTCTAAAAAGTTTGGAATATAGATTTGGGCAGGAAGGGGTATGAAAAAATAATAGAGCAGTAAAGCTGGGCAGATGCAGTCAAAATCTCAAGGCTTAGGGGTGTGTGCTGCTGCTGGTGGTTTTTTGGTCACTTCAATGTTTCCCTTTCAGCAAACTCTCAACAGTTGAGCTCTTGGTACAGCTTCCCACTAGACAGCACATTTTTGACTTTGGAAAAGGTGATGGAGTTTTAACCAGCTTCTTTACTGATTTAACTGTTGGCTCTAGTTCTGGGGTAACTTATTTTTAACTGCTACTATGTATCCTTGCTGTATGTCAAATGGCATTTATAGGTGAATTTGCTGCCTTAGCCTCTCAGAGTGGAATCTGAAGGTGCTTGTTCTGTCCTAGGTGTTAAATCTTGTTGGGGTAGAGAGATGGGAGGAACCTGAGCTATATTTAAGTAAAAGTAATAAATCTCTTAGCCCATGAATGGCTGACCCTTGGCTTCTCTCAGCAATGTAGCTATATCAGGAAGAACCTTCATTTTAGGTATTTATGTCCCAATATTGAAATGAACACAGGCTATTAAACATTCTCAGGTAAAGCTTCTGTGGGAAATGGAATTAGAAGCTATTCCTCCCTAAGGAGAAGCAAGGCATTCAAGGCAAAACCCCCTCAAGAAACAGGAAAAAGAAAAGAAATTCAGGCAGCTTACAAGTTGAGAAATTCAATGTTCTTCTTTAATGAAATGACTGAAAACAGTTGACTGCTATGATATCAGGCTGAGTGAGGGAGAAGACAGGCTGCTACTAACAGATTGTGTCAGGTATACTGAGTCAACTAGTTAGAGACCTGGAGCACGGCCTCTGAGATTTGAGGTGACAAGCAAGATAATCACTGTCAAAGCTTTATGTAATCATTTGTTCATATTTCTGCCTCTCAGAGGGACTCTGAGTGCCATGAGGGGGGTGGTACAGCAGAGAAAACTCTGGAGTCTCAGTCTTGGATCCAAATCTGACTCTTTTCTTCCTTGTTTGAGTCCCATGTTCCCACTTAGATTTATTATCTAAGAAACAGCCATTGCATTATAACCTTCTTCATAGGGGAGTGATGGGATTGTTAATGATAGGTCAAGAGTTTAGCCTTATAGCTGGTACTTCAAGAGCTTAGTTCTATGGCTGGTGCTTCTTATGTGCTAGATGATATTATCTATATTTCTTTTTTTTATAATTTTTATTTATTATTTGATAGAGAAATTGAGAGGAGGAGATAGAAAGGGAAAGACACCTGCAGAGAGACACCTGCAGCCCTGCTTCATCATTCGTGAAGCTTTCTTGCAGGTGGAAACCAGGGGCTTAAACCTGGGTCCTTATGCACTATGATGTATGTGCTTAACCAGGTGCGCCACTGCCTGGTCCCTTATCTATATTTCTTTTTTCTTTAATTTTTTCTATTTATTTATTTTCCCTTTTGTTGCCCTTGTTTTTTATTGTTGTAGTTATTATTGTTATTATTTTTGTTATTATTGATGGTGTTGCTGGATAGGACAGAGAGAAATGGAGAGAGGAGGGGAAGACAGAGGGGGAGAGAAAGACAGACACCTGCAGACCTGCTTCACTGCCTGTGAAGCGACTCCCCTGCAAGTGGGGAGCCAGGGGCTCGAACTGGGATCCTTACATGGGTCCTTGCGCTTTGTGCTGTGTGCGCTCAACCTGCTGCTCTACCAGCCGACACCCCCCCTTTTCTATATTTCTATAGCCTGAACAGCACTTAATTTGTATTTAGTATTCAATAAATGGTTGTTGAATAAATAAGTGAGTGTTTATGATTAGTGCTTTAATAAAAGTTTCATCTTCTCTTAATTACTTCCCTCCCTTGCTGGTTAATAGTATTTGATGTCCTAATAAGATATATCGAAAATTCTGGAAGAAGGGTTCTGAAAATAAAGGAGGATCAAATGTACCGGAGTAAGTACAGAGTTCTCTTAAAGAAGAAGATGCATATTTTATAAATAGCAGTGTATTCCCTTCCATATGCATTATAAGATTGCAAAAATAAGTGTGCAATTAGCCATATTTCTCTTCAGCTCTGCTTCTCTTCCTGTGTAATAAAAATTGGCAGCAGTGTCTCCAACATCTGAATCAGAAATGCAGGAGTCATTGTCATCTCCTCTCTTTCTCTCATTTCGCTTATATCCTCTCATGCTCCCAAAGACAGAGGCAAGTCCTTTTACATGTGATTAGCCTCCGAATCTGTCCTTTGTGTTGATGTCTGCGATTATTGCCCTAGCCCAGTTATAGTTATCTTTTGTCTATATCAATGCCATAGTGCTCTGACTGGTAATTAAAGGAAAAGTCTTCTAGGAATGTGCAAGGCAACCAGTGTTTGAACTTCCTTCTGGCAAGCTTCTCTATTGCTCATACACATAGGATTTATGAAAGATTCAAGCATCTTGAGTTTCTATGGGTTTGCAGCATACTGGAGGTGCTTTTATTTCTCTCCTACTGAATAATGCACAAGGAAACTGCTGTGGAAGCTAGTTGGACATATATTTGAGGGACACATGCCTTGAAGTTTTTCTGAAGTCTGCTGTTATCATGGAGGCAGATTAATTCCATGGAAATAAAACTTCTGAGGGTTACATAAGAACCTAGTTGTGGAAACAATTTTTATGCATATTAGAACACAACTTGGTTAATCCACATTTATTTAGCAAAACCCACATGTATCTTGAGGCTAACCTACATAGGGTTGCTGACAGCTAGGCAAAGTCATGTTAGACCGTATAATCAATTTGTCAGAATCCAGAATCTAAGAGTTCCTTCATTGATTAGGAAAACCCATGTTAAATGAATTAATAGTCTTAAATTGGCTCTTCTAAAAGATGACTTTACCACAGTTGGACAATTACTGACAGACTTACCAGAATGGTGAGAGCATTCTGCTTTGCAAGGATTCATAAAATACACTGAACAACCTGAATGCTTTTTACCCTTGGGGTTCTGTTATTCAAGTCTGGGGCTAGAGCTTGAAGAAGACCCCGAGGCTCATCAGTTGGGCAGAAAAATACGAGTTAGGAAATCAGATTGGTGTGGTTTAAAGGTGGGTTCCTGTGCTGGTGTTCTTGCTGTCAGTGGCTTTTAGTTTTCTCATCTCTCCATTTCTGGCAGGGTTTCCTATAAGAATTTAGAGTAGATGGTGTCTTTTAGGACATCAGTATGGTTCCGTAGCCCCCATGTCCACTTGGTCGATTCCAAATTATATTCCTCCATGAGGATAATTTCTGGAACCATCCGTTCCACCCCGGTTCCATAGCTGCCAGTTCTTAGCAACATCGCCCCGCCAGATATTTGTCGGGATGCGGCATCATCTAAGTTCATTTCCCACGTCTACGCTTGACCAGACCTGCCAATATACGTGGATATCTTCACCCACCCTGTCCAACGCTTGACGTCTCGTCACCCAATCTGGTCCCCTACGCATACACTGAACTTCTCTGTTCCAGACTTGGAAACAGAGTTGGCAGTCAGCTGAGGTAAAGAACAAACACCTCATCACAGACCCCTGCAAGCGTCAACCCGGTTTTGACCTAGCACGTTATGATTGGGCCCTCCTCAATCGCTATCGAACAGGCCATGGCCGGTGCGCCGCTATGTTCCACCGCTTGGGAGCCAGAGACGACCCGAACTGCCCCTGCGGCTACAGACAGACTATGACCCACATAGTCAATGACTGCCACCTCTCCAGATTCAAAGGAAGTCTCTAAACTTTACATCAGGCTCAACCTGACGCTGTTGACTGGCTACGGAAGAAGGGCAAATGCTAGAAGAAGAAGGACATCAGTTTAGTCACTCTTTTGGGGATGTGGTTGCTTGAGATGGCTGTGTTAACAAAGGACAAAGACTTGTTATTATGATTTGGTTTCTAGAGAGAGGTGGAGGAGAGAGGTGAGAATAAAGAGTATTCTGTAGAATCTAGGTGGAGAGAAGAAATGGTCAGAAGGGAAAGGAAGGGCTATGTGGTGAGCTACCCAGTAGAGAGCAATGCCACCTTGCGCAAAGAACCAGGTTCAAGCCCCCAGACTCTATTTTCAGTGGGGTAAGCTTTACCAGTAGCAGAGTAATGCTGAGGTGTCTCTCCTTCTCACTGTTTATAACTTTCATTTCTCTCCTCTCCTCTCCTCTCCTCTCCTCTCCTCTTTTGTCTTCTCTCTCTCCCTCTCCCTCTCAGAAAGAAAAAGCCACAGAAAGCTTTGGAACTGTGCAGACACCAAACCCCAGATAACCCTTGTGGCAAAAAAAAAAAAAAAAAAAGGGAAAAAAGTAGTATTGTGAAAGAACACATGAAAGACTAGGTAGGAAAATGATGATGAGTGAATGACTAACTGTAATATTAGCAAGTGGATGAGCTGCCAGTGGGTCTCTACCTGCCATTAGACCCCAGGGAGACTTGGCACTGGGGTCTTCTGTTTCCCCAGACAAGCACATAGAAGTGTCAGGGAAACCACACAAGAAGCAGATCTACAGAGCCAGTTATCTCATGGTGACTCTAACTAGCCAAAAGTGGTTGATTTTTTTTTTTTTTTTTGCTTATAACATATTAAGCAGCATCTGGAAGACCTAAAAGGAAGTGTGGGCACTAGTAACTCAGGCTTTAGTATGTGACCATATTTGTGTTCATGGGCTGGTGAATTGTATAGTTTCTGGAATATATATAGGAGCCTTAATGATAAAATACTATATTAACTTGCATTTTCACAGGTGAAACAAACAAACAAAACAAAAAACAAAAAACACTTCAGCACTAATCTACAACTGAACTGCACAGTTTTTATTCAAGTCAGGAACTTTAGGAATTAGCTTTCAAACCCCTCCCCCACATTTTGCACAATGATTTGGAGAGCAAAAAAATTTGGGAAGTGACTGCAGTCTGTGCTATTGGGCATGTTGGAGTCAGAGCTCTAAGGTCATGGGCTTAACTATTTTGGAATAGAAAGGAAGAAGAAAAAGTGAAATAGAAAATGACATCAGCATACTGTACCGGGTATGACTTGCATCAAATTGAAATTCTTAAAAATATATATATATCTTAGTTGTAGTTCTGTGTCAGACACATCTCTGTTTTCTAAGTAAGTGAGTATTTGAGCAAAAGGCTCTGAAGCTTTATGCCTGTGTATCTATGAATAGGTAACAATATAGATCGTGTCTTTGATCACTCTATGAAATCTAGCAGGAAGATTTTATTATGAGAGGGAAGGAACACAGACCTCAAGTGTGCCTGTGATCTCTCATTTCAGTTCCTGCTCCACTTCCTCTACCTCAAACACTTTTATTCTCAATCATCTTAAAACTGTCTTCTCATGTTTTATGTCACAACTCAAATGTCACTTCTACTGAGAAGTGTCACTTATCACGGCCCCCCCCCCCCCGGCAGGTTATCTCTATTTCAATAACTCACAGAGGTTTTAGGAACATTTGCCAAAATCTAGAGACATTTACTCCATTGTGATGAGGGTGTAGGGAGAGTGGTTGTGGATAAAGGAATGATAGTACGAAATGGCCAATAGTTCACAAGACAGTTTCCCATCATCTATGGCAGCTACTAGCCATATTTAGTTGCAAAGAAATAAAATGACCAAACACTTTAATTGTGCCAAGACTAAGGAATCCTGTCCCAACCCTTTCTCGTAGCTTTGATTTATTTCTTAAGTTATATCACAATCTTACTTGTTTACATGCTTTTCCATCTGTCTCCTCCTATCCCATGCCGTTGAATGAAAGCTCGATAAGACAAATAGGTGTGTTTTGTTCATTGTTGTATAGTCTTCCAGAACAGAACTTGGTGCATAGTAGATATTCCACAATCATGAGTCAAATTGCTTGAACGAATGACTGGTGTTATTGCTGGCAAAACAAGTGATGGAAAAACCATGACAGAAGTATCAGGTACAATAGGATGGCTTTCTCTCTCTCTCTCTCTCTCTCTCTCTCTCTCTCTCTCTGTCTCTCATCTCCTACTCTCAGGATCAATCCAGTTCCATCTTTCAGAAAGCCAACAAATGAAAAGACACAGAGGTTCTTGCACACGAGTGCTGCCTGTGAGACAGCTGTCACAGTAATCCTGCTGCTGGCTGTCTAGGCTGAGACATGTAAAACGGAATGGAAATGAAGCCATTTGTACATGAGTTATATTTGGTGGAGTAACAGTGTATTGATTTCAGACTGTCCAGGATGACCATGTTTCTTCTCCCTGTCTTGTCTATCCTAGTCTGAGTTGAACGGAGAACACAAATTCTACCTAAGTGTATTAACCACTTTCTAATGTAAGTTATCTGTCATGAAAAACTGGAGAGAATTACATGAAGCACTCCCAAAGGACAGAGTTTCATGTTGGCTTATTTTACTCAATACTATATTTTATTACACACACACACACACACACACACACACACACACAAAAGAGAAGTTCTACACTAGTGCCAAATTAGACCTACGTCAGTACAGTTTTCTCTATAGGACTGAATAATATATTAGTGAAAGCAATCTGACTAGCAAATGTGATTAGGAGCATCATAGAAATAAAGACTAAAAAGTGCCTTCACAGCTTTCAGATCCACAGATGGCAAATCAAGTAAAAGATCTGTTTATCACCCTTGGTACACTCGGTAAAATGCACATCTGAGGGCTAGGAAGTTTCTAATGGGCAACGGCTGCACTTTTGGAAACCTCAGTGGAACCCTTGGCTTTCTGATATTTAGCTTTTGTAGTGTCTTGCTGCAGTGTGGGGAAGCTGCTTTCCTGGCCACACGGCTTCTGTCCGATGGAACTATGAAGACTTTGTGCTTTGCCAGGAGTGCTTGAAGGCAAAATTGCCATGCACTGTGTTTCATAATGTCTTGCACAAACAGCTTGACAGAACATATTATAGATTAATAAAAGCTGCTTTCTAGTGTTTGGGCTCTTTCTGCCTACAATTCAATGACTGTTATCTATATTAACTGCAACACTTGGCTAACAAAGTTCGTTTAATGTCATGAAAATGTGAGCTAATCAACGGATTCCGTAGTCAATTAGAATTCTAATACATTTCGACTGTGACTGTTCTATTTGGAAAATTTTAAAACAATTTAAATTTGACCTTTCTTTATATCACATATATTTGAACAGTTTTATAGTGATTCTGTTTTAGACAATTCTGTAAGATACTCTTTGGTACTCAGGAGAATTTCTTCTTTCCTCCTCCTGCTTCCCATCTCTCTTTTTCTTCCTTCCATAAACTAAAGCATACACAGTTCAACCTTTAAGGCTCCTCAGCTGAACTACCCACTTTATTAAATATTTTTTTATCTGATACAAAAGTATATATGTACTTGATAACATTTAGTAACTCATAAAATAGAAATATCATTTTTTAAAAAAAATATTTATTTACTTATTTCCTCTTTTGTTGCCCTTGTTGTTTTATTGTTGTACTTATTATTGATGTCATTGTTGTTGGATAGGACAGAGAGAAATGGAGAGACGAGGGGAAGACAGAGAGGGGGAGAGAAAGAGAGACACCTGCAGACCTGCTTCATCACCTGTGAAGTGATTCCCCTGCAGGTGGGGAGCCGGGGATCCTTAAGCTGGTCCTTGTGCTTTGCACCACGTGCACTTAACCCACTGTGCTACTGCCTGACTCCCAGAAATAACATTTAAAAAAAAAGATTTTTCATTTATTAGAAAGGTAGGAGGAGAGACAGAAAGAACCAGACATCACTGGTACATGTACGCAGGGAATCAAACTTGGGACCTTGTGCTTGAGAGTCTAATGCTTTATCCACTGCGCTACCTCCCAGAGCACAGAATATCATATTTGTCATATAGATTTCCAATTAAAATAGACAAATTGTTTTCTAAAACAAATGTATGGTGAAACATCCAACATGTAGCATTTGATGTCTGTGACAAATTTTAGGCCTGTTATTTATTTATTTACTTACTTATTTGTTTATTTCTACCAGGATTATTGCTGGGGATGGTGAGTGCACTGCTCCCTGTGGCCATAGTTTTTTGTTTTTTTTTTTCTCTTTCTTTTTTTTAAATTTTTTATTTAAGAAAGGATTAGTGAACAAAGGCATAAGATAGGAGGGGTACAACTCCACACAATTCCCACCACCCAATCCCCATAACCCACCCTCTCCCATGATAGCCTTCCCATTCTCTAGCCCTCTGGGAGCATGGACCCAGGGTCGTTGAGGGTTGCAGAAGGTAGAGGGTCTGGCTTCTGTAATTGCTTCCCCGCTGAACATGGGCGTTGACTGGTCGGTCCATACTCCCAGTCTGCCTCTCTCTTTCCCTAGTAAGGTGTGTCTCTGGGGAATCTGAGCTCCAGGACACATTGGTGGGGTCTTCAATCCAGGGAAGCCTAGCCAGCATCCTGGTGGCATCTGGAACCTGGTGATTGAAAAGAGAGTTAACATACAAAGCCAAACAATTTGTTGAGCAATCATGGATCCCAAGTTTGGAATAGTGGAGAGGAAGTGTTAGGGAGGTACTCACTGCAAACTCTAGTGTAATCCTGCTTTCAGGTATATATTTTGCAGTAGTTTATGGATACGTGTGAACATAAGCTCTCTCTCACAGAAACTGTTGTATGTCTAGGTTATGGGACTTTGTTAGAAAGTGAACTACCTGAGATGAAATTAGAGTGTACTATAAAAGGAAAGGTCTCACCCAAGTAATGAAGCTGAAGGGTTGTCATTCCACACGTGAAGTCTCTGGATACATTCTGAGGTGAAGCATGTTGAGATGGCAATCGTTGCTTTGGTTAGGTTGTGATCGGCGGATGCAATATTATTTGGTATGGATTGGGAGATGCATACGGGAAAGTGAGCCCTATCCAAGGGTGCCAGGACTGGGGGAAGTAGGGGCTCTATAGTGAAGATGTGAGGTTCCTGCTGTCTTAGGGTTCAAAAAGACAATCAATAGTTAATATTATCATCACATTATTTGTTAATTGGGTTAACTTTGAAAAGTCCCTTTGTTATGGTTTGCTGTACAGTACCCAGTATCTTGTATATAGCTGTGCTATTGGAAGCTTCTAATCTACTTGGTCTAGGCTTTTGAGAGAGTCCGCATATCAAATACGTAGCCTATCTATTAAAAAGATTCAGTTTGTCTTTTGAGAACCTTTGAGACATACAATTGATTTCCCCCTCTCATATTAATTAACTACTGATTTATATGTCTACATTTTGCTAGGAGTGTACATAAACACCATTCCCATCACCAAAGGACCGTGACCCATCCCTCCCGCCCACTCCCACCCCCCATTTTTTTCTCTTTCTATATTTGATGGGATGGAGAGAAATTGAGGGGGGAGAGGGAGACAGAAAGAGCGACCTGCTTCGCTGCTTGTGAAGGTGGGGACCAGGGGTCTATGTATATGGTAATGTGTGTGCTCAACTGGTTGTGCCACTATTTGCCCTCTAAACCACAGTCCCTTCCACAGTCTTCCACTTAATTGAATGTAAAGACTGTCTAAATACCAGGAACTCTGGCTTCATTGATCTAAAGAATGTATTCTGAAGATAGTGGATTCTCCATCCTACCTCTGTGAGCCATCACTAGGCCAGAGAGATCTCCAAACAAAAGAATGACGGATTACTCTTTTAGGAAGGATAGGATGAAACTGGGCATACTTGAAGAGGTTCTTGATCTTATATGAATGAATGAGTGGGCGTTTTGTTTGTGAGGAGGTAGGTTTTACAGTTGTGTTGCCACAAGTCCAAATTCTAGCTCCATTTACAATGCGTTGAATGACTACTTGTCTTTGTCAGAGTCTCTTTTGATAAAAGGGGACTTGTAATTAGTCCTTTGTAGGACTACAACAAAGACCAGGAATATCTGTAGAAATTGCTTTTTTATTCTGGCACACAATAGGTGTTAATAGATGATACCTGGTAGTAATATTTACTTCCAAATAAGTAAAATGGAATACAACAAGAATTAGGAAATTCTCTTGTGGAGATGTTTAAATTTATGAGATAGAACTGATGGTTAAATGTAAAACACACAGACACACACACACACACACACACACACTCACTCTACCTAGCCAGCGCTCATTTCTAAGACATCAGATTCAAAAAGGAATCTTTTTAGCAGTGAATTTTGGCTTTCTAGTGAAGGTATAATTCTTTAAAGGTAGGATTCAAGTTGTGCATTTTCCATAATGTCATGCTGGTTACAAAAATTAAGTTTAACATATATTGAAAGATTAAAGCATGTTACTATACAAACCACATTTGGGACAGTGTTTATTCTCACTTTTTCTTTCTTAAGATTAAGGTAACTTTTTTTTCTCTTACACACACACACACACACACACACACACACACACACACACACACACCCCAAAAGATGAGGAACAAAATGAGTTCCTAGATGGCTCTTTCTGCTTTTTTATTCTGCTTTTCTTCCAGGAATGATTTAGTTAGTTCCTAATTTTACCTTATTGGCATGCACAGAGAAGAAAGAATGATAGTCTCAGAGGGTTAGTGTATTCAAAGCTATTTAAAATGGTTTCACTGCTTTTACTACCATAATTCTTCCTCTATTTTCACAGCTGGAAAAGTATATGTGTTTTATTGCAACACAAAGAATAACTCTGAAAAGTAATACAGTCACAGTCCCCTATGTGTGATAAGTAGCTCTGGGACCTTCTGTGTGAATCCTCTTATCAGATGTTGGGGTGTTTTTCTCAACTGGGAAGGGGATCATGTATTCAGATTAATCAATTTATTTTAATCTTGACCCAGAGTAAAGTTAAACAAAAGGAATACTTAACTGAGGAGGTAGCACTGGAAAGCATGAATTTACACTGCTACTTGTAGTTTTGGGTAAGTTATTTACTGCCATTTTACTTATTCTTATAATTGAACTAATACCACTTAAAATTGCCTTAGAGTTTTTATATTGATAAAGTGAAATAAGTCTTGAAGCAACAAAAACAGTTGCCTCTAAATTTTTTTTTTATAAAAGGTGAGCTAACCCCTTTATTTATTATTTATTCTTATTTTGAGGAGGGAGGGGAAAAAGGAGAAGAAAGAGAGAAAGAGAGAGAGAGAGAGAGAGAGAGAGAGAGAGAAAACACAGCACCAAAAATTGCTTCATTGTAATGAGGACTAGGTTTAACCTGGGTTGCACATATCTTAAAATAGCATACTATCCAAGTGAGCTATTTCTTTAGCCACTTTATCTGTAAAAAGAGACTAATCAAGCTACCTGCTTATTTTTATGGCAAATATTTGTAGTCATGATTGTCAGATGAGATGTGAAAGCACTTTGTAAATATGAAGTATAATAGCAAAAGTGATGAAGATGATTGAGAGTTTTTTTTTTGTGATCGTACGTATGACAAAGCTGTGTGGATGTTGAATTAAAGAGTCAAAATAAACTCTTGACTCTCCTAGAAATTTACTAGTGATAGAGAAGTAAATGACTTTTATATAAAGTTTATGTCTCCGTGGAACCTCAGGATCTGACTTTATTTGGAAGTAGAGTCTTTTTGAGAAGCTAAGGCAAAGTCATACTGGGCTTGTGTGAATACCCATCCAGTGACTTGTGTTGTTATAAGAGGAGAAGATGAGGAGGCTGTAAGAAAATGGAGGAAGAGATCAGAGTATGGATGCATCTGAGAGCCAAAGAGTGCCAAGACTTGCCATCAACCAGTAGACTCTGGTTGAAGTAAGGGGGAGATTCTCTGGTAAAGTCTTCAGAGAGATCCCAGTTCTGCTGGCAGCTTGACTTGAACTTCAACCTGCAGAACCATGAGGAAATAAATTTCCCATCTTTCAAGCCACTCAGTTTGAGGTACCTTTTTATCACACCAGTTGGAAGTGGATCTACCCATTTCTTAAAATGGTAGAAATATGTTGATTTAATTTGAAAATAAAGATTAGCAAGAGATCTTGGAACTTTCCTTGCTATAATTGGAAATTGGCTCTGGCATTACCTACATTAAAGAGTTTCCAAAGTGTTGATTAGTTTTTCAAGTCCACCAAAGATGCTGGATAGAACTTTGAGTTAGGGCAAAACAAAAAATGTGAGTCTCCAGTTAGTCCCATTGATTTGCTAAATAGAGAAATTGATATAGATCAGAAAAGGTTTTGGGTAGTGGGAGTCTAATGAAACATAACAGGAAGATTTTCATAATGGAATTCTTCTTTTCATTATTTTTTCAGTGATTTATTTATCTCATATCACACACACCCAAATCAAAGCATCACTCTAGCATATGGACTGAACCTAGAATCTCATGCATGAAAGTCTGGTGCTCTACCTTCTGAGTCATTTTCCTAGTCACAGAATTCTTTTTCAAAATTAAAATCAAGCAGGGGCCTGGGCAGTGGTGTACCCATTTAAGCACACACATAACCAAGCACAAACACCTGGGTTCAAGACCCTGCTCCCCACCTACAGGTGGTCTGCTTCACGAGTGGTGAAGTAGGTCTGCAGGTGTCTTGTCTTCTCTTGCTGTGTGTGTAAGTCAAAAATGTATCCAAAAGTTCCAATTTACTTCTCAAACAGTTTGAGGCTGATATGCAGGGTGCACAGGGCTGAGAAATTAGGCAAGTTGGACTTCCGAAGGACTTCTAATTTCTTTTTGCTCTACCAGCAACCCAAGTGAAGGGCCTCGCCCAGGCCTGAGTGATTATTTACTAAGTAAGTGTGTGGAGGTGGGGTGGCAACCAAGTTGAGCTCATACTTCCTTTGGGAACAAAGCCACATTTCTAAAATGTTTCAATTACCACACAGTTTTAGCTAGATATATAAACCCAAAGAAATGTTCAGGGTTTCCTAAGGTTTGTATCTGTGTTGTCTTCCTGTTGTCCCCTGGATGCCTCATAGTGCCTGTTACTAGTTTGCACCAAAACTTTATCTTTCTCCTCTCTCTCTCTTTCTTTTGCCTCCAGGGTTATTGTTGGGGCTTGGTGCCTGCACTAGGAATCCACTGCTCCTGGAGGCCATTCCCCGCCCCCCCCCTCCCATTTTGTTGCCCTTGTTGCTCTTGTTGTTGTTAGAGAGAACCTGAAAGGGCAGGGGAAGACAGAGAGGGGGAGAGAAAGACACCTGCAGACCTGCTTCACTGCTTGTGAAGCGACCCCCCTGCAAGTGGGGAGCTGAGGGCTTGAACCGGGATCCTTGAGTGGGCCCTTGTGCTTGTGCCATGTGCGCTTAACCCATTGCACTATTGCCTGATCCTCCTTTTCTCATATTTTAAGAAAAAATGTACATACATGATAATTCTGCATGCAACTTAACACACTCCTGGTTATTTGACCTACATCTACAGAAAAGCAAAGCTGAAGTTAAACATTCTAAAAATCAATTATATTGAATATAATGAACTGAATGGTATTTTGTTTGAAATGATTTATTTTTCTCTCCAGGGGAATTTTCCTTCTCTTTTGCGTGAAAAAAAAATGCCGCTTTTTTTTCATCGTATTCTGCTGGCTAATTAAGACCCTGTGCAGTGTTTGGACCTGGGAAAATGGGAATGGTTTGTGCTTCTCTAAATGAAGGCATAATTTGCATCATCTTTTAACAATAGGCAGTGCGGTGTTAGGCAAAGCTGCTGTGAGGTAGAGGGATGGTTTCAGGACAGAATGAAGAGAAAGCCTATCCTCATATGCCTCTGGTGTGTGATAATGTGACAGGACATTTCCCAATGCTTGGAAGTACTCGTGGCTGTCATCTGAAGGAAGGCTGGATTTCCAGACGAGAACCTGACTTTCATCACTTGCAATCCCTGCAAAGACCCAAGGAGACCTTACTTCTTCTTCTCTTTCTTTTGCCTCCAGGGTTATTGTCAGGCCTTGGTGCTGGCACCACGAAATCACTGCTCCTGGAGACCATTTTTTCCTCTTTTGTTGCGCTTATTGTGGTTATTATTGTTGTTGTTGCTGTTGTTGTTGGATAGGACAGAGAAATCGAGAGAGGAGGGGAGACAGAGAGGGTGAGAGAAAGATAGACACCTACAGACCTGCTTCACTGCCTGTGAAGCGACGCCCCTGCAGGTAGGGAGCCGGGGGCTCGAACCGGAATCCCTAAGCCAGTCCTTGCGCTCTCTGTCCCGTGCGCTTAACCCGCTGCGCTACCGCCTGACTCCCGAGACCTTACTTCTTAACAGTGTTTGCAAGGTGCTTTGTCACTTAGGTAAACTTGCAACATGCTCTGCTCTCTTCATGAATGATAGAAATTCTCATTTAAAAGCAACTTTAATTTCTACTTGATAAGAATTGAATGAGCTGCCCATTAGCAATCATCATTAGACAAGTTTGAGTTGACAGTCTATCAGAGCATATAAAATAAAAAGAGTACATACTTTTGTACTTGTCAGTATAACTTTTTTTTTGCTTCTAGGGTTATGGCTAGGGCTCAGTGCTGTCATTACGAATCCACTGCTCCTGGCAGCCATTTTTTTTTCTCCCATTTTTATTAGATAGGACAGAGAGAAATTGAGAGGGGAGAGGGAGGTAGAAAGGGAGAGAGGAAGACACCTGCAGACCTGCTTTGCCACTTGTGAAGGGTCCCTCCTGCAGGTGGGGTGCCAGGGACTCCAACCTGGATCCTTGCTGTGTCCTTGCGCTTTGTTCTATGTGCATTTAACCGGGTGTACCACTGATTGGCCCCCTCAATATAAACTTGAAGTCAAATCATAGACTAAGATAAAGGATCAGATAATTTCACAGAATACCTTAATAAAGGAAGAATCGTAATGACTCATACACATTAAGTATGGGTTCTTTGCATAAGTTTGCTCATTTTTCAGTCTTTCCTGAAGCCATACAAAGGCCTGTACCACACTTGCAATCATTTCTATTTTATTGAACGTTTGCTGCTCAAGTTGGTTCAGGAAATTTAAAGAAGAAAACACAAGATACAGGATTCAAGTGCAGGTGTCTTCTGCACCGACTTGTGTTCAACCTAAAGACCTGTTGTCTTTAGTCCAGTTGGCATGTATTTGTTGTTGACTTGTGTTTGAGATGGCCTAAATTTGTTTAAGCTAATGAACATTTTGGTAATCATACATCAAGGGAAATCTCATAAGATCCAGAAGGACACAAATGTCTTTGTGTGTGCGTGTGCATGCGTGTGTGTGTGTGTGTGTGCTTGTGATTTTACATTTAGAAAGCAGGACATATGTGGATGAGTTGGAATCTGAATTTTCTATGCTTGTTTGCTTTATTTTCCTTACATTCATCCTCCCTTCTCTCTCTCTTTTCACTTTACTTATATTTCTATTTGTGATTATAGTGGGTATAATTCCACAGTTTCACACAACACTCACCACCAATGTTCTGTGGTCCACCCTCCCACCTCTCCAAACTAACCACGATAGGTTTCAAAAGGCTTAGAAAGTTTACCTTTTTTTTTTTTTTTTTTTGCAATTTCATGTGTAGCAGTTCTCTAGATTCTGTTTTTAATTCTTTTCTAATCTTTATTTATTGCACAGCCAGAAATCAAGAGGGAAAGGGGAGATTTATCGGGGGAGAGACAGAGAACACCAGCAGCCTTGTTTCACCACTTGCAAAGCTTTCCCCTTGCAGGTGAAGACTGGGGAGGCTTCAAACCTGGGTTCTTGCGCATTATAACATGTGTGCTCAGCCAGGTGTGCCATCACCCAGCCCCTCAGTTCTTTAGATTCCACATATGAGTGAAAGCATCTAAGTAGCTGTCTTTCATCTCTTTACTTACTTTGGCAAGCACAGTCACCTCCAGTTCCATCCATTTTGTCCCAACGGGCATAATATCTTTTTTGATTACAGTGTAGTATTTCATGGTGTATATACCCCATAACTTCTTTAGTCAGCTGTCTGCTGATGGGCATTTAGGCTTCTTATAAAGAAAAGTTACTGCTCCTAGAAACTAGATTTATAGAATATAGATGTTGCCTCTACCTGTTTTCTATTTTTTTAAATTTTATTTATTTATCGGATAGAGACAGAGAAATTGAGAGGAGATGGGGAGACAAAGAAAGAGAGAGGCCCCTGCAGCCCAGCTTCATCACTTGTGAAGCTTTCCCCCTGCAGGTGGGGACCAGGGACTTGAAACTGGGTCCTTGCACGCTGTAATATGTGCACTCAATCAGGAGCACCACCACCTGGCCCCATCTGTTTTCTAGTTTTAAAATATTTATTTGTAGGTCCATGATTAGTCAACAACTTGTTTGGTTTTATATGTTAGCTCTCTTTTCAGCCACCAGGTTTCAGATGCTAACATGATGCCGATCAGACTTCCCTGGACAGATGACTTCACCAATGTGTCCTGGAGCCCTGCTTCCCCAGAGCCCCATCCCACTAGGGAAAGAGAGAGGCAGGCTGTCAATGCCCATGTTCAGTGGGGCAGCAATTACAGAAGTCAGACCTCCCCACCTTCTGCATCCCACAATGACCTTGGGTCCATACTCCCAGAGGGATAAAGAATAGGAAAACTATCGGGAGGGGATTGGATACGGAGTTCTGGTGGTGGGAACTGTGTGGAGTTGTACCCCTCTTATCCTATGGTATTGTCAATGTTTCCTTTTTATAAATAAATAAATAAAAAAAGAATAGCAAAGCTATCAGGAGAGGGGATGGGATAAGGACTTCTGGTGGTGGAAATTGTATGGAGTGTTTCCTTTTTATAAAGAAAAATTAAAAAAGATATATGATTAAACAGAAATATTTATTTATTTATTTATTTATTTATTTATTTATGAGAGAGTGTAAACCAGGCCATCAGTCTGGCACATGCAATGCCAGGGCTCAATCTAGGGGATTCATTCTTGAGAGGTTAAAGCCTTTTTCGCTGATGTCTCCTGGGTCACTGTGTCCCAAATATTTTAATTTTAGATGCAACTGATATAAGAATGCTGTTTCCTTTATTTTATCCCACCTTTCTCCTTAGTTCTCCCTAAATGTTTGGTTCATGGTTTCCACAGATGGGTGATATCAAATACTTATCTGGCAGATTTTTTTCTTTTTATTGTTTATCTCTTCCTCTGAGGGATGCTTTCCCTTTGCTCTCCCCCCTTTTCCTTTTTTTTCTGACAGCCTTTCTTATTGAGGGAGATGTAAGAAATGTTTTTGTTTAGTGACAGCACAAGGCTTTTCAAAGCAAAACAAATACACATAAATCAATACATTTTAGTGGTAAAGCTTGTTGGGGGAAAAAGTGTTGTTATTATTTTTTTTTTTTAGTCAAAGACCCCTTTATCTTGTCCTCTGAGATGACAGCATGAAGGAAAAAGAAAAGTTTTGGGTGTTCCCTATTTCTTTCACAATTGTGTATTTGTGTAAGTTGCTTATATTTTGTGAAAATATCTTCTTTAAAAAGCTGATTTTAGCCAAATATATAAAATTAGTAAATTTGCAAAATAATGTTTAAAAGATACATTAGAAACAATTTGTGAAATGGCGTACAGGTCCTGGTAATTTACTTTGAGGATGTAATCCTAAAGCAAGACCAACTAACTAGCCAAGGAACCATCCTCAAACTCATATGCTTAAGTGCTGCTGTGGTGTGTGTGTGTGTATGTGTGTGTGTGTGTGTGTGTGTGTGTGTGTCAATTGCTATTGGTCATTTAGGAGATCTCTTTCACTCACTCTTTCTCTATATGCATATTTACACACACATATATGTGTGTGTATATATATATATATATATATATATCTTAAATGACTAACAACAGTAGATGAATTCATAATTAGAATATTTTATTGTAAAACTATTACAAAGTGATTACCATATATTAAGCTCTCTTCTAATCATTTTATTCTATTTTATTTTTAACATTATTTTTTAAATAATTTAATTATTTTTAATCTTTATTTTTAATCTTTATTTTTATTTATTGGATAGAGACAGAAATCAAGAGGGAAGAGGGAGCTAGAGAGGGAGAGAGACAGAGAGACACCTGCAGCCCTGCTTCACCACTTGTGAAGCTTTCCCCCTGTAGGTGGCGACTGGGGGCTCGAACATGGGTCCTTTCAGATTGTAACATATGCACTCAAGCAGGTGAGCCACCACCCCTCTTCTAATCATTTTATATCACCTCATTTATACTTCATAACAGCCTTATGATGTAGGTACTGTTTCTTAACCATCCTTATGTAGCAGATGGAGAAACTAGAGAGGGGTTAAGTGATTTGTCCAAGGTTAAACAACTACAAAACAATAACTAGGACCAAACCTAGGAAGTCTTTCTTCTTTTCTTTTTTCTTTTTTAATGTAGTCCCCGGAATTGAACCCAGGATCTCACACAGATGATGCACGAACCACCTCCCTTACCAACTCTGATTTTATATTAATTTGAATTGCAGGGCCTCACATACTCACAACCCCATTATCAGGCTGATTTCTTCATTCCTCATATTTTAGAAGAGACAAAAAAACAAGATAGGGAAAGGAAGTGCTCTCCTGTAGTGCTTGAGCTCGAACTCAGAACCTCACACATGGTTGGGCTCATGTTTTATCAGGTCTACTATCTCCAACTTCCATTTTATTTTATCTGTTTTATTTTATTATGTAAGGGAGAGAGAAGGATCTCACTACTCCAAAATCTATAAAGTTAATTTGATTTGCCTTTGTTTCTCTCATGTGATTCCAGGGATGGAATCCAGAGTTTCCCCACATGTAAGGCATGTGATCTACCTGCTAAGCTCCCACCTCCTCAGCTCTCTTTCCCAGGCAGTCCTGCTTGACACTGTGCTCTTAAGCACTTTGGTTACTGTCTTCAAATTATAAGTTAACAGCTTAGTAAGTCAATAGTAAAGATAACAATTAAGAAAAAAGTGAAATGTTGTGGACCACATACAAATACTATATGAACTGCCAAAGGGCAGTGTCTATTATGTATGAACATCTGCTCCTGATACACAAGATTTGTCTAGACAGAGGAGAGCATTTTGCAGTAATCAAGTGGTGGTTTCAGGGACTGGATCCCCCAGGACAATTCAC
This sequence comes from Erinaceus europaeus, assembly GCF_950295315.1. Taxonomy (NCBI): domain Eukaryota; kingdom Metazoa; phylum Chordata; class Mammalia; order Eulipotyphla; family Erinaceidae; genus Erinaceus; species Erinaceus europaeus. The sequence continues at coordinate 97,699,619 of NC_080169.1, read as the reverse complement.
TGTCATATTATTGTTTTCATAAATAAATTAAGGCAAATTAAATTAAAGTGCCCATTGAAGTCATTAACAGTTCTCTGTATCTCATCTCTACTTAAATAATAATGCAGGTTAAATAATTTTTTTAAAAAAAAAAATACCGTAAGTTTTTTACTAAATTGACCAATTCCTTATCAATTCTTATCTATTGAAGATAAAACTTCATTAGTAAATACAAGAAGCTACATCTGGTGACTGATTTTTTTTTTTTAATTGTTTGCTTCATAGAAAGAGAGAATGAGGGACTATAGCATTAGAGCTTCCTCTGGTACAGTGGTACTCCCATGTGGTGCCTGTGTTGCATACATAGCAGGGCATGCTCCCAATGGGTAGGTTATCCTTAGCCACAACAGCTAGTTTTACTTCTGGTTTGTCTCCATCTTCATGCTTTAGTGCCTTTATTACTAAGTTTTAATTTTTCTATCTAGTCAAAAATTCTTTCCTAGATTTACTTGTCTTGCTTGTCACTGCTGTTTTTTACCACTCTGGGATGGCTTTTTTTAAAAAAAATTTTCTTTATTGGGTGATTAATGGTTTACAGTTGACGGTGAAATACAATACTTTATACACGCATACCATTTCCATATAACAATACAATCCCCACTAAGGCCTCCTCTGCCATCATGTTCCAGTGGGATCACTTTTTTTTTTCTGCTGGAAGGAAATAGTCATAATCTCTGAGAAGTATTTGTTTATTTTTCTAAATGGTCACCCAAAACCAGAATACAGAACTGTATTTATAATACAACCAGTTGTGTATTTCTTACAATGAATTTTTAAGAAAAGCTGTAGGATCTCCATTGCTATGATATCTCTCCTTTAGTCTCTCAGTCTCTGTGTGTCTGTGTGTGAACAAGTAGCTCAGAAAAAAAATTAAAAAGAAAAATCTCCGAGTAGTGAGATTATGTATGTGCAAAATTATAGAAATGGACAAAAATAGTAAAGTGACTGTCTTTAGGACATAGAAAAGTGGAAAATCATTTTCTAGTTTTTTTAATGAAGTACTTTTATGCTATTGAAATAAATGTATGATCTTCAGCTATTCAACTAAATATCCCCAAATGTCACCCCTTTATAACTAACTGGGCAGCAGTTCTTTCACTCTGTCAAGACACATTGGGATGAATGATCTCCATAGAGTTACACAGCAAAGAGAGGGATCTGGCCATGAAAAGCTTTCCCACCTCCCATAAAGATGTGAAATTCTTTTACAACCCCATAACCTATAAAGCCAGAAGGTATGACTGTTTAAGATAGAGACAGAGACAAAAGAATAATCAAGAGAGAGAATGAAACCATAGCACTGAAGCTTTTTCTAGTATGACAGGAGCCAGCCTCAAGCCTGAGCTACATACATGGCAAAGTAGTGTATTCTCCATGTGAACTGAAGGCCCAAGTCTCCTGCAAATTTGATCATTTTAAATTAAAAATAGGATTTTTTTTTCATGTGTATGACCCAGGTTTGAGCCCAGCCTTCACTATGTTGAAGAAAGCTTTGGTGCTGTGGTCTCTTTCCCTTTATCTACCTTTCTGTCTCTATCTAACAACAACAACAACAATGGGTAAGAGTATTTTTGAGGTCTATTTTTGTTTCATGAGCAATGGCCAATGGAGTCATGACTGAGCTCTCATGAATATACTCTGGTGGGCAGAATTAGTGAACTCCCTCCTGTCACCCCAGGATTTCCGTGCACTGATTTCTGGGGCCTGTGCAAATGTTACCTTACATGGTAAAAGGGATTTTGCAGATCTGATGGATGTCAACGGCTGTGAGATGGAGAGAGACTGAGCATGGAAGAAGGCAAACAGTATTCTTCACCTTAATCATGGAGAAAGCGATGACGTGAGCCATAGACTATGAGCAGCTTTAGAAGTTGAAAAAATGCAAACAGGAAGATTCTCCCCTAGATCTTCCGGGTAGAACATGGGTTGATTGACATCTTGAATTAGTCCCAGTAGATACATTCTGGACTTCTGATCCACAGAACTGTAAAATAATACATCTCTATTGTTTTAAGCTGCTGATTTTGTGGTAAACTGCTTTTTTTTTTTGGCCTCTAGGGTTATCGCTGGGGCTCAGTTCCAGCACTATGAATTCAGTGCTCCTGGTGGCCATTAAAAAAAATATATATATATATATATATATATATATATATATATATATATATATATATATATTTATTGGATAGGACAGAGAGAAATTGAGAGAGGAGGGGGAGATAGGGAGAGAGAATGCTAGAAAGTAGCAGATTTGCTTCACTACTCATGAAGTGGACCTCCCCTGTGGAGCCTGGGGCTTGAACCTGGATCCTTGAGTAGATCCTTGTGCTTCATACTATGTGTGCTTAACCGGGTGCTCATCTGCCCGCCCCTCCTTGTGCTAATCTGTAGGATAGCCACTTTGTCTCTTTTTAGTTTGAAATGTGTTTTATGTGACATAGAGAGTTTCACATGAGAGGTAGTGACAGAGAACACATGAGACCATCCAGAACACTATCGAGTACATGAAAGTTCAGGGACTGAACTGGGGATTTGGGGCATGCAGGTCCCATACTCTACTAGCTGAACTATTTTCCCAGATTTCACTTTGTTTCTTTAATCAACTAAACATAAAGTTTGAACATAAATCACAGTAAATAGAAAATGTGAATTGCATATTCTTAAGGGATTATTGATCACTATTTACCAAGTATTTATTTATTTATTGAATAGAGACAGAGGGGTGGGAAATAGCGAGACAAGGAGAGACACCTCCAGCACTGTTTCACTGCTTGTGAAGCTTTCTCCCTGCAAGTGGGGACTGGAGACTTGAACGTGGGTCCATGTGCAGTCTACCAGATGCACCACTGCCCACCTCTTACCAATTCTTTTTTGTCTCCAGGGTTATTGCGGGCGCTCGGTGCATGTACTATGAATCCACTGCTCCTGGAGGATATTTTTTCTTTTTGTTGCCCTTGTTGTTTATCTTGAGGTTGTTATTATCACTTATTATTGCTGTCATTGTTGTTGGATAGGACAGAGAGAAGTCTAGAGAGGAGAGAAAGACAGAGGGAGAGAGAAAGATAGACACCTGCAGACCTGTTTCACTGCTTGTTAATGGTAAACCCCATCAATTTGATCTGGGGGTCTATATTCAGTGCAGGAGTCTGTATAACCTCTGCATCCCTGTAGGTCTAAGTTCACATTGTGTAGGCATAGCTAGGAACATTCTAGGCTACATTCATTGCTAGACCCATCTTCCTTGAGTAGTAGAGTATTTTGACACAATCTCTCTTCTGAGAATGAGGCAGTTCTTACCGTTGTTGATCTAAATTGAGGGCAAGGTCTTCTAGGGGTCCACAATGGGGTCCATTACGTTGTTTCTGATGGAGATGACGAGTGACAGCAGAGAGAGGGATCTGTTTGAGGCCTAAGCCCATCATGTCTGTGTGGGAATCCCATGGTTCCCTGACTAGGGCCCAGGGAGATGAGGTGGCCTGGTGGTAATCAAATGTGCCATCATTAAAGTATGCTGGTCTCATGTCCTTATCCAGCTTTTATAATCCTTGCTTTGTCTGACAAGGTTAGCCTTGGAGTGATTGAGAGAATGAAATAAGGAGTAGGTGAGGAGGGTATCTAGGTCTAAGTAGAAACTACTTGTTTAAGTACTTTGCTGTCTTCTTTTTAAATTTTTTTATTTATAAAAAGGAAACATTGACAAAACCATAGGATAAGAGGGGTGCAACTCCATACAATTCCCACCACCAGAACCCTGTATCCTATCCCCTCCCCTAATAGTTTTCCTATTCTTTAACCCTCTGGGAGTATGAACCCATGGTCATTGTGGGATGCAGAAGGTGGAAGGTCTGGCTTCTGTAATTGCTTCCCTGCTGAATATGGGCATCGACAGGTCGATCCATACTCCCAGCCTGTCTCTCTCTTTCCCTAGTGGGGAAGGGCTCTGGGGAAGCAGAGCTCCAGGACACATTGGTGGGGTTGTCTGTCCAGGGAAGTCTGGTCAGCATCATGCTAGCATCTGGCACCTAGTGGTTAAAAAGAGAGTTAGCATACAAAGCCAAACAAATTGTTAACCAGTCATGGACCTAAAGGCTGGAATAGTGCAGATGAAGAGTTGGGGCGGGGGTGGGGGTGGGGGATGGGAGGTGTCTCCGTTTTGTAGATAGCTGGTAGGGATATTTTAGTTATATTCTAATGGGTCTGTGGCTATACTAGTTTTCTTTTTTTCTTTCTTTTTTCCCCTGAGCCTGAAATCTGATATGCAAGTTATTGTCTGGGGAGATGATGTCATGGCTGGAAGAAGGACCAGAAAGCTGGATCAGGAAGAGAGTAGCTCCCAAATATGGGAAAGGTATATAAATATTGTTGACTGTAAACCCCATTCAATTTGATGTGATCTGGGACCCATATTCAGCTTAGGTGCCTATGTGACCTCTGCATTCCTCTAGATCTGAGTTCACATTCTGTGTTGTCTTTTTTTAGATCTTTCTACTTGCTTGCTGCACCTATTGGGTCAAGAAACCACACACTGCCAATTTAGATAAAATGATATATAATCTTATGTAAATGGTTCCCTATCCCTTTTACCTATTTGCATATCAAAATAAAACTTTTCTCTGAAATTTGATTATTTGGGGCAAGAGATATACCTCAGTGGGTAGAATACATGTCTTCCATGGATGGGTTACTGGACATAAACCTGCTACAACACATACTAGCACCAAGGACAGAGACAAGTGGAGCTCTATGGGTGGTAGAGTGGTTCTTTGGTATACCTCCTCCTCAGTCTCTTTTTCTGTCTCTCTTCCCTGCCTTCCCCACCCCCCACCAAGGCCCAGCAAAAGTACAGGATAGAAAGTTAGGCCAAGAAGGGAAGGTTATTCAGTAGAAGACCACACACATGAGAGACCTTAGCTCTGATCCTCAGTATTGTATTAATAAAAAATTGATGAATTGGGGCTGGGTTTTGGTGCATCTCATGGAGTGCACTTGCTACCATGAGCAAGGACCCAGGTTCAAGCCTCTGACTCCCATCTGCAGGGGGGAAGCTTCATAAGTGGTAAAGAGTACTGCAGGTATCTCTCTTTCCTTCTCTCTCTCTTTCTCTCCCACGTCTCAGTTTCTTTGTGCTTATCCAATAAATAATTATATAGTTGTATGCAATATATAATTATATTTTATCATTATATATTTATTTTAATTATTAAATTGCAATTTGTTATTATAATATAGAACTATATATTATATTTCACACATATATATTCTATGTGTATTTGCCACTTCTATATACAATGCAGAAAGTTTTATCTAAAAGGTGATTACTTACTTTACCCCAAAGGCATTTTCTCTCTCATTTATCTCAGTGCATTCTGTTCTGGAAATAGTTGCTACAAATTTAAAAACACTTACCAGTTAAGGACATATATCGTTTTTTTCCCCCCTGGATGTTCCCTATTTTTTAGTGATTGCCTTGATGATGCAGCCCACATATACCCCAAGGCCCCTGATATCCCCTCTGATGGACTTGGTCTCTGGGAAGTCAACATCAATGTAGGCATTTGGTCTGACATGGGGTAGACTTCATAGCCACAGAGCTGATTTCAGGTCTGCAACCAGTCATTATTATGTGCAGTCTGACCTACCATAAGTCAAAATGTGTCTCTCCTCAAAAATAATCATACACGACAGGATTGCAATTGAACATAGTTGTGCGATGAAGGAGGTGTCGATTTTAAACCCTGCTGGGGGTTAGCATCACAAAAGGCTTTTGTTGATTTTCTTTTCCTGAAACCATTATTTTACCTCAAGCTTCTCTTGATTATTTCAGAATTCTTTTTTTTTTTTTTGCTAGTACAATATGCAGAAAATAATGGGGATATTGTGGGGAGAGTCTGACATGAAAATTAACATAATACAAATCACATACTTGATTTTCTTGGGAAGAATTGTCATTATCACCATCATAATAATTCCTTGTTATTGAAGAGAAAAAATCTATTCTCTCATCTATTCTTTGATTAATCAATTAATTAATTGCTATATTCAGAAATAACTCAAAGTAATGTCGAAAGCACTGTGTATATTTCAAAGATGCAGCAAACACAATTTTTATCTTGAAGAAAACATAGTTCTACTGGGAGAGAATATTTACATAGAAACAGGAGATAGATGACATGATAAAACACTGAGTTACTGATAAGAAGCATTACTGTTGAGAACTTTGGAGGACAGTGTTCTAGGATAGTAAGATAGTCAGCACAGCAAGACCATTTATAGAACAAACCTTGAGTTGAGTTTTAAATTTAGTTATATATTTTCAAAGCAGGAAATGTATTTCATTTACTGATTTCAAAAGCATTACAATGCTGTAGTAACTAAAACAATATGGTACTGGCATAAAGACAGACATGTAAACATATGGAGCCGAGCTCAGGAATACATCATGTATATATGAGTAACTGATATTCTATAAGGATGGCAAGAATACATTATGGGGAAATGATTGCCTTCTAACCAAATGGTGATAGAAGACTGGATTTCAGGGAGTCAGGCGGTAGCGCAGGGGTTTAAGTGCACTTGGTGCAAAACGCAAGGACCTGCATTTAAGGATCCCGGTTTGAGCCCCAGGCTCTCCCCGCCTGCAGGGGAGTCGCTTCACAAGTGGTGAAGCAGGTTTGTAAGTGTCTTTCTCTCCCCCTCTCTATCTTCCCGTCCTCTCTCCATTTCTCTCTGTCCTATCCAACAATGACATCAATAACAATAATAACTATAACAATAAAACAACAAGGGCAACAAAAGGGAATAAATAAATAAATAAAAGAAGGAAAAAAAAAGACTGGATTTCTACAAACAAAAATTACAAAATATTACACCTATTTTGCATCATGGATAAAAATGTACTCAAAAAATGGATTAAAGGGCCCAGGTGGTGGTGCACCTGGTTGAGCACACATGCTATAATGCACAAGTACCCAGATTCGAATCCCTGGTCCCCACCTGCAGGGTGGAAAGCTTTGCAAATGGTGAAGCAGTGCTGTAGGTATCTCTATGTCTCTATTCCTCTCTATCTCCCTCTCCACTCTTGATTTCTGAGTGCCTCTAGCCAATAAACAAAAATAATAAAAATGGATTAAGTACCTAGCATAAGACTGGAAAATGTAAAACTCCTTGAAGGAAACAAGGGAAAACTTTAACAAGATTACCCTTGACAATGATTTCTTGAGTATGACACCAAAAGTACAGGTTATTAATGCACAAATAGAGAAGTGGAATGCACTAAAAATGTCACTTTGATTTCATAAGCGATTCAGCCATCATTGCATTCATTCATATTTATCAGATTCTCCTTTTTCAGGTCTCCAAGGTTTACTTAATATACAGAAATTTGCATATACTTAATGTACACATTTTAGTGTTTGGACACAAGCACCTTCACAATAAGAAGTTGAAAAACTTCATATCAGAGGAAACAATCAACAGCATGAAAAGGCATCTTTTGGCAGGGGTAGATAGCATGGCAGGGGTAGATAGCATAATGATTATGCAAACAGACTCTCATGCCTGAAGCTCCAAAGTCCCAGGTTCAATCCCACTATAAGCCAGAGCTGAGCAGTGCTCTGGTTAAAAAATAAAAAAAACTAAAATAAAAAAGAAAAGGCATCTTTCAAAATGTGAGAAATGTCTGCAAACAATTGCTGTGAAAAGGTCTTAATCTTTGAAATATATAATGAACTTAATAAAATAGAACCCCAAAGACTCTCATTAAGATTAGGTGAAAGACTTGAGTAGACATTTTCCTAAAGAAAACATACAGATGGCCAAAGGTCGTATAATCACTATCACAAAAATTGATATCAAACCAAGATGTCTCTTCACATCATTTCAAATGGTTATTATAAGAATATAAAGATAATGAAAGTGTTGCAAGGATATGAGAAATTGGAACCCTTCTACAATGTTGGTGGGAATTAAAATGGCATAGCCACTACAGAAAAGTAGAATAGGGATTCCTGAAAAATTAAAAAATAGGACTGCCACATGATTGAGCAATCCAAATTCTGGGTATATATCCAAAGAATTGAAATCAAGATTTTGAGGAGATACTGCCTCATTCACGTTTATCATTCATAGTAGCCAAAATTTTAGTACTATTCAAATAGGAACAGATACAGCAATAAAGAAAGTTTGTGCAGGGGTGGTGTGGTGAGACACCTGGTTGAGCACACATGTTACAAAGCACAAGGAACTGGGTTCAAGCCTCTGGTCCCTACGTGCAAGGGGAAAGCTTTGCAAGTGGTGAAGAAGTGCTGCAGGTGTCTCTCTATTTCCCTCCCTCTCTACCGCCCTCTTCCTCATGATTTCTGGCAGTCTCTACCCAATAAATAAATGAATAAAGAATAAAATAAATAAAATAAAGAATAAATAAGTAAGCAATTTAAAAAGGATAGTTTGGTGTATACAAACAAGTGTAATACCAGTTTTAAGGAGAGAAATCCTGCCAGTTATGACAACTCGGATAGATATGGAGAGCATTTATCTTAAGTGAAGTAAACTAGTCACAAATCAACAAACACTGCCTGATTTTCCTTAGAGGCTGTGTCTAAAATACTCACATTTGCTAACGTAAGGAACAGAATAGTGGGCTCCTTACTAGAGGAAGGGTGAGATGGTGATTCTCTCAGTGCATATAAAGTAAGTTATAAAAGGTGAATAAGTCTTACAGATCTAATTTAGTGCCGCTTATAAGAATATTGTATTTTGCACTTGGAAACTTGGTAAGAGGGTAGAGCTCATGCTATGTTTTTTTTGTATTTTTAAAGATCTTTATTAGCTTTTAATGTGAGAGAGATACAGAAACCTAGAGAAAGATCAGCGCACTGCTCAGCTTTGGCTTATGGTGCTACATGCCATTGAACCAGGGGTCTGAGCCTCAGGCGTTAAGAGTTTTTTGTAGAACCGTCATGCTGCCTCCCCAGTCCTCGGGCTATGCTTTTAATACATGCAAACACACAAGAGAAATGGATATAATGGATAAGGAGATTTGGTGGTGGGAATTGTGCGGAGTTGTACCCCTTTTATCCTATGGTTTTGTCAATGTTTCCCTTTTATAAAGAAAAAAAGAAAAAAAAGAAATCTTTTGGAAGCAATGAATATATTTTTTTAATTTGTTGTGATAATACCATAGTTGCATGCGTATAGTCAAACAAATGACAATGTATATTAAATATGTGGACCTTTTTTATATGAAATATAACCTAGAAAAGCTGAAAGAAAAAAGACTTGGTCAATATGAATGAATAGAATGAGGGGAGTTGAAGTACTCAGTTTGAAGACAGGAAAGAAAATTATACACAAGAAGGACCATGACTGATATATGAGCTATGTGTCAGGGACAAACTTTGAGAGTTACCAAGAACAAAGTCACTACTTGACTCCAATATATAGGAGGTGATAAGGGAAGTATTATTATTATTATTATTATTATTTTATTATTATCATTTGTCTAGAGCACTAGTCAGCTGTAGCTATTGTTATTGTTGGGGAGTCAAACTTGGGACTACTCCTCAACCCTGATTTGATATATATATATTTCCTCCAGGGTTATTGCTGGGCTGGGTGCGTGCACCATGAATCCACTGCTCCTGGAGGCCATTTTTTTTCCCTTTTTGTTGCCCTTGTTGTTGTAGCCTTGTTGTGGTTATTATTATTGCCGTTGTTGATGTTGTTCGTTGTTGGATAGGACAGAGAGAAATGGAGAGAGGAGGGGAAGACAGAGAGGGGGAGAGAAAGACAGACACCTGCAGACCTGCTTCACCGCCTGTGAAGTGACTCCCCTGCAGGTGGGGAGCCGGGGGCTCGAACCGGGATCCTTACGCAGGTCCCTGTGCTTTGCATGCGCTTAACCCACTGCGCCACCGCCCGACTCCCTGACCCCCCCCCGATTTTGATATTTTTATATTCTACTTATAATTTCAGTTGGGATCTTGGAGGGAGGAAAGGAATTTAGACATTGCATAAAAATCACCATTACTTGAAAAATCATTGAAAAACATGGCTTGTGCTTATTAATCTCTTTGTGATAACTTTATGTGTGATGAAGGATAATTTATGGCTACTTTTCTGGATGTATTTCTGAAATATTGATTATTGACACCATTATTGATAATCACATATTTTGTATCTCATGTAGTTAACCTGCCAGTGAAACTAGTTGAATGAGGAAATTAGGATCACTTCTCACAGATTACCCAGCAAGGACTTTGTGGAAATGGAACAATTTCCAAGTGTTATATGTGTTTTTTTAAAATCTATTTTTTTAGAGTTTTTAAAATGTATTTTATTTTATTTATCCATTTTAAAAAATAGAGACAGGGAGAAACTGAGAGGGGAGGGGGAGGAACACAGTGGGAGAAAGAAAGAAAGACACCTGCAGCACAGTTTCACCAAAGTGTGAAGCTTCTCCCCTGCATGTGGAGACCTGCAGCTTGAAACCAGTTCCTTGCTCATTGTAACACGTATGCTCTACCAAGTGTGCCATCACCCTGTCCCGTTATTTGTGTTCTTAAGTACAAAAAAATTATTTAAGGGGGCTGGGCTGTGACACTCATATCACCATATCACAAGGACCCAGCTTGGATTCAAGCCCCTTTCCACCTGCAGGTTGGGAGGAAGGGGCTTCTCTATTTCCCTTCCTCTTTCAATTTCTCTCTGTCCTATCAGGAATAAAAGAAAGGAAAAACATTACGTAAAACATAAAATGTACATGATGCTTAGATAGGGTGCCTTTAAGTCAACATGGGTGCCTTACCATATTGTTATGTTACAAAATAAGCAAATAAACTTCTACATACAGTAATGAAACTAACAGGCTCTTGGGGCTTCCTTCAGAGCCTTACATAATTATATATGCTATATGTTTATATATGATAGATATAATTTACATAACACTAAATATATTACACATTAATCTCTGTTGCATATATTAATATAAGTAGTTTTACTATGTACAATCTTAGAAATGATAAGAACACTTGAAGATAATCTAATCTAAATCCCTTATGCTAATAGTACTGATGATGACAGCTAATATTCCTGTCATCCTTATATTGACTCACTCATTTTTTCCATAATCCTACAGTTGTCCCTTTCATTTTTACCAATGAAAAAAACCATATATAAAGAGACTAACTAACTTGCTTAAAGTCATGTGACAAATAATTGTCAAGAGATAAACACAGGTTTGTTGGACTGCCACTCTCCAGTTCATTCTGGACTGTTAACCCTCTACTGCTACATTATATCCTGAGTAAATTGAGGCAGGAGAAAAGCTAGTTGAATTACTAAAAGTATAGGATAGTTATTTGCAGTGCTGCCATAGAAGCTACATCTGTGGACTAAAAATCTTTGGGAGACCTCAGAGATTGACAGCTCTTCTGGTTCCCTCCTGCATGTTCTCTTGCACTAGCATGTGTATGTGTGTATGTGAGTGTCACTCTTCAAGATGGAGACTTCTATAAGGTTTCTCGTGCATCCAGAGCAATTTGTATGTTATGAAAGGAGTGGCAGTGATATTGTTCTTGGGTGTTAAGTAGTGGTATTTCTCTGTTTCTGCTTTCTGATGCTTAGATCAATGACAAAAATTGCACAAGATTTTTTTTTTTTTTTAGATGGATGGGAATCTTTTAGGTTTAAGAACATTATAGAAATAACTTTCTAAACTGTGATAGTATTTCCTTCTCATCTTCTCTGTAAGTCATGGGCCTTTGTTATATGTGAGAAGGTGATTGTAAGGATAGGTTTCATAACTGCTGTTCTGGACCTAGAATATTCACAGTTGCTCAAGAAGAGCTTCAGACTCATGCTGTAAGCTCCTGGAATGTGGACACTCTTTTGAGATGTCTTGGAAGTGCAGCTTCAAATTGGGTTGGATATGGGGTCAGACATTCACTTTGAAGTTTTGTTCTGTGGACTTAACCCATCTAGAGACTTGATTCTAGAAGGGAAAGTATCCTTGCCCAAAGGGTTTCTAACAAATAGTATGAAATTTTTGAGTTTTACTAAGTCTGAGACATTTGCTTGATCAGTGGAGCAAACTCTCATCTATTTTTATTGACTTAACATTTTTGGGTGAGCACTAATGAAGGCTATGACTTTTACATTTTCACTTACGTTTGAAGGTTGTGTGCATGATGATGCCATTAAAATAGTTTTATAAAATTATTAAAAGTATAAATCTGAAAGGTATAAAAAGCACAGAGGATAGACTTGTGTTATGCATTTATTTTGAGTGAGCATTAGTCACTTAGGGCATTGTTGAACATTCTGACAAGGTTTAATCTTTATAAAATATTTGTATAACCTATCAGGGAAATGGTAAAATTTATATGTCATACAATAGATACAAAAGTGGTAGGGAAAATTAAATACTTCGATTTCTCTAAATGAATAAATTGACTTTTGACCAGAGTATTTCAAGAAGGTTAGAAGGTGGGAAATGAGTTGGATATCAAGGTGAGACTTAAGAATAAAAGACAGATTGTAACAACAAGGGCAACAAAATGAGAAAAATGGCCTCCAGGAGCAGTGGATTCTTAGTGCAGGCGGAAAATAAATAAACAAATAAAAAGAATAAAAGACGGAAGTGGAAATTATAAAGTGAAATTTGGACTGAGTGTGGTGTATTGTATCAAAGCAAAGGACTTTGGGGAAGGAGAGGAAGAGAGGAGGTAGACAAAGAATTTAGTATCTTGATGCATGATGGTTGAAAAAGACCCAAGTTGAAGGAAAGAGTGTTTTGTGGATATCTGTCATGGAGGGGTGAGACATTGTACTCATATGTCAACAACTGTATTGTAAACCACCCACTCTGTGCATAAAATGATACAAAAGAAAATTGTAACTTGAGAGCAAGCCTTGAAGGTACCATGTACAAGAAACCTCTAGGGAATATGTAAGTCCATTTGGGTTGACTGGGTTCCATCTTGAGTATTTATATAGGGGCTGGGGATAAAAATCGGAGAAATCTATTGACTGTGCTCCAACCAGGTACCTCTTCTTCATAAGACTTTGGGAAACTTCAAGTATAAAACATTTGGTTTTAATAACTTAAAGAATGTGAGGGTGGTGACCTAGTCCCCATCCTTGTTCAGACCATGACCTTCACTTTCAGCAGTTTCCTGGGTCTCTCCGATGCTGTGTATAATATAAAATGCTCCCTGGCTTGATGTCAAATCTTTTTTATGTCTCTCAGACTTCCTTTCTTTTGCAAGCCTTGATGGGCTCCCTGAGACTGGTGATAAAGTGCAGACCTAGCAGGTGAAAGCAGATAGGTAATAAATTAGCCAACAGGAGCTCAGAGAGTCTTGTTTGGAACATTCTGAAATCTGAGATTGCAGTTTACAATATCTCCCAGAAACAGATTTTTAGAGTTCAGGTCCCTAGGGAAGCCACCTCCCTTCTCACCCACATTACCTTGGGAATTTGAGAAAAAACAAAAACAAAAACACAAAAGAACAAAATCACAAACAGCAAAAGGACTAAAATATAAATGAAGTTTTAGTACCTATAACACACTTTGGTTAGCTATTCAAAATAATGATGCATAATTTGGTAGCATAAAACATATGCTCCCCTTTTATGCATTTGTTCTATTTACTTCCACCAAGTTTGTATTTGAAGCTACCTCACATATACTGTGTGCCCTAGGTAGTATTTCTTGATTGGAATGTTGTACAGATCTTTTCATACTGAGTTTGCTTGTGATATGGCAATACGTTCATTGTTCAGTACTATCTTATAAATGGGGGAGAGACGTGTATCATCAGCTTACTACCACAAATCGAAAAATACATGCAAAGCCATGTGTTTTAATAAATGTGACATCAGTTAACAGAGTTTCGAAGATAGAAAAATGGCACATGATGCCCCTAAATCAATTTAATGTGGTATCAGCCCCAAACAAATAACAGATTGGGCCTCCTCAGCAAAAACACACTAGAAAAACGAAGGTTGTCAGAATTAGTCCACAGTATATTCTTTATCAACTTGCAAAGGAGATTATCTGACAGAATTAAGTACAAAGTCAGTTTTGAGAAATCTGTCCTCTTGGTGGCTGACGTTGAGAATATTGTTTATACTAGCAGGCAAAATAAGCTGGCAGTACACAAGCAATTATCCAAATTTTATGAATGTGGTTCAGCTCATAAATCTGGGTAATGATGGCATATCTCTTATGGGACTACATTAACTTACAGGTGACCATAATTGGAATGTCCACTTGAAGATGAAGGCATCAGACTGATAGCTTCGAGCTGATAGATGGACAGGCAAGAAAGATCCTGGTCTTCAACAACCAAAGAAACTTTCAAATTAACTCTAAAAGAATGTAATTTGCACACTGACCCCTTTTATATTCATTATATTCTCCAGAACTGTTTCATCGCTAGGAGGTTAAGAGATATGAAATTAAAGTAGTCTGCTTTTTCGTATGATAAAAACAATGCAGGTAGTTAAAATGTCAAATGCATTGATCCCAGAAATAGGGATTCTGATTTCTGCAGAGATGTAATTTCATTTCAACCTCCTTTCAGTTTGCAGCTTCTTCTGATGGTACAGAGTGATTTAGTCTTGATCCTGATGTGAATGGGTTGGCATTTCCAGGACATAAACTTATGTAATTGAATCTGATGAGAAATACAAATCGGGGAATCTGCTACCTTTGTCAAAACTGTGAAATGAAAGTACTTATTAGATTTAAAATACTGAAATCAATTTCTTATGTATTCATAGTCTTCATTATGTCAGATAGGAGATTTCAGTTTTCTCCAACAGCTGGAAAACTTTACCAATGCCATAGAATAAAACATGTTTAAAGTTGGGTTTTTTTTAAAATTTTATTGGTGGGAGGGTTAATGGATTACAATACAGTTGTTGACGCATAGGTACAACTCCTCATGTCCCTGTGATAGGTGTTTGCAAAACTCACTCATCATTAACTATTAGCTCATAGAAATGTATTTTCACAGAGACTAGTGGTGGTGAATCCAGTAGACCACACACGTTTCCAAGTGGAAGGACCTGGGTTTAAGCCTCTTAATTTCACCTGGGGTGGTGGGGCGGCTTCACATGCAGCAATGCTGCAGGTGTCTCTCTCTCTCTCTCTCCCCCTTTCTTCCCATTTTTATGACTCTATTTTTTTATAGACACCTGCAGACCTGCTTCCCCGCTTGTGAAGCGACCCCCCCCCCCCCCCGCCGGCAGGTGGGGAGCTGGGGGCTCGAACCAGGATCCTTACGCCGGTCCTTGTGCTTTCTGCCACATGGGCTTAACCCGCTGCGCTACCGCCTGACTCCCTTTATGACTCTATTTTTTTAAAAAAAAGAAAACTAAAAAACAAAC